>NC_140445.1:43461334-44042364 GCF_963576455.1 Neolamprologus multifasciatus | reverse complement strand
AAACTTTGGACAGTGGGATCCAGCCAGGGTCTCTGGAGAGAACTCATACAAGCATGCAATGTGCTAACACTGAACTGGAAGCTAGGTCCTTCTTGCTATGAGGTAACATAGCCAACTAAGCTGCCCTAGCTAAGCACTGGGTTTTCCACAGAAATTATAACCACTGGATGTCCCACTTGATCTCTAGTATCACAAACCAAATAAGCAGTAATGTTAGCCACACCTTCACTCTTCCTTTAAAACAAGAAAGGCGGCTTTGTGAAATACGTTGAGTAGCCCTGTAATATTCCAACTTAAGCTGAGCAATTCACTTGATAGTGCTGTAGAAGTATTTTCACTGCACTGTAAATGTGGCTGAATTAAAATAATTCTGCATAGAAGAATGGGCCAAAATTCCTTTAGAGGGGAAAAAACAGTTCTTGCAAACAGTTGCTACAATGGCGGTACAACAAATTATATAATTAATGATTTTTTTTTTTTTCACATAGAGACAGATAGGTTTAGATAACTTTTTCCCTTAATAAATGAGTTTGTAATTTAATAGTGGAATGTTTTATTTATTTAGATCATCTAATACAAATATGAATTAAGTCACAAGCATTCAAAGAAATTAGGAAGGGGTCAGAGATCTTTTGAAGTTTGAAATCTACATGTGCAATAAGGTGTTAAAGAGACTTCAATATAGAAACAGTTTTTACATGTAAAGACTTTGTGTCTTTACTGAGCGTTGTAGGGCATTAAGAGTAATCAGAAACTTAGCTTTGCACCAACATGTCCACTGTGGCATGCAATCTGAATGCATGTCAGTGATTGTTAAAATTGTGTTAGAGTGAACCAGACAATAAACCGCAATTAAATTGTCACATCTTGCCTGTTATGGCTTGCTTAAAAAGGAACTCCACCTTATTCAAGGAAACCCTTTTGTTCATGCTCATGACATTAGCTTACTTGTGCTACACGTTACATTAAACCTCTGTTTTTACTGTTGTCATTTAAGGCTGCATTAACATTCTTTAAATGCTTTAAAATTATCGCTTCAATTTTTTTTCCTTCTTGAAATATAAAGATAGTTATTATAGCTTATCATGGATGTTGTCTGTAACACAAAGCTTATTGAACTTAATAGGAAATCAAAACCCTTTAGCTTATTGTTTATTTGAACTTTATCTCATTCTACTGTCTGAAAAGCCTCTTCCCCAATTAGGACTTGTATTTCATCCTCTTAAACATAGCTGAACTGATGACCAGACAGGCCTTGACCAGAGTAAAAAAACAAAGGAAACATTCTGCTTCTTGGGTGTGGAGTGCTACTGTTACACAGCATGCATCACTGTTCCTATCTTCCTCATCATGTTCTCTAATCTATGCACAGTCTTTCAGACTTCTTGAATGGAAACAATTTGCCTCACAAATGAGCCTTTAGTGTTAGTCCAGCAAATGCCCTTCATGTTATCACCGTCTGGAATCTCTCACTGAACGGATCATTTGTTTTTTGAATTATGCTTCAAGCACTGAAGGTCCCTGCATTATAAGCTTATACAAAGAGTGCCTGTGTGTCCCATGTCTTTTTCAGTAGGGTTTTTTTTTTTTTTTTGGGGGGGGGGGGGGGGTGATCTGTCTTTTTGAATGAAGACTTCAGTTTGGTTTTTTTTATTTGTTTTTTTATATATATATCTTCAAACATCTTTAGATACAAATTATTTAGTGTACGCCACACCAATATCTTGGGTCAAACATGGCATTTGGGTGAAAGGAGTTGCCAACTCTGTATAGATGGAAAGTTAAATTTGTAGTTTGAATATTTTCAGGAAATTGAGCCAACTGTAATCAGTCTTTCTAAGATTCTGTTGAAGTAACATTGCACTGACCAGACATTTTTAGGGGGCTCTTGAATGCTGCCAGCATTTTTTCCTTCTCCCACCAGTTGACAAATAGGTCAGTCAGAGCACAATGCCTGTGCTTGTTTTGAATCTTCATGGCAAGCCCTATTTATTGGAAGCTGCAGCCCTCTCATGATGCCAGTTGAATTCTTAAAGTGTAAACAATCCCCTCTTCTTTTAGTGAGTGCTTTGTAGAACTATTTGTGGGACCTTTATGTTCTTAGAGTATGTCTCTTTCTAAGAACTTGATAATGATATTTCTTCCGCATGAGGGCCGTCATCATGTACTTAAATGACAGACGTTGCTGTCAGAGAGACTATGTTACAAATAATTGCTTGCCCATCAGTTGATTTGGGTTGAACAGAGCTTTTTTTTATTTTTAGAGCCTTAGACCATAGCTCTGGTTCGTGCCAGTCAAAGACACATGTGTAATGTTCTCAGAGTTATTAGATATGATGTCTGAGACATGAAGGTCATGTGGTGGTGGCTTCAGAGTCGAGGCAAAGTAGCATGGGTATAGAATAGCATCTTCTAATAGGAAAAGTAAACTTTTCTGTATTATTTCACAAACTTATTTCAGAAATTTTTATCTACATTTCAACTTGAATTACCAAACAATGAACATTTAAGTATATTTTAAGAAATCATCTTTCCAAATCTTTATGGTTGGGTCTCGTGTTGACTGTTTATCATCAGGTCACTGGTGTGGTTGGCAGAGCTGAACTTCTTTCATCAATCTTTCTTCTGGCTGCTTTCCTGGCATATACAAAGTCAACTGGACCAGACCATTCCATTGGTAAGTATAATGTTCTTCCCTGGCCTTTATTTATTTCTGTCTCATGTGCAAAATCTACTGGGTCGTTAAGTATGAACTTATTTTCAACATGCTGTTCTCTGTTAACATTATATCATTATTTTAATTACCAAAATAAGCAAATACATATACAAAAAATCAAGACAGAGGCAGTGAAAGTGTTGTGGCAACAGATCGGATAAGATCAAACACCTGGCTATTCAGGTGTTAACTTCCAATTTCCAATGTTTTGATATAAATAAACACTTCCCTTTGAGGGTAATTAATATGGAATGTTCAGTGTTACTTATTACTTATAGTCATGGTAATAAATCTGTCAAGTCTAAGGTTTTATGTATCCAGACCTGATTGTTAACAGGTCTTAAAATTAGGTAAATAAAACTTTAGTTATACTACAACTTGTGATATATTTCATTATTTATGTATCCAAAATTAAGCCAAAATATGGAAGTGGTGTGTGAAAGTGCACTCTTGCTGCTTATATTGGAACTAAGGGAGTAATAATTAAATGCAGTTGATTAAATGATTATCAGCAGGTGTTTACCACCTGTGTAAAAGCAGTACCTTTGGTAGTCTGCTGATCTTGAGCACTCAGGCATGTATTAGAGTCGAATACATGCCTGTCATTGCCAAGTAGAAAATGTATCTGCAATGATCTTTAAGCAAGCAATTGTTGTTGTAATCTATCTGGCAAAGATTTTTTATTCCCAAGCAATTTGAAGTCTGTAGTTCTATAGTAAGAAAGATGATTCATGTACATGCAAATCTTCCCAGGAGTCGATGTCTCAGGAAATTTACCCCAAGATCATCATCAAAAAACTGTAGCGCTCCAGCTCATGTCAGTTAGATGTTCAAGTCCATGACAATACAATTAGAAAAAGATGAAGCAAGTATGGCTTGTTTGGAATGGTTTCTAGAAGAAAGCCTTTCTAAAAGAACATGGCAGCACAGCATAGGTTTGCAAAGTGGCATCAAACCGCAAGATTTCTGGAACAATGTCCTTTACACAGAAAAATCCAAAGTGAAGGTTATGATGCACAGTGCTGTATATAGAAAACCACAGCAAATCAGCAAACTACCCATACTGCCTGTCAAGCACAGCGATGGGAGTGTGACAATTTAAGATTGTTTTGCAGCCACAGACCTGGGTACTCTCCAGTCATTGAACTCCTCTATATGCCAAAGTATTCTAGAGTCAAAGGCCCTCTGTCTGACAGCTAAAGGTTAATCAAAATTGGGTCACACCGCAGGACATTGAGCTGAGGTACAGCAGCAAATTCACAACAGAATGGCTGAAGAAGAAACGAATCCAGCTTTTGCAATGCTCTAGTCAAAGTCCAGACCTCAATCTGATTGAAATGTTGTGGTAAGAGCTATGCATAAATGAATGTTTGCAATCTTCAATTATCTGATGTAAAAGACTGATAAAGTCATACAGAAAGCAATTACTTAAACTTGCTGCTGCTAAAGGTAGCTCTAAAGCTGCTGAATTATGGGATGTGTCTGGATTCTCACACACAGCTTCTGCATATGTTTTGGAAAGTTTTTGTTAAATAATAATGATGCTGTATAATATTCATCTCAGGTTGTATTTTTAAGACCTGGTAAGGATTAGGTCAGTTTTTATGATGTCCTGATATGTAAAACCTTGGAAATGAGGGTAGAGCAGGGCGATATTACCAAAAATATTTATCACGATATACATTTGAAAATTTGCGATAATGATATAATTGACACTAGACAAAATACTTTACAACTCCACAACTTTATTAGTGCAAAAAAAAAAAAAACATCGCTGTATTTTCACTTAAACAAGCAGCTGTTTTTATGTGCATTAAGGTTATATAAAAATGTAACAGTGCAAATGCAAATTCCTTACTGACAGTTGAACCAAAAGGTATTTCCAGTGGAAATTGGCCGACATATCCTCAGCATAACCATGTATAATATCCACAAAACTTAAAAAGAGGTTATACACACACAATACGGTAATATTATGTTGAAGCACAGTACGTATCACTCCGCGAGGCGCCTGCCTACGATAGCCGTAATGCTCCAACAATCTATCAAGCGGTGCGGCTTCGTAGCTTAGCAAAGTCGTACTAAAACATTTGACAGATTTCGAGCGCCGTGTACCACATAAAATAGTTTCGAGGTCAGTAAACACAACCAGAATTCATACATAAGGCACACGGGATTATAAGGGGCACTGTCGATTTTCAGAAAAATCAAAGGATTGATTTAAGTGTGCCGTATTTTCCAAAAAACACGGTAATAACGACGGCCCGCTAGCATGCTCTACCAAAAATAGTGCTTTGTTGTGTATCTGACGGACAAAAGCTAAACCAGTTCCACACCACTGAAGTTGCAGCATTTTACAAACCAATTCTGGTTCATCTGTTTCATTAACAATCGGTTTCGCCCTCAACATTCGCCGTCACCGCCATGCTTTTCCGCCATGTGTGTATGAAACCAAAGGCACTGCACATGGGCGTTTTACCCATATTCTATCGCAATATTTCATTTTCTTATCGTTGCCCAACATTATACCGGTATTACCGTGAACGGTATGATATGGCCCAGCCCTACTGGTAATTACTAAAAACTTCAGTGCTGAATGAATGGAGGCCGAGTCACTGATGCCTTTATTACAAAGCAGCATACTCCGTATATTTCTCAATCTGGCTTGACTATACCTACAAACTAAGATAACCAGCAGTTATGTTGAGTGTTGCCATAGTGGTGGTTATCAACCTGGTAGGTCAGCAACGAATGATAATCCTTAAATTAGAGAAAGAAAACTGCCGATGGTCCAAATGTGTAGCTAAGTTAATAGGCTTATGTTTGTATGAAAACAAAGGCACTGCGCATGCGCGTTTTACCCATATTCTATCGCGATATTTCATTTTCTTATCGTTGCCCAACATTATACCGGTATTACCGCGAACGGTATGAAATGGCCCAGCCCTTTTTAGTATGGCTACACCTACCATGCTCATCTAGATGCCTCTAGATCAGGGGTGTCAAACTCAAATAGTAGGCCAGCTCTAATAGTAATTTGGTATGGCTTCGCGGGCCAAATGTAATTAGGCTGCGGGCCAAATTTGGCCCGCGGGCCAGAGTTTGACACCTATGCTCTAGATGATGCAGCTGTATGTATTCACCAGTCTCTCAAAACAAATTTCTCTAGACCACGTGGAAGAAATCTCTTAAAATTTGGAATTCAGTTGAATTTGGTAAACACGCACACAATTTCCGTCAAAAGTTTTATTGGATAAAATTAGAAAGTGATAGCATTTTGTATCCAAGAGTTCAAATTTAAACTTTATTCTAACATCATAATGTTCTGGAAAAAAAACAATTTCTGCAGTTATTCAACACTAAAGCTTAGGAGCAGAAGAGGAGATAAAATGTTTTTTTTGTTGAGATATTGAGTTAGTATCAATTGTCCAGTTGTATTCATCTGTGGTACTTCTTTTTAAATTGCTCCTAGTTTTCAAAGAAGATATCACTGTGTGTGAGTCTGGACCTGCATGTTTGCTGGTGAACACACATAACTGTGAGGCAGTAATGTTTAGTTTTGAAAGATGCAAGATCAAGTAATTGGTTATACAGTAGCCTCATGGTTTTTAACTTGTATCCACAGTGAGCTGTTTATGTTATTTTTTTAATCATTCTTCTGTTTATATGTATCACAACAAATCAAACTATTAAAGTAACCCAATTTAACATGTATGAGTTTTTCTTCTTCCCATTTCCCCAGTCTAGACAAATACTGAAAATATCAAAACTATTAAAATAACACATATAGAATTATGAAGTAAAGAGTGGATTTGATCATTCAAATTACTTTTTTATAGAATCTTCTTTATGAGGTTTCCACCTTTTACTGTTCAGTTTTATTATCACTGAAGACAAAATTGTTTTCTAAACTTGTAACTGGTGCTATATGGAGACGTTAATATGACATCTCAGAGGTTTTTATGTTCATAATGGATCAAGAGAATTTGTTGCGTTTGTTAAGTTACCAATGCACCAGTGGCTACAAGGTTAATAAGTTGTCATGTGTATATATTAATATATATATTTTTGTTTTTTCTTCTTTTGTTCAGTTTGGCCTCCCATTGCTCTGACAGTAGTTTTAGTGGCAGCGGCAACACTGTGTAAGGAACAGGGAATCACGGTTGTTGGTGTCTGCTGTGTCTACGAGATCATTTGTTGCACAGGGGGTAAGGATCAGAAACTTTTTGTGTCTTGTGTCATAAAACATTCTATAAATTATGTCTACATCTGAACACACACACACACACACACACACACACACACTGTATCACAGTCATCCAGCTTTTTGTATTTACCCATGCTGACCACAAGATTTCTGCTTTGGAGATACTCACACTCAGTTATCAGGCTATAAACAGTTTGACCCTTAGAACCAAGTGCACCAACTTCAAGAGTAGACTGTTCAGATCTTGACATGTCTTCTATCAATGCTTTATCTTTGACTGTTCATAATGTTTGTTGTTGTTGGTTGTTGTTTTTTATTTCTTCTATAGGCATAGATTTCATTATTCAGAGGTTGCTTTCCTGGAATAATATGTATATATCATATGGGTATTGCTTTACATGATGATGGTAAGTTGATTGTTTCTGTCTTTTTTGCCATTCTCAGTTTACATTGCCCATGCTGGTGGACACAATATGGCAAGTTCTGCAGGGTAAAGATGGGTTTCCCTATGCTGTCCTGCAAACTCTTCTGAAGCTCATTGTCCTAGTCATCAGCACCCTGCTGCTCGTTATTATCAGGGTCCAAGTCATTCAGTCCCAGCTTCCTGTCTTCACAAGGTAGGCAGTGTTACGGATGGAAAACTCACCTGCATTTTAATAAAATAAACTTTAGCCAGTTTTGTTAATTATTTATTTATTAAGCTAAGCCAAGTGAACATGACAGGAATAACAAGAACGACAGACGGTTCTGCTCAAAGGTCATTTTCATAGGAAGGAAAAGCCCAGTTTCAGTCATTTAGTGAACTGCTAAAAGGCACACATTTCACAATTTAAAAATATATTTTCTCTAAGCAAAATGATGTGTTGAAGAATTTTCAGTTTGTTTTAATTGATTTGTCATTAAATCTTGAGTTTGCCCTATTTTTTTTTCCTCTCCAGACAAAAGAAAAATAAATTAGAAGCGGCCACTAAAAATATATATATATGTTATATAGAAATTATAGAAATTATATATTTATAATTTGTATTGTAAATGTAGTCTGGTAACATCAATTTGGTTTTCTTGGATTATATAATATTTACCAAGTTTTTCTTTATTGTTCTATAATAATGTCTTACAGATAAGCAGTCACAAAGTGCTGTTAAAAAAAATAGAGTAAAATAATAAAACTAGGCGGAATCACAGTAAAATAGAAACAAGCAAGGGCTGTTGTACAAAGCCTCTCTTTGACTCTCCCCCACTGGTGGTTGTTGTACTCCCTCCTCCTCCTATCTTTCAATGTGTTCTACACTTAGACTTTATCCTGGCAGGCCCCATTAGTATAATTTAGCACACAGACTGACCTTTCTTCCTAGCACTTATCTTCATATAAGTGTTATATGAATAGGAAATAATAGAATTTTCTTCTGTCCAATTATAGTAACAAATTCTATTTGTCTATGGGTCACTTTATGAGGAAGTTTGTCTCACCACATATGTCATGGGAAAAGTATGGTCCTCGCTCTGTTGTTACAGAACCTCCCACAAAGATAGTTTGGAGTATTTGGTACACCGGTAATTAGAGGCAGGGCGATATGACCAAAAATATTTATCACGATATACATTTGAAAATTTGCGATAACCAATATAACTGACGATCTAATCGACACTAGGACAAATTACTTTACAACTCCACAACTTTATTAGTGCAAAAAACACCCATCAAGTATTTTCACTTGAACAAGCAGTCTGTTTTTTTATGTGCATTAAAGCTATATAAAAATTTTTACTGTGCAAATGCAAATCCTTGCTGACAGTTTAACCAAAAGGGATTTCCAGTGAAATTGGCCGACATAGTCCTCAGCATAACCATGTATAATATCCACAAAAGAGGTTATACACACGCAATACCTTAATATTATGTTGAAGCACAGTACGCATCACTCTCGCGATGCTCAGCTTAGCAAAGTCGTATTGAAACATTTGACAGATTTTCGAGCACCGTGTACCACATAAAATAGTTTCGAGGTCAGTAAACACAACCAGAATTCATACATAAGGCACACGGGATTATAAGGGGCACTGTCGATTTTCAGAAAAATCAAAGGATTGATTTTAAGTGTGCCATATGTTCCAAAAAAACACGGTAATAACGACGGCCCGCTAGCATGCCTCTACCAAAAATAGTGCTTTGTCGTGTATCTGACGGACAAAAGCTAAAACCAGTTCCACACCACTGAAGTTGCAGCATTTTACAAACCAATTCTGGTTCATCTGTTTCATTCACAATCCGGTTTCGCCCTCAACATTCGCCGTCACCGCCATGCTTTTTCCGCCATGTGTGTATGAAACCAAAGGCACTGCACAATGCGCGTTTTACCCATATTCTAATCGCAATATTTCATTTTCTTATCGTTGCCCAACCATTATACCGGTATTACTGTGAACGGTATGATATGGCCCAGCCCTACTGGTAATTACTAAAAACTTCAGTGCTGAATGAATTGGAGGCCGAGTCAACTGATGCCTTTATTACAAAGCAGCATACTCCGTATATTTCTCAATCTGGCTTGACTATACCTACAAACTAAGATAACCAGCAGTTATGTTGAGTGTTGCCATAGTGGTGGTTATCAACCTGGTAGGTCAAGCAACGAATGATAATCCTTAAATTAGAGAAAGAAAACTGCTGATGGTCCAAATGTGTAGCTAAGTTAATAGGCTTATCGCTATTGCTGCCCTTTTATTAAGGCACAAGTACATTGACTGAATTTAGTTTTGAATTCCATAAAGATGTTTCTTTTATTGACCGCTAAAAGAAAGGCATCTTTATGGATTTTTTTTTTTTTCAGCCATCTTAGGACCAAGTTAAAAAGTAGCGTGAAAGCCAGATTTAGATCATCATTGAATAGGACTTTGTATTTACAGGAATGCATTCTACAAAACAACTGAGTAATTTAAAGTGTTAATCTGTTATCTCAAACACTGCTTGCCACAGAGGAGGGTTATGGAAACCCGCTGAAAATTGCCTCACTAACACCTAATTTTGCTCTGATTTACGTGCATTCCAACTTAAAGAAAACATACTAAAGACCAGAGAGATACTAAAACAAGGAAGGGCTGTTTTTGAAGGCCAAGAACAGGGAAGATAATGGATTTTGCTGATATTTATGTATAGAAGACCTGAATGGGGTAATGTGGTTGTTAGCACTGTGGCTTCACAGCAGCTACACATTGGTTGACGCGATAATTCTCAACAGCTGTTGTGATCACCTCAGTTTAATTAATAATAAACGCAACAGAGGAGATTCTGTTGAATTGCTAATAACATAAAACTGTTGGGTTATTTTTGTACTTTTTACACTTTTTCATACACAAGCTACTGTTAATCTCACTTATCTTACTATCCTGCTAATGTGCTTTAATGTGTAATACCACTGGAGGGAAAAAGAATAAAGGAACACTGTCATTGCTCAAAACAATTTCAGAGTAGGATTTATCAACTGCTGTATGAGATTCAATGTTCTCTCTTCGTTCTGCATAATATACTATTCAGTGTTTTATTCTCTCTAACACTGGGTTTGCACAGATGTTGCAAGAAAGCCTGTTCATCAGCTATTCTCTTTGTGCCACACAACAAGCTTTATATTAGGTGGATGGCGTTATATTAATCAATTGGATCATCCCTCTGTTTGCCAAAGCCAATGGGCTTGACGGTTTTTCTTACTGAAACCTTGTAAGTCAAGTAAAGTTAAAGAATTAGCTTCCTTTATAAGCTATTCTTACATGACAAATATTAGAATGAATACCTTTTTGTATACAAGTATTACAATTACAATTATATCAGTGTTTCTCAACCATTGTGCCGTGGCACATAGGTGTGCTGTGAGAAATGATCAGTTGTGCCGTGGAAGATTATCTGGTTCCACCTGATTAGTACTCTAAGCAATCTGCGTGAGTAACAGGAAAAACAATTACATTCTCTTCCACTAGAGGGCAGTACAACTACCTTCTCTTCAATTCAACTGCCAGTAAAACAAAAGAAGAAATTACAGTCATAGACACAGCATGACTATAAATTATAGTCATGCTGTGAGACAATACAGATAAATATTTGAAAATAAAAAGTAGTCAATCTGACCTGGGTCCTGGAGAAAATTCCGACCCAGATGAAGGACCTAGGATGAGTAGTGGTCAGAAGAAAGCAAAAAAGGTATACTGGGGACAAACCAAGCCAATTCCGCTATACTTGGTGGGGAAAAATTATCAATATGCTTTTTGGGACTTTTTTTTTGGGGGGGGGGGGGGTGTCATGGCTCCAAAAGGTTGGGAAACACTGCATTATACTACTGGCTTATTTACTTTCATGTTAATCTGTAAAATCTTATGTAACATACTGTTTCATAATTACCAATTAAAAATATAAGCCTAGAGGCTACGGCCCCTAATGAGGACACCTGATCTTTCTTATTTAGGTATGAACACAAAGCTGACAGCATAAATCAAAGATGAAAACCAGAGACTTTAAGGAAACTTTAAAGCGATCTTCACGGTGATTCTACTGTAGAAACATGAACAGGTAGAAATAGAGGCTGCAGCCTGACTGGTGATTAGTTTGTTACTCGTTGAAGTTCAGCAGCGATTGGCTTCACCGCAAATACCAGCTCACCTTATCACGGCTGGGGTCAGCATTTACTCAGCTTTAACATCACTCTGGGCTCTTGGCTAATGTAGCATTAGCATGCTGTGCTTGCAGAGAGCTAAAGTTGTGTTAACAGTATAATGCAATAAAAATAAAAGTAATGTCCATATCCACACTGTAAACTGCGCCACTATTTTCCTTCTCCAACACATGAACTGAAATCAACTGATCGCAACGAGAGTGCAAGAACCGATAAGCGGAATCGATAGAAAGGCAGACTAACAATTCCAAGCAATTGAACTTCCCATCCCTACCTATCATCTAGTATTATATTGAACAGTAGAAAAATGCTATACAAGAATCAGTCCGTTTACCATTAACTGATTTTCAGCATTAACATGAGTGTTTCCTCCACCCTGCCATTAGTATGCTTCACTGTTGAACTTGGGGACTGCATCCTAATCTGAACAACAGCCTTCTTGTGGTACTTAATTGTAGTACATGAATGTGCGGCGTAAACTTGTTTAAACTTTAGCTGATGTACCTTAAATATAACACACAGAACTATTAGTTATCATTGGAAGGTTTTTAACTATTTGTAAACACAATTTACAATAGGTCCTTTGTAATGTAGCTGAGAATTTTCATGGTAAATCTCTTTAAAACACAGAGCCAGATGAATGACAGATATTTAATGCCCAAATTCCTATAATATGGAGCTATTGTTGGGATATTCTAAGAGGTTAGAACACCATAAAAATGCCAGATTAGTAATAATTCAACTAGATTATGCATTTATTGAGCCTAAACTGTCTTGAAATTGTCTGCACAGGATCGAGCCTAATGCCATTTGACAGGAAAGATAAGATCCAGTTCCTAGATGGCCTAATCCTCAAGCTGTCTCCCGATTGTCTGAGACGATTTCTGTGTTCAAGCCATAACAATACCACACCTTTAGATTATAAAATCCCCAGCTGTGATCATTGTAGACTGAAACGCCTCTGTAAAGCAAGTTTGGGCAATGTGCTTTGCCCAAACAGTTCAGATACAAAACACTCCTGCGGTTCCTATTGTAGCGTCTTTACTGGCAGCTGCATAGATAAACCCAGAGACCATCTTGTTATGAGATCACACCACCAGTAGCGACTGTTCATCATATCGGTAATTTGAACTATAAACACTTTGAGATCCCTTTTAGAGCAAGGCTGTCAAACTCATTTTCACAGAGGGCCACATCAACATAATGGTTGGCCTCGAGGGCCAGAGTAACACTATGAATGTAACAAAATGCAATGTAATTTAAAATAAACGAAATCACCCTTGTTTATATTCTTAGATAACTGTTTCTGTATTAAATTCTGTATGCATTGAAGTCAAGGGGGGCAGGACTATGGCACAACCAGCGTACGACAGAAGCGTAGTGATTTATGTAGATTTGTGTTGTGTCCTGGAGGAATTTCATTTGTCAGATAGAAAGCAATTAAACTTAGATACAATACAAATGCACTACAGTATAATATTGTATTGCACACTATTATATACACTCCAAAGTCCCACATTTCATGACATCTACGGTTTTCCTTATTTTTTCACCCTGCACATTTATTATATACTTTATTTCAAGAAGAATATAATGTGATCAACAGCATCTGATATCAAAAATAAAATATAAATTCTGAATCATTTTTCTTTACTTGTTTTGCAGTAATTTGATCCTTCCAATCAGATAGAATAAAGCATTCATGATTTAAGAATTTCACGATAACACCAAGGAAAAGGAAAGTGGATAATATGTAATGTTTATCATCTCCTTCTCTCCCTATGTAATGTTCTTGCAGATTTGATAACCCTGCAGCAGTCAGCACTACACCCACCAGACAACTGACTTTCAACTACCTACTTCCTGTAAATGCATGGCTCCTGCTGAATCCCTCAGAGCTCTGTTGTGACTGGACTATGGGCACAATCCCCCTGGTGGAATCACTTGTAGATCTGCGTAACCTGGCTACACTAGTATTTTACATTTTTCTAGGACTGCTTGCTTATCACAGTCTGCGATACAGACACAGTTCTGCCAAGACAGTCATCATGGTGAGAGAAAATGTGGTTAAATAATGTATATATATTTGTGTGTGTGTGTGTGTGTGTGTGTGTACGTGTACATTTGTATTTTTTTTTTTCACAAAAATAAACCAGACAGTTAGGCAGTTCTGAAAACTAAAGTGTTACCTCTGCTTGGTCAGGTTGTAATCAGTTTGATGCATCATCTCCACATCCAGTGTGGGCATATGAGCCCCAGACTTAAATATACCCACCGCCCTGTTTCACTGTGGGTTTGATATATTGCAGTTTATTCTGTTTTGTTTGTCTCCTTACATTAACTCTTCTGCTACTGCCACAAATCTAAAACTTGTAATTATTTATATTATTTCTAGCCACTCACTGTGAAATATTAATGTCTTGTCCAACCCCAAGTGTTTGGCCCTTTTTTTTTTCTCCTGAGACCACTGCTAAAAGCTGTCTTTTGACAGTACTTCTGCTGATTGGATTTTGGCCTTCATTATTTTTTGTATCTGTGATAAGAGAGCTTTTCTGTTTCCCAGTAAACAAAGCTTAAGGTATTTGTCTTCTGGTGGTGTGGCCTTGACCGGTGACAGGCTTTTATTTGTTGCTGAAAAGCAGATGCACTTTGACATATAAAACTTTAATAGAACACATAACACAAATATATCTATGTTTTCCTTCATTTTGTTGAAAAATAGTAAATTGCCAATTGGATTTGAATGGAATTGGAAATGTATAGGATCATAAATATCTCCTTTTCACATCTTCTGTTTTTAAACATTCCCAAATCCTTATTTCTAGCTTTACATCAAAATAACACACAACAAAATAATAGATTTTCAGTACTGTAAGACTTTTGAACAGCACTCTTTATAACCATTGTTCATAAGTATTTAGGAAAGTTTGGAGGTCAGTAAAAAAAAATCAAAAGTATTACTAGTGAGACATATGACCAACAAAATGTGGTTTCCTTTCTTGGGGAACATAGCAAGGTTCTTGAAGTATTTGCACAATATTGACTTCAATTCAGTTTTAGTTATATAGCAACAGTCGCCTCAAAGTGCTTTATATTGTACAGTATTCATTGTACTCAACTCAAAATACAACAGTATTGTGACATAAAAATGCCTCTGTAATAGCCTAAGCATATGATCTACATAGGCCAAAATTGTGTTTTGTTTTTTTTTTGGGGGGGGGGGGGGGGTTGTTGTTGTTTTTTTTTAATAGCGCCTGTCTGCTTGTGGGGAAAAGAATAACATGCTGACTTGAATTACTTTCTACTACATTCTAACTGTAGGTCCTTTATCCCCCTCTGTAATGCCCTGGGTTCACATTGCATACAGTTTGCATAGCTTAATGGGATGTAAACAGATTCTAAATACTAGAACTCGTTTTTGTGTGTGTTTTTTAATGCAAAATGCCATCGGAGAGCCCTGACTTTAGAATAAAAAGTGGTTCCTTGTGTCCACTGGTCATATCCACTGCTTAGTAGACATTCCAGATAATGATACTTTATCCTACTAAATTGGGTAGTGGCTCAACATACAACCTGATGCAATAGTTTACCATTATGTTTTTTGTGGGGGGGGGGTTTGTTTGTTTTTTTTTAAGACAAATTTTATTACCACTCTTTGTGTATATTTCGCTTTTTTTGGCAAATGAAGTTGGCCAGCAGAAATGAGCAATGAAACACAAGTTCTTAGTTGAGCTTTGAAGGGATGAATGGGTGGTGAATGTTTACAGAGGTACATAGAAACAAATTAGCATGTGTTGTGCAATAGGTTCATTGTTCTCATGCTTAAAGGTCAGTAAACTTGCTCACAATATTGCTCTAAGCTTCAGCTTTAGAAAGGGGAACACAAGTCAGCACAAAAAACTGAATAATGACCTTTTGCATTGTTTACTCTGGTTTGCTAAGAGCCTTTTGGAAAATGTTGCATAACAATATCACAACATATTAACATACTGCATCACTGCAAGGTTGCCAGCTGTCTAACATGGAGCATGAGATATTAATAAATAGTTTTAGACAACCACTGTCCGCTGAGGAGCCCCATTCTAGATTGTAGATGTGCTGCAGGAACTATCACAGAGTCAGTTTTTAGTGCTGAAGCCCGTCTTTATTTGGAATTCTGTTTGATATTTTGGAGATTGGTCAGTCCAGTAGTTTTGCATATTTGTAAGATGAAATCATAGAAAAACTTTGTAGGCGTTTAGCTGATAGCAAAACTAAGGCTGAGTTCAAAGAGATGTAGTGTGTGAACTTGGTGGCATTGTGGCTAATGTGACATCAGTTTTACCTTTAGGTGGGTTTTTTGAGGGGGGGGGGGGTTGTGTTTGTGTTTATTTTGCTTTTGTTTTTGTTTTTTAAATGAATCCTTTTGTAGATAGACAGTAAATGTCATTCCTATATCGTCATGTAGCAAGCTTTTAAAGAGTGCTTGTTTTAGGTGATCACTGGTGAAGAACATGAAGCTAACATGTTTGTCATACAAAGATGAGAAATCCTGCAAATTATTGTAAGTTTTACAAATTACAGATTTTAACCTAACCACCTGCTACCTACAAGTGAATGAAGTATTAATGAACTTAATGAGCTCCCAAATTGAACACATGTCAAAATCCAGTTTTCTTGTTTTTAGTTACACTTTTTCCTTAGTTTAGTTTCACTTTTTCTCCATGCTAATTTTTGACTGTTTAAGTATTTCAAAAAAAGAGCTCTGAGCTTGTCATATGAACTGACATATTATTTCTTTCTTTTGTGCGTGTTTGTGTGTGTCCTGCAGGCCCTGTCTTTGATTGTCCTGCCTTTTATTCCAGCATCCAACCTCTTCTTCCCTGTGGGGTTTGTCGTGGCAGAGAGAGTACTTTATGTTCCCAGTATGGGCTTCTGTGTTCTTGTTGCACATGGATTCAAGATGATCTCAAATAAAGGGTAGGTTCTTGTCCAAAATGACGTTTAAAAGAAGAATCCCTCAGAAGTGCAAAACTGTTTGTGAAATTATGAGTTTCTGTTTGTGGTTACACTTTTACCCTTTTTTGTTTTGTTTTTTAATATTGGTGCAGATATTTAGGTTTTGTGAAGATTGTGAAAATGTATATTTAAAATTACATTGATCTGCTTAATAATTTTCTTTGTAGACAATTGAAGAAGATTTCCTGGTTGATGATTGGAGTGCTGCTAACTACGTACACAGTGAAAACTTTTCATAGAAATTGGGACTGGGAGTCAGAATATACTCTCTTTACATCTGCCTTGAAGGTATGATGGAAATGCTGTTTTTGTGGTGGCAGAGTGTCATGTCAGTTTGCCAATGTCTGTAAACACCTTGTGATTAAAATTTTTGAGTAAACCAGAATTAATCATCCACTCACAAAACAGACGAATGTTTCTTATCGTTATCTCTTTTAATTTGTCATCTACTCAGGTTAACAAGAACAATGCCAAGTTGTGGAATAATGTTGGCCACGCTTTAGAAAATCAGAACAATTATGCAAAGGCTTTGCGGTATTTTCTCCAGGCTACTCGAGTCCAACCAGGTGAGACACTTTGATGTCATTCATAAATCATTGAAAAAGGAAGGATGGTTTCATGGAAGTGATGAAAAATCCACTACAGTTTGCAAAATTCTTTCTACTATTTGTTTTTTTTTTGGTGGAGGATACCAAATGAGGTTACAGTATTTTTCTTTGTGTTGAGAGTAACTGTTTTACTTGTTGTTCTACCTGTTCCAACAGGTATACAAAAACAGAAACACAGTATAATACAGTATAACTGCTTTAAACACTAATATTAAATGAAAAAGACCCAATTACAGTTGAAGTGTAGACATTCAGCTTAGTTTAGTGATTGCATAAAAATGTGAGGAACTAAAGCATTTTTAAACACAATCTCTTCATTTCAGGGACTCAACTTAAGTAACTAAAAATAAAATTTCATTTCTAATGAAACTTCATTTCAAATACTTAGTTGGGTTTCCTCCATTTTAACGCCAGGTCTATACTGCAGCAGCTTTCAGTTGGTTTTTGTTTGTGTGCCTTTCTGTCCGAAGTTTAGTCTTCAACACGTGAAATGCATGCTCGATTGGGTTAAGATCAAATTTCTGACTTGGCTATTCAAGAATATTCCACTTCTTTGCTTTAATAAACTCCTGGGTTGTTTTGGCTGTATGTTGTGAAATGCCTCCCAATTATTTAACTTCATTCAGCTCATTTTGGGCAGACAATAGGTCTCTAAATACCTCAGAATTCCTTCGGCTGCTTCTGTCCTGTGTCACATCATCAGTATTATCTAATGTCCCAGTGCCACTGGCAGCCGTGAACGCCCAAGCCATCACAGTGCCTCTGCCGTGTTTTACAGATGATGTGGTTTGCTTTGGATCGTAAGCTGTTCCACGCCTTTTCCATACTTTTTTCTTGCCATCATTCTGGTAGAGGTTGATCTTGTTTTCATCTGTACAAAGAATGTTTTTCCAGAACTGTGCTGGCTTTTTTAGATATTCAATCTAACCTTTCTATTCATCAGTGCTTGCTTTCTTTCTCAGGATGTACCAAGCTGTAAATTTAGTCACTTCTAATATTGTAGCAATTTCTCAGATGGGTTTTTCTGTTTTCGGAGCTTAAGGGTGGCTTGTTTCACCTGCATGGAGAGCTGCTCTGACCGCATGTTGCCGGTTCACAGCACAGTCTTTCAGATGGAAGCACCAGACCTCAGATCAGCTCCAGGCCTTTTATCTGCTTAATTGATAATGACAAAACAAAGGAATTGCCCACACCTGCCAATGAAATGGCCTCTGAGTCAACTGTCCAATTACTTTAGGTTCCTTTAAAAAGAGGGTTGCACATGTTAAAGAGCTGAAACTCCTAAACCCTTCATCCAATTTGAATGTGGATGCCCTCAAAGGAAAACTGTGTCCATGTCCACTATATAACTCTATTTGGAATATGTTTCAGTGAGAGAGAGAGATCTATTCTTGCCATTAACCATGGTGAGCATGAAAATGTTTGTTGATTGAAAAAGAATCAAAGAAAAATCCCTTACCATTGTTCAGTGGATCTTTCTATTGTTTATGTTAGACTAAACCATCTATCAGTCTACATGAAGGAAATTAGCCTTTGTGCTCTAGCCCATTAGTGCTCTACCCATGGTGTAGCCAAAAAGACCCATAACAGTCCTCAGGCCTATTTACTTTTCTGCCAGAAACCATGTTTTATGTCTGTCATGTAAATAACCTCAGTTTCACTGGTGGCTGGATACAACTGCAAGAAAGTAATTCTAGCTTGAGATGGTCAGAGGTTCTCATTGTACGTCTCATAACATTGTTCATTTTTCAATTTGTAGGAATAGTAAGCAAGTACAAGTCATTGTGCTTTTTGATTATCTTATTTCAGGGTATGATTTTTGCTAATTTTGTTTGTCATGTAGAATTAGTTGTAAGGTTTCTTTGTTTTTTTTGTTTTTTTCTTATTTAAAAATGCACACAGCAACTATTGTACAATAGTTGCACTTACACAAGATACCATTTTTCCTCTTCAAATTCAAACAGCAAATCAAGGAAGCTTATACAGTGTGTGAAATACTTATTTCATTCCCTGCTGAGTTTTTCTCCCTTGCAAACAAATGAATAATCTACATTTTTTATGGTAGTTTCATTTTAATGGAGAGAGACAGAATGTCAACTAAAAAACAAATCCAAAGGTGTCCACATGTCACGGAGTAAAATAAGTACTTGATCTCTAAGCAAAATATGACTTAGTACCCTAGTATTTTTTGTACGGTAAGATTGTTATTGGAGCACTTTTGCCTTTATTGGATTGTGGAGCAATGAAGGACAGGAAATTAGGAAGAAAGAGAGAGGCCTCTCTAAATCCTTTGTTTGTTGGCTTCTGCTTGGCATCTCAAAGCTTCAATTCCCTTGACAGATTTTCTATAGGATTAAAATCTGGATGTACTCCACTCCATGACCTTAATGTGCTTCTTCTTTAGCCACTCCTTTGTTGCCTTGGCAGTATGTTTTTGGTCATTGTGATGCTGGAAGAACCATCCAAGACCTTTCTTCAGTGTTCTGGCTAAAAAAAGGAGGTTCTCATCCAAATTTTTACAGTATACGTTCCATCCATTGGCCCCTCAATGCAATAGGTTGTCAATACACTTGGCAGAAATACAGCCTCAAAGGTTAATGTTCCCACCTCTGTGCTTGATTGTGGGGATGGGGTTCTTTGGGTCATAGTCAGCATTTCTCTTTTTTCAAACACAACCAATGCTAAAGAGCTTGATTTTGATTTCATCTGACCACGGCATTTTCTCCCAAACCTTCTCTGAATCATTACGTGTTAAATGGCAAGGTTAAGACAGGCGTATAGATCTGCCTTCTTGAATAGGGGGACACTTGTGGGCACTGCAAGATTTCAGTCCATTACGGCGTAGTGTGTTACCAGCGGTGTTCTTGGTGACTGTGGTCCCAAGCACCTAACAAGCACATATAAGTACAGACAGCCAGGATGTAGTTTTGGGCTGATCTTCCACCTTTCATGTAATGTTTTTTTTTTTCTGGATTTTTGGCTGATATGTTGTCTCTCTATTAAAATGAAACTACCGTAAAATTTAGAGACTTCATTTCTTTGTGAGCAAACTTATAAATTCAGCAGGGGTTTAAATAATTATTTCCCCACTGTAGGTAATCACTGCTTACATTATTGCTTGACTCTTCCAAAAACTCTTAACAGCTATGTCACGTGGTAAGCCAGTAATGTGACTTCAGATTGCATTGATAGTGTATCATAAACTGTTTGAACTACTGCTTCCAACCTCTTTCATTTAAGTTTTGGTAAAGTAGGAACTTGTTTTAACAAAGGATATTGTGCATTGCTCAAAAGACCTAAGCTGTCTGTTAATGCATTTGCTTGTTTTCCTATAGTCAGGGGAACAAAAACAATCAATGGGAAATTGTAAAATTAGATTAAGAATAAAGGGGGATAGACGACAATAGACTAAAGTATGGCAAAGAGTCAAAGAAAAAGCACAGAATATTGAGAAATTAAATGTAGGCTCCATCAAATGGGCTGCAAATTCGAATGTAACAGGGTGTTTCTGTGTAATGAAGTTAACTCAATGATTTAATTCGGCAGCAGTTTAGAAGAAATGAAAAGGGTGACTGTTGGAAGATTAAATGCTTACATAGTAACACTCTTGGCTAAAAATATGACCAAAAAAATCCCCTGGACATCTAGTTCAGTTGAAAGTACAACAAGCTTTTTTTAAACTTCACTTGACACATAGTTAATAGGCAGACAGTTGTTATGAGTCCATTCATTTTACTCTAAGATCTCATGACTGCAGTCAAACAGGCCAAAAGTGTAATCCTACTATCTAAAGTGTATCATTTCGATATCTTGGGCATCTGTCTGTCTGTGTGTTTTGTTTGTGCTTAATGCCTGAGTTTAGAGGAAGCCTACCATAAACTGAGATATCCACAGCTTTGCTGGTTCATCACCCACAAGTGTTTCCCAAAGATTAGCAATGTAAACAAATTTTTTCCAGCGAGGATTTCCTGCTCTGCTAATCAAGCATCAGTTCTGGCTTTACAAACTGACCTCTTTTAAAGCTTTCTTACGTCTTCCTAGAAGGATTAAATAAGCTCCTCAAAATAATGTTGCTTGTTTTGTCTTACACTATTGATGTTATAATTGAAAATCATTTATATTTTCTAGTCATGTTTAGCATTAGTTGGTATTTAATATAGTCATGTTTAGTAAATGTGTTAAAACACACATAAACAGATGGGGTAGGATTTTGTTTTCTCACTGCACTTTCTCATTCTTGTTGCTGCAGATGATATTGGTGCTCACATGAATGTTGGAAGAACCTACAAGAATTTGAACAAGTCCAAAGAGGCAGAAGAGGCTTACTTGGTTGCCAAATCCCTCATGCCGCAGGTATTTAATCATTTGCTTTTTTTGTTTTTTCTGCTTCCATTTATGCAATTGTTACTCATTCCTGGCTGTAAGGTTCATGGTAGTCACTGTTTACCACCTGATGGTGGCAGATCATGCAGCATACAATAGCCTTTCAGTCATATCATGGAAAACTTTAATTATATATAACGAACGTGGGCATGATGTTGATGAATTATAGTTATTTTGCTTATTTAATTACAATGTTAGGATCAACACTTACAGGATTATTCCTGGCTCAGATATGGGGTTTCTGGGGTGACTATACCTTACATGGCAGAAACATTAGTAAATATCCTTGTTATTTTAACTCCACATTCAGTAAATAAGTAAACAACAATTAACAAAACTGGTTGAAAAAGCAAAAATAACTTTCTCAAAATGCTAGGGACTTTGGTCTGGTCAAACTTTTACTGGGGGTACCAAGTTCTTCTATTCAGGAAAACAACCTTCCCAGGATTAAAGCAATGATAGTGATAAGAGTTATAGTTGCAAGGTGCATTACCCAGAAAGGCCTGAGCCAAAAAACAGGGACTAGAAATCTGCATTAAAATCTAATCTCTCATAACAGACTGTAATACGATGATTTTTTTCCACTCCCTTCAAATTCTCTGCTTTATTTGATGTTACACAAGCTTTGATTCTAATGAAATGTTGTTTGTCCACACATTAGGTTATTCCTGGTAAGAAGTATGCAACGCGTGTTGCCCCAAACCATCTCAATGTTTACATAAACCTAGCAAATCTGATCCGGGCCAATGATTCGCGGCTGGAGGAGGCTGATCAGCTCTACCGGCAAGCAATAAGCATGAGACCAGACTTCAAACAAGCTTACATCAGCAGGCAAGTTTTGTTTTGATTTTTTTTTAACTCTTTATCTGTCAGATAAAGAGTTAAAAAGGCACACATATTCTTTAATAAATGAATAAAATCACGATCTTAAATGTATTACTGTCAAAGATTTGTACTGAGACATTCCCCTTATCTCAAATTTTGTTGGTCAAGTAATGTAGTAATGTGTTAAAGTGTATATGTATTTATTTATTTGTTTTCTTTTTGACTCAGAGGGGAACTGCTTCTCAAGATGAACAAGCTTACAGAAGCCCGGGATGCCTATCTCAGAGCCTTGGAGCTTGATCGCACCAATGCTGACCTGTGGTATAACCTGGCCATCGTCTACATTGAGATGAAAGACCCATCTGAAGCCCTGAAGAACTTCAACCATGCCCTGGAGCTCAACCCACGCCACAAGCTGGCACTCTTTAACTCAGCACTTCTCATGCAGGAGTCTGGTGAGTGTAATGAGGATATAAATAATTTAACTCCAGTCTCCAGCTGAAGTAAAAGCATGATTGTTCCTCATAAGAGGAAGGAGGAGAGCCTTACTTGTCACTTGTTAAAGGAAATAACCTTGTATTACCTTTAGGGTGTAACCAGATGCTTATTTTGAAGCGCACACTGCATGTACTGACAGATGTTCTTAGCCAAGTTTCTGTTCATTCATCCTTCATCAGCTCAGTAATAAAAGTGTTTGCTAGTTTCTCCACCCATGTATTTTGTTTTTCTTTTTAAACACAGATGGCAAAACCCTAATATCAGTTGTAATGACTCAGCACGGGAAAAGAAACACAACTCACAATAATTTCTATTGAGAGCTCCATTAGGTTTTCTTGGTGTACAGGTGATTAGCTGACCTGCTGGTCATATTAACTTTATACTAGACAGACACTGTGTACTGGTCATACACACTGTTATTTACTTTAAATCCATCAGCGAACAGCAAACTAACCTGTTTATCCTGCACTAACTTGCAGAGTATTTCCTTTTTTTTTTTTTTGCCTGTCCCGTTTGGCTCTTTTGCCATCAGAATTATTGTCTAAAGGCGAAGAAAGATGCCCAACGGATTCACTTTACCAAATTGACCATCCCAGCCTTGCCATAATGGTCCATTTGATTCACCTTTTATTGTTCATTTTATTTTCACTTGCTGAATACGGGACAGACTTGACTGGGGGAAAGAAAGGGGAGAAAGAAAGAGGGAAAGAAAAACAGCTGAGAAGAGGGACGGGGGAGAAGGGCAAAAAACAAAAACCAACAGAACAAGCAGACAAAAAAAAATACATATATCGATCACCTGGATCACCTGTTGAGAAAGAGAAAAGAAAACAAGCAGAAGAAAACGAGAGTAATAGAATAAACAACATCACAATGATATATGGGAATATGATAGTAAATACTAAATATTAAACATTATTGTGCAGCACGTAAGATCGACAGCGCACAGTGTGCTTTGAGGTAGGAGCCAAAAAGGGTGTAGTTTGTGTGTGTGATCACCCGTGTGTACACCTGTGAGCATGGACGCGCTTGTTTTTTTGTTTTTTTTTTAAAAGGTTACTTCATGTAATGATCTGCTAGCAGAGTATTTCCATTCAACCGTTAAATAACACAGTTGGTCTACCTTTGTTTGTTTTGCAGCAGATTTCACAATATCACAAAAAAAACAATGTCACATGTACGACCCAGTATCTGACTTTAAAACATGAGGACTTGCGCTTTAAATTTCCATTTTATCAAATCTAACTTCTCTTCTTCCTCTCCTCTCCTGTCTTTGTACATCATTACTTCCCACTTCTGTTTTTAAATGACCCACCAAACTACTGCTGGAACATTGCTGCCGCAGGTCAATCAGAACGCCTTACTGATTGTAAGGGGCTAAACATATCAAGTACAGCACTTTTAAAAAAAAAAAGAATTTCTTGCAAAATTATTTGAAAAACATTAGCAATTACTTTATTAGTTAAGTTCATCAGAGCATGTTTGCACTTTCCTTTTGTAAGACAGTTTGTCAAACAGTTTGTATTTCGGGGAATTCTTGGTTCAACAGGTCTGGCAGTAATCGGGCCTGGCTCTAGCAAATGAAATCGAATTCAGCTTTTCAAAAAATGCATGCTATATGATTAGTTGAGATAATCTTCTTTTCCTGAATAAATTCAATTGTCATTTTAAAAATTTCTGTTTTGTTTTTACTCAGAGTATCTTTGTCTAATATTAAGATTAGTTTTATGCAAATGTGCAAAAAGAACAAAAAAATCCAGAAGGAGGCAAATATTTATTTTCCCTGTGTAAGAGTTGCAAGTTGGCAGGAGCCTATCCCAGCTACCATGGATAAATGGATGCAAGGATGGACAGATGGATAGCTCTGTATATGATCCGTAGTTGTCTGTCAGTTCTGACACCAAGAGCAATAAGTCCACAATCTTTTCTACCATAGATAAATAGACATGCATTGTAAGACAAATTTATTTCAATAAAGGTTAGCTTAACAGTGTGCTGTTGTAAAATAGACTGTCCTAGCATCCAGTACAGTCTCTCATAAATTCTACAGTCTGATTTTTAAAAGAGCTGAAAACCCATGCACATATTAACTCTCACAAACCTCCATCCCTCAGGTTTTTGAGTTGTGGATTCCATACTAATATATCAATATTAGCTAAATTTGGAGGAGAAAAGTCAATTAATCCACATTACAATACATGAAAAACCTCGGTTCAATCACTGGTGGTGCTGACTATCCACTCAGTGCCCTTAAGCGATTGTGGAAAAGGGACATAACAAAATCACAAAACCTCAAACTGTGAAAAAAAGATTGCAGTAAACATGGTTTACAAAGTCTGTTTCCAATGGATTTTGTCGCATTTAGCCATTATTGTTTTAAACTTTTTCATACCAGCTAAAGGTAAAAAAAAATCTTGCACAATGCACATAAAAGCACCTTTTGTGGTTGAATATCAACGTTTGATTACCCAAAGTCACCTTGTGCTTTGTGTCTGTTTCCTGTGACAGGTGAGCCCAAGTTCTGGCCTGAGGCCAATCGTCGTTTCCTCACCTATGTGGAGGAGGAGCCGGACGATGCCAATGGCTATTTCAATCTTGGCATGCTGGCCATGGATGCAAATGAAAATGCAGCAGCTGAGCGGTGGATGCGCAAAGCCATTGGTCTGCAGGCTGGTTTCCGCAGTGCTCTGTTTAACCTAGCTTTGCTCTACTCTCAATCAAAACGTGAAGTCGACGCATTACCTGTGTTGGATGAGTTGCTACACCACCATCCAGAGCACATCAAGGGCCTAATCCTTAAGGGTGACATCCTCATGAATCACAAGAAGGACACCCGTGGTGCTAAGGCCTGTTTTGAGCGTATTTTACGCATGGACCCCACCAATGTCCAAGGGAAGCACAACTTGTGCGTGGTCTACTTTGAGGAGCGCGACCTGCCACGGGCCGAGCGATGCCTGGAGGAAACGCTGGACCTGGCACCAAATGAGGAGTATGTGCGTCGCCACTTGAGTATTGTACGTAGTAAAATGGCTGCCATGAGTGCAGCAGGCCAACCACTGTCTTCAGCTACCACTGAGGGAGCAACCACGGAGGGGGTAGCTGCATCATCCAAGGAGGAAGTGCTGCAGAGTGTTAAGGAGGGCACAGAAGAGGCTGCTGCGGGTGGAGAGGAAGGGAGGGGTGTTGATGCAGTTGGAAAGGAGGTTGGGGATGAGAAGAATGAGCGGAAATCCTCTACAGAAAGTGTCAGAGGTGTGGGTGTGGACCAATCAAAATCTTTAGATAATAGCCAGTCTGACAAGCGGACTAAGGGTAAGTCCACTAAGGACATTAAAGATATAGAGAAAAAAAGAGCAGCTGCCTTGAAGAGACTAGAGGAGATTGAGCGCATATTGAGTGGTGATTGACATTGTTGCCATTTTTAGCTGGACTACTTTTCTGGAGCTCTTTAATGCTCCAACTAAGACTTCTCCCCTTTAGCAATGTGTAATCATAATCAATTATCACTTTATTTCTTTGATTTATCTGCTTTCACAGGCCACTCAGTATTGTCTGCTGGTTTAACATTAATTATTTAAGGGAAATTTTGATCTGCACATGAAATTCATAACATTAACAGTAAAATTAAGCACAAAGCAAACTTGGGATGATCTATTTAAAGCTTATGTAGATGCCTATGTGTGCATATGTGCTTTATCTGAATGGGATGACATATCATAGATCGGTAGTAGTTGTTTGTTTTTTCATTTGTAATCATTGTTTATCACTGGATTTTTTTTCTCTTTTTTTTGTCTCACCAAGATGTGAGTCATTGCGCTATTGTTTTTAAAAACAGAATGATTGTATCGTGGACAATTAAGGGAAGTGACATGTTTGCCAGATTTCCTCAAAGCAGGATTATATCTGCAGAGTTTGCCCCCTCAAAATAAAACATACAGTGAACAAAATGACTCCATACTACACTGACATCAGGCATATGTGTATTCCATTGCAGCAACATTTGTTAATCTTTATTGATCTCACTGCGTACTTCCTGCTACTGCCAGTACTCCTTGCAGTCTTTACCTCTTTACCTCAAAATTTCATTGTGAACCTATCTAAAGGTATTTATCTTATTCCTTTTGTCACATTACCCATCCCTCCCCCTAACATCTCTACAGCTGGCTCCTATGCTTCAGACACCATGGCCCCATTAGAGATGTTTTGGATGTGTTGTTTTTATTTGTTTTTTTCCCCTGCGTCTTTCCCGGTAAACTCCCATAGACATTGCTTTGACGTTGGCGAGACCCATTTTATATGACTGTCAGCAGTGACGCACGGTCATCCTCAGCGTCATGCGTTCTTCATTTGCCAAAGGTCCTTTCACATCAGAAGGGGAGGGGGGGATTTTCAGGGCACATTTGAAAATCCATCCGAAAATGGATCTCCCGACATACTTCTCTACAGTCATGATTTTTATTTTTTTGTTTTATCTTGCTGGAATTGAAACATTATTGGGGTGTTCAACATTTTCAAATTTTGATAATAGACCTTGTATTTGGAGCGGGGCGGGGGTGGTTTTTCCAGTATTTACAGCTATGTGATCAGTCGGATCAAAAATGCCCCGAAGTATCAACAATAAAACTACACTTGATCTGCTGGTGAACATGCACACATAGTTTTTTGTTTTGTTTTGTTTTTTTTAAAGTGCACAGATTTCTCCCTCTTGTGTCCTTGGCTCTTTTTTTTTTGTCATTACACCACTATAAAACCCTGTGGCTGATTGGCTACTGTTCAAGAGGTCTGATGCTTAAATCAGTAATGGTGAGGAAGTGACAAGCTAGAATACTACCTGGTACTTCAAATTGTTACTGTCACAGCCATCTACAGAAGCCGTGATAGTCATGAAGAGCAGCCTGTTGACTGCTGTTGTGTCATCCGTGTACAATTCATTGCTCAAAGTAAGCAGAAGTTTATTTTTCCTGTGAGGTGACAGCTGTGTCTTCACAGCTCCCAACATGATGTGGTTTCCTCTTCACAGTGCCGTAATTTGTTTCAGCAAATTGTTTTGCTTGGTACTTTTTTTTTTTTTTTTTTAAATTTCACATAGGAGATCTGATTACTGTAGATTAGGAGTATTGTAGTGGTACTACAAAATCTTGCTATGCATTGTGTGACCCTGAAAGTCTATGTACATACATTTACAGGATATTGTATCCAGTGTTATTTATTAATTTGGTATGCGCTAGATGTTTTTGTTTACCACTGGTAATGGTTTAATTTCAAGGTGCGTTATTTAGTCTCTGCAAATTTGTGTGTATCGTCATGTTTTGTTTTTGTTTTTTTTAAAGTCCTGGATTTCAGTAGAGTTCATGTCAGTGTTAAACATGTACGAAATCATTCAACTGGCTGTCCAGTTAAACAAGTACAGTTTGGAACAAGGATGCATCCAGTTTGCCACGATTTCTGTTTCGCCTCATTTTGAGTAATTTTTTGTAAGATTTTTTTGTTTTGTTTTGTTTTGGGGTTTTGTTTTGTTTTTTATCTATTGGTGGTGGGGGTGTCGGTTATTAAATAAAACTAGCTGAAAACTGTGCCTGTTCTTCTGTGTGTGTTACTAACGTACAGTAAATGTTCTTGAAATGGATTGATCCTACTGATTTGCTGCAGAAAGTTTCAGTCTTTGAAAAAGGAAGCTATTGCTAGAGGTGCCTTAAATCTGTTTCTTCTGATGGCTAATGGGGGGGGGGGTCCTGTGGTTGCAAAAAGGTTCAAGGTTGTGTAGAAGTCTAAAGTAAACAAAAATTACAAAATTTAAAGAGTAATTTATTTTTTCCCCACTGCTGTCAAATTTAACTGCAGGGTGACATGCAAGGAGGAGATAATTTGATCGGTCTCAAAACATTTCACCACAGCAGTATGAAGCAAAAGTCAATTAGTCAATTAGTCTGACCTGGGGTTAAAAAAAACAACTTTTGTACAGCGTAGGAATAAAACATCACATGACAACAAAGCAAGAATTCTTCAACACTTTGAACTGTGCCAGGGCCAAATCTGTCAGCCTGAGAGGAACAGAGAGTCAGTAGCTGTCAGTAGCTGCCAGTCAAAATGTGTCTTTCATGCAGTGTGATGTACTGTTGGCCCCAAAGCCTTGTGCTGTCCAAATATACCGGCTGTGTGTTTTGAGATTATCTTGTCAAAAGATATGTGAAAAACTCTGAGATTTTTTTTTCACAAGAACTTTTCTTTTCAACTATAAAAACTAACTGCAAAATCATATGCACAGGTTTTCATAATGTCACAGAAAGTGACCTTAGTGAAGGTTACAAATGATCGTCTTATGGCTTCTTACAGTGGATTCACTGTCCTGCTAGACCTCAGTGCAGTGTTTGATACTGTCGACCGTAATATGCTTTAAGAGTGATTATATCACTGTTTCCCAACCACTGTGGCGTGTATTACGGCCCTAGCAGGGCCGTAGGTGTGCTGTGAGAAAGGACCAGGTGTGCCATGGAAGGTTATCTGGTTCCACCTGATTAGTACTCTAAGCAATCGGCGTGAGTAATGGGTAAAGCAATTACATTCTCTTCCACTAGAGGGCACACACTAAAGTTAATTATGGAATTCCACAGGGTTCAGTGCTAGGACCAGTTTTGTTTATGCTTCGCTTAGGCAGTATCATCGGAAGGTATAGCATACATTTTCACTGCTATGCAGATGACACAACTATCTATCCATGAAGCCAGATAACACGCACCAATTAGTTAAAATGCAGGAATGTCTTTCCTATTTCAGTAGCGGCCAGGCGAGATACTCTACAGCAGAGAACAGGAGCAGCGAGCATGTCATTCGTCCTGTCTTCCTTCTCTCACCCCAACTGGTTGCAGCAGATGGCCTGTTAAAAGGGAGTTTTTTCCTTCCCACTGTCGCCAAAGTACTTGCTCATAGGAGGTCATATGATTGTTTTTCTCTATGCATTATTCTAGGAATCACAAAGGATTAGAAAAATGTGTGCTTTATTGTCAGACTATTTTCCAATCCATATTATACCTACAAGTCAAACATTTCCACTGATATTTTTTCTTTATTTCTCACACATTCACTTAAAACAAAACAAACAAGCAAAATAAACATTTCTATTTCATATATTTTGCACGGCGTGAACGCGTTAGCGCAGTGCAGCCCCACACACGGGGGCCATGGGCGCGTTGTGTGCACTACCATCCAAAAACTAGAGGGGGAGGTACTCTGCACATGGCACATGCACAGACAGTGACTCAAAAATCTTCATCATGGGATACTACTAAAACAACACAGGGATCTTCAGAACATCTCCTCTCATAGCTGTTACATGACTGTGTAAACTGATTGATGCCACCATGATGAGATGATTAACAGTACACATGCACACACAAACAACACACATAATTTGACTTTAATTGCCCACAAAACTGTCAACAGGAAGTGCAACGAAGAAAGTCTTCCAGTTGGTCCCAAACAGTGCGACTGACACACAAAGGCTAAGAAAATGTTGCACAGATTAAATAACATGACGTTCAGTTTTTTTAAAGATGCTAATGCTGGACTGATGACGAATTGCTATGTTAGTGAACCCGTTTAAACAAAAAGCACTTGGTTTGGCGTATTTCCCTACATGATTCCTATATGTAGTGAAAGTATATTACAAAGCTGTATGAGTTTTCTGTGGCTTACAATTCACAATTTTCTGTAATTATTGTTAATTAATCAGTTCTATTAATCTGTTAGTAGAATTCTTTTTTTTTTTTTTCAGCATTGTTTGTTTGAAAGAAGCAAGCAGAGACACCAGAGGGGCTATAGGTACACAGAGCAGTCACTGGAGATTGTCCAGCTCTCTTGACCTGACTGACCAACCTGTGCACTACCTGGATTGAGAAAGTCTATGACTCAGTGCCTCAGACATGGAATGCCTAAAACAAGCTCAACAAGAGCCTAGGAGCCCTGATCAGGAATTCCATGGGAATATGGCGAATAACACTAGAGGCCAGCTTCAATCCAATTGCACAAGTCACCATTAAGTGTGGGATTTAAAAGGAGATGCTCTGTCCCCACTGCTGTCCTCCATAGGCCTGCACCCCGTCAGCCAGATGATTATCAAGACTGTATACGGATACCGATTACGAAATGGAGCAAATGCCAGCAATAGAGGCTGGGGTCTACCACACCAGGAAAGACCCCAGTTGCAGGCTGTGCAAAGAGTTCAGAATGACTGAGCTAGTATCCTGTAGGACTTCCAGATATATAAGGGAAAGCTGGTAATGGCTAACCAACCATACACAGTAGTAGTGGACAAGCAGAGGAAGAAGGTCGTAATGATAGATGTAGTAATAGCAACATCAGGAAGAAATATCATGTGAAGCTTGAGAAATACCAAGGGCTAAGAGATGAGAGAGATGAGCTAGAGAAGAAGTGGAGGACGAAGGCAGCAGCACCAACTCGCCCACTGCTCCAGCAGATTAAAGAATGACATCTGAGATGTTTGTACAGAAGAGAATAGTCCTAGGAATGGCAAAGATAATGTGCAGGAAGCTCCTGGGAGGCTGAAGCTAGTGTAGGGCTAGTGCACAATATATATTTATGTGTGGAATATATACACATATAATATATATATGTGTGTGTGCGTGTGTGTAAAATTCATCTCTGTTTACAGGAAAAAGCCACATCTGAACCCAATCGGGTGTGACTAACTATTTTCATAGCTCATGTCCAACATTAATGCAAAGAGGAACTGAGCTTCCAATTAATGTTAGGACAAACTGATTTATTAAGGTACATAAAATACCCAAAGCCCTATCATTAATGTTAGTAATGATTAAAAACAAGATAAATGTGAAGCAGCCATGCGTGCTTCCTGGAAAATTTGTTTCCCTTTATTGGTAAACATGTTCACTCATCCACCAGGAGCACCTGTTTTGTATTTCATGATGCCATGTGCCCAAGTAGAGCTTCCTCTGTTGCTTTTCATGTCAAACAGTGTTGTGTGTGTGTCTGGGGCTGGGGTGAAAACAAGGACTGTTTGCGATTATACAGTCAGCTAAATACAATTCCATTTTCTGAACACTCTGCTGTTTTTTATCTGTCCATCATGAAAGCAGACCATTGAGGTTGTTGTGGATACACTATAAAGCACTGTGCATGGTATTTGTTTGTTTGGAAACAAACACATATTTATTTTGTTTGCAATATGTAACAAATTCCAACTTACAACATCCCTAAATCTAAAAGTAGAAGAAACAAGGTTAAACTCATGTGTTCAAAGGTGATTCCTCTGTAACAAATATACCAGTTAATTCTAATCCAATTTCTACCTGTCTCACAACTTCACTGACATCATGAATGGCTATAAAAGCAGGTATTTGTCTGGATTTTTTGTATTACACCGTAAAATGTTCAACTTTACATGTTTCAGTAAAACAAGTCTAGTGGGAATCCATGTGTCAAATCCAGGTGTACAATGTGAATTAAAACAGAACTAACTGTTGACAAAGTGTCCTATAACTTAATACCTAATACCTATAATGTAAGAAATTTACAACAAACTTTCTTAAACTAAAGTTTTTTTGGTTTTTGTTTCTTTTTAAATCATTTTGAGTCACTGAATGTGGATGAGTGGGGGCTTTAAGGACTTTCTTCATGTAATGACAGTTCAGAACCACAATTACCTCAAGGCAGTTTATATTGTAGGGTATAGACTACAATATTAGAAGAAAACCACTATGACTGGCAACAGTGGGAAGGAAAAACTCTTTTAACAGGAAGAAACATCTGGCTCAGAGAAGAGATTGCATTTTTCCCTAACCATTGGAAATGATTAGGGAAAAATTAACAGCAGACATAAACGTTTTAAGCAAATAGAAGTTGATGGAGCAGAAAATATTCTAAAATTTGATCATTGTGGATCATTGTGGGCAATCCATCACAGGGCTAACACATAGAGACAGACAACCACTGGAACTTAGAGAACCATCTGTAAACCTGTTAACCTTTTTAACAGAACAGTCTGATACTTTTGTTTTTGTGGTACAGCTTGTCATATTTGCTCAATGCATCATAAAAGTTTAATGAAAGTTATTCTTCTAGCTCTTCCAGCTCATTGCAAGAGTGATTGATTGATTGCAAACAATATTTGCCTGCTCCCAGAGCTGTATATTTCTCTGGCAATTAGCAATAAATACAAACACAGACTGTGGTCTTTTTCCTGTGGATAAATATATGAGGTTAGATGCAACAACACTTGGTTTTTTTTTTTTTTTACACCAAGATGCTTAAGTGGATATAGTTTTGCTTCTCAACCAACTGCTTTTTTTAACCAGTGATTCTGGGACCTACAATACTGAACATTTTTAATTCATCATCATAGTAACTATGCCCACTAAAGATAACAGTGGTTAAAATGAGGGTGGGCTGGAGCATACTACTCCAAGAGTATACTTGAGATTTCCACTCAGTAGTCATTTACTCTGTTTGACTAAATGCTAACATCAGAAGAACATAGGGGAGTTAACATCTACACATTCCCTCTTCAGGCTGAACTCATTTATCAAAGGGCCGCGTTTTTACTTTCCAGTTATTCTTAATCTGAGATATCTTAAAAAAATGTATTGCATAACTGACTTTTAGCCTGTCTTTTAATTAGAGTGACTTTTTTTTTATTAGGTTATTTGATTAATTGCATTTATATTTTAAATTTCATTTGTCACTAATTTACTTTTAGTAGTAATCCTACTTCTCTTTTTGCATCTTTTCTCACATAGCTTTTTCCTCCCAGCTATTTGATGGCTTGTTTTTAACTCATGCAATAGGGTTTTTAAATTTGGACAAAAGCTTAGTGTCTGGGAAGGTCAAAATTTGAACTTGCCAGAAGCAAATGAGAGCTTGGCTCCTCTTAAGACATGAGCTGACCTGAAAACATGACTTGTATCATTAATTTCTGCTTTTCTTACTCTTTATTTAACCAGAAAGTGAAACTGTTAAGCTCAAGAATAACTGTTTTTGAGAACATGGGCAAAAAGCTGTCAATGTCCAGCTTGGAGCTAAGTTCAGGCTTTCAGACGGAGACAGTGATGGGGACAAAGTGTGATCTTATGTATGTGGAGCAAAAGCAGACATTCTGTTCTTTATCAATGATGAGAAAGGCTCAATGTACCTAAAGCTGTAATTACATAAATTGTTTTGCTCAGAGCTCAAATCCAGATATATTCTATTCTGAACTATGTAAAGCAGGAAAAGGCCAGCAAATTATTACACTGCTGTTTAAAACCCCTCACAAAACAACTCAGCATTTGCTATTTAAAAGATATTATGGTTTAACCAACCTAAATAAAGTTAAAGTGAGATTTAATTTTTTTTTCTTTTGATGGGATAAATAATGGACCAATCATTTCATTCTCACGTTCTGTTGTAGTAAAGCAAGCAAGGAGATTTTTCTTGTAGCTAAATAAGTACAGATGTGTTTGTGTGAATGAAGCAGTACTTCATCAGATGCTTCTGGCAGCAGTGAATGAAGTACTTTGACCCCTGGTCATGCATTATGAGCGAATGGCAATACATGAGTGTAGAAGCTCTGCCCCAACTTGTATTCTTGAAGTTCCTATATTTATTTTGGGGCACTTTTTTTTTTTTTTTTATCAGACCAGGCTACTGACCACACATCTAAATATATCTTGAACCAGAAACGACTTCCTTGAATTCTGTGAGAAACAGTTGTGGACTCTGATACACAGTGCCGAGGTTTAAATTACACAGGATGTTCAACATATTTTTCATGTTAGATTTCTATCTTTGCAGTTTTTCCAGAACAGATGGACTTAAATGACATGGATGCAGATGTTCATGTGCTCAGTTTATCACATAGATATAATCTTTTAACCACAGTAAGAGTAAGCGCCTCAGTGAAGACTCAAGATTCATGTAGGATGGAATAAAATTAGATAAAGTTCACATCCAAGTCCAAATAACTAAAAATTCAAAGAATGGTTTCAATGGTTTCATCTATATACACTAATAAATTGTTTTTACATTTCACTGTCATATATTTGTTTTGTTATTCTACCTGAAGAGCTTAACAAATTGAAGAAATATTGAAAGGCTCAAAATATGACTACCATACTAATAGAATGCCTGACTTACTTAATCATACAATTACAAATGAATAGATTAATAGATTGATATCCTAAATTCATTGCTGTCTCACTAGAAAGCTTCTAGTGATATAAATAGAAAATGTAATGCTGGGAAAGCTAATAATAAAGAGAAAAATCTAAATCTTTACAAGGGAATTGATTATGCTTGTCTCATCAACTTTGTAATTTTATTTATGGACTCCATTTGAGTCACTTTGCATGAGCCACAGTTTAAAAAAAATGCACTACTTATTATAATATTACTCTGGGCATTTGTGCAGCTGCTCAATTTGAGTCTTTACAAACAACAACAACAACCTAATAGGTTCTTGTGGTAGACTCTTCCAATCACAGTAGGTAAAGGAGGCGAATGTGCTTATGAGCCAAGATATTATATAACCATATGATGCCCCACAGAGCTAAATGTATAAAAATATGAACACTCAGTATTAACAGTATATAAAGAAAATACAGAGAAGCATAATAGGTTTATTTCAAATTTACTCCAACTAATTATCCTTTGAATAATTTTAATTGCTATAAATACAATGTAAAAGTGTTAGATCGTGAAAAAATATATCACTTAACTGTGGAGTTACACACACTTTAAGACAGCCTTCTAGCTTCTTTCAGCTCACTGTTTGAAACAGGACGGTTTGAGCTCATTATCCTTTTATTTCTTGTTTCCAAAAGAAACGGAGACCTCTTTAGCAAAAAAAAGTCTCACAAACCTGTTCTGCTGAACCAGTAGCTTATAACTTTAGTCTAGAGTTTAGTTGCTATATAGTCAGATATTTCCCTGAGGGAGTTGGTGGAGGCCAAACAGGGTTAAAAGTGTAAAGAAATTGCACACACATAATTATACAAAAACCATTAAAAAGTAAGTAACATTAAAAAGCAACAATGCACCTTACTACAATCAATAATGATCTGGTCAAGGTGATTTTAAATATTTCATATACTTTCAAATAAATGGTTGCATTTATATTTCAAGGATAAATCCAAACACTTTTTGCTACCTTATTTTAAAATGTAACTCTTTTTAAACATTTCAAATAAAGACTTTTTCAGTAAATACTTACTGCCCAGTTGTAAGAAATATGAAAGATTTTGTCAGTGATATTCAGGCCTCATGCATAAACAATGCAGTAATGCTGTCCATATGGCTAAAAGCAGGTCAACTACCTCAAGTACGGTTTAAAGTCAAAGTGTACAACCTTTGACATTCTTCACCAATTATTTCATCTTATTGTATGTGTGAGATCATATTTCCTATGTTATTGTAGAACCAGAGCTAGTTAGAGGCTGACAACTGTACACAATCAGTTACATTTCCTTTCAAGGGGGCATGTTGTCTAGTATTTCATTGGGTTGAAGTTTAATGAAATAATTAAGAAGCTTGTACATTTCCACTGACTTATGATTTAACAGTCATGAGTCAGTTAAGTACTGAGGCCATTTCACATGACAGGAGTTAAGTGTGAGGTTGGATGCTGGCACGTTGATAAATCTGGGAATCATGGAAGTGGTGTATAAAAAAAAAGTCAGATTATAGGAGTAGCTCATGGTTAAAAAAAGTAAAAACTCCCGATGTAACTCTCGTAGAACAAAAAGTAATTTGTCATGGCAGTGGCTTACAGCCAATGGTTGCCAAGTCTATGCCGCTCTCTATGTTATTACACTGCTTTTGCTTGTTGTTTCTGTGTTTTTGATGGGAGAGTCAGGTCACTGTGTAAAGTCATCTTCAGTGCATCCCAAAGTTTCTCAATGGGATTAAATAAAAACTATGTGGTGGCTCATCTATGTGTGAAAATTATGTTTCATGCTCTCACAACCACTTGTTCGCAATTTGAACCTGATGAATCCTGGCATTATCATCTTGGAATATGCTTGTGCCATTAGGAATGAAAAAAAAAATCCAAATCAGTATATTCTGGTAGTCAAGACTGCTGAACCTAGACCTGACCCCAGCTCACAGGCTTTCACAATAGGCACTACACATGATAGGTGTTCTTCTTCTGCCTCACTTCTTATCAGTGATGAACATTTACAAACTGGGAGAATGTAGTGTTGCCCATTGAAACTTCCTTCCTGCTTGAACTTGGCATCAACATTGTGAACAATGGGCCTAACCCAGGGGTCGGCAACCTGCGGCTCTGGAGCCGCATGCGGCTCTTTTGTCCTTATACTGCGGCTCCTGGTGGTTTGGGAAAATAAATTAGAAGTATTTAGCTAAAGTGTATTTTATTTGTGTTTAGTTCTTTTTATAACTTGTAGTTCTAAATTGGAAGATTATTGTGATTTTGAAATATAAAAATAAAATTACATCTTATTATTTTTTCACCGCTCAAAATAAGCGTCACACTCGCGGAAGCCGGTATACCCGCCGAAACGCCATGCATTTATCGAGACTTTTGACCCCAGGTAGGCCAGCTATGGATCTTCGGATCCACATTATGTCAGCAGCTCCACCATGAACTATGTTAAAACAAACACCGCTCACGCCTCACAGATGACAGCTTAAAGTCCTGCGTAAAGATGAAAGCCCCGATTTGCAGATACTGTGCGCAGCGGTCAGGACCATAGTCTAAACATATCACGGCCGACCCGACGATGTTTCCATGAACATGCTTTTCAGCATCTCTTTACTGACCACTTTTCACACACGGTTGCTGTACGCATACAGCCGGCTGTAGCTTTTCAGCTCACAGCCCGACACATACCAGCACAACAGCAAAGAGAGCACAGACTTTAAGGCAGCGAGGCGTGATTGCGGGTGCAGCTCAGGTGCGTCCGCCTCCCAGCGGCGCTGCAGACCACGCCCCGCCACACACATTAACCAGGTAAAATACATATTTAGGCGGAATTTTGCAAATATCTATTTTTCCTTTTTTAGCAACATAGTGCTTTTTTCCAATTACTTTTTAAAAGTCAGGTCAAGGCTCCAAAAGCCCAAAGGCGATATAAGGGTGGTAGCTCACAACAGTTTTTGTTTGCTGGATCATTTTAGTTCAGCTGGATGTCTTTCCTTTTGTTATATTTCTTTAAGAGTTCAAAATGTGTTAATTACATAAATAAAATGTAATTTTCTCTGTAGCACTTCATGGATTTCATAAGCAACACACTTTAGTTGCTCTGTGGATTCTTTTAAAAACCAGTTAAAAACTTTTCTGTTCAAACAAGCCTTTTGTTGATCTACGTATTTTAGATTCTTTACATTATTTACATTTGATCTTTTACATTGTGTATAATGTCTATTGATTGTATTGTTTATTTTAATCTTTGTGTACAGCGCTTTGTGACTGCCTCTCTGTGAAAAACGCTTAATAAATAAACTTTACTTACTTACTTTAATTGTTCACACAAAGCATAAAGGTAAAAAAAACAATATATGCAGTGTTATCTTCATTTTAGATTTCAAAAAGTATTTGCGGCTCCCAGTGTTTTCTTTTGCATGGAAACCGGGTCCAAGTGGCTCTTTGGGTGTTAAAGGTTGCAGACCCCTGGCCTAACCTGATAACAGTACTAAAAATTGAGGCTGCTGGTGGTATAAAGTGTGGAGTTTGTCTTCTAGGCCAACTTCACACCCAGTCAATCATGATTTAAACAGCACGTTGTATCAGACTATTGCTGGCCATCATCAGACAAGCTGTTGACCATCTGAATCTCATTATGGTCAGTTTACAATTCAAGCATAACAATGCACTTTACCACAAAGTTGCCAGACTGGTTTTGTGAACATGACAGTGAGTTCAGTGGCCTCACCAGATACCGGATATGTACTACTACAACTGCTACTATAAAAAAACACTTTTGAAATGGAAGACCTGATTAATAAGTAAACTGGCAGTTTGAATGCTGCAGCTGACAAATAGGGTGTAATAGTGTGATGCAAACACGCACATATGGAGTGTGTTTTTTCCAACATCTCACAGAATCTGTAGCATGGATTAAAGCTGTTCAGAGAACAAATTCACAGAATTTGGATGATTTGATATCCAAATATTCAACTACACATAAGTAAAAATGTTCCAAGTCCTTTTTGGACTGGAACCAGAGAACATTTAATAAAATTCAACATCAAGATATGGAACCCATGGATGATTAAAGATATGATGATTCAGATATATATATAGATTCATGTTCAGGCAGATTCAGATACTGGATAGCTTGTTATTTGCCTTAAATGTATTTCAGAAACATATTTTATTGGCTTTATTGGCTATGTTGATAGTATAGGAAAAGGGATTGCTAATGAGCTGCTACGTTTGTTTCACTGTGAATCCGCAAGCTGACAGACCAGATGCTGTAGAAGAGGGAGAGCGACTATCAGTCATCTATTGTAACTCTGCTTAGTTCACCTGTTTAACATGTGTGCTGTGAAGTTTTATAGTCCCTTGTGTTAAAAAAAATGCCCCTGAAGACAGCAGGTTAGGACTTGGCATTGTTATAAAACAATCATTCTGACGACTAAACTGCTAACTTGTCAGTCAAGTGACTGACAGAAATGACAGAAATAAACTGTACAACATCTGCTGGGTTTTTACTTGCAGACAACTTTTCACCTCACCCAGAAACCCATAAAAACTATAACTTTGAGTGAAGATACCCGGCAGAGCAAGATTTATGGTGTTTACAACACCAAACCAAAAAATGCAGACCTTATCAAAGGGATTTTTTTTTGGGGGGGGGGGGGGGGGGGGTTACTGTTATGTAATATGCTGATGAATTGCGTCAAAAAAAACAATTTGATTAACTGATTGCAAACATAAAGTGAGGGCCCTATATACAAATTTTAATATGTAATTTGAAAACCATGGCCACCACACTGCTGCTAGAGCTGTTCAGATGAGGGCTGACTACAAGAGTTTGGAATCCAGCTACAGACATTTGCTTCCATTTAACCACTGAGGTCAACCAACAATGTTGTGTGAAAAAGCCTGGCTCACAGCTGGCATTCAAATTCTTCCTGATGCTGTTAGGAAAAAAGACAAAGCCAAACAAAAATTAAAACTATAATGAGACAAAACAAAAAACTTTAAGGATAAAAAAGAGGAATCTAGAGAAAATAGGAATCTTAATAGAAAACCAAAAACCAAATAATATATACCAACACTAGAAGAGTAAGGCAATCTCAACCGATGGCACAGACGCTAAACAGCAGCGTTGGCAAAAGTAGTCACTCACAGTGGGGAATTGATTGATTGACGAATTAACTTTGCTCAATGAAGTGAACATTATTTATGGTAATTTAATTTTAACAGAGAGAGACAGAATATCAACCAAAAATCCAGAAAAAACACGTGACATAAAACACATTACAGAAGTATTTGATCCTCTGCAACCCAGCCAGAATTCTGCCTCCCACAGATTGGTTGTGTGCCCACGTGGCCCACAGATTACAATCATTTAATTACAGCTGCTCATGATCTCACCCCTGTCACCGTGATTAACATGGAGTAGAGAGAAACTTATCCGACCCGCACCCTTTCAGACAACCATTTTATGTGTAGAAAACAAAGTTGTCCATGGAATCAGTCAGTCAATTCCAAACACTCCACCAGCAAGACCAAAGAGTTCTCAAAGCTCAAAGTGTATACCTGCACAAGGCTGAAATGGGCTACAAGACCATCAGCAAAAAACTTAGTCACAAGGTGATAATGATTGGTGGCATTACTCAAAAATGGATGAAATATAAAATGACCATCAATCACTCTCCTCTTTGGTCTTCCCCTTGACATGAGGATGATTATGAGAAAGATGGTGGACCAGCTCATACCTACATTTGTTAACATTCTGAAGGCAGCAGGGACCACAGTGACTGTGTTGTAAATGATTGAAATCTTGCAGTGCCCACTTAGTCTTCTGACAACCTCCTTCCCTTACAGTGAAGATCAGTCTGGGATGGGTCTTCCAGCATGACAATGACTCAAAACATATTGCCAAGGCAACAAATGCGTGATTAAAGAAGAAGTAGATTAAGGTCATATGGTGACTTTAATGTGAGTCTTTGAAAGTTTCTGTAAAGAGGAGAGGGACAAAAAAAAAATGTAGGAATTGAAAACTCATCCAACACTTTGAGCACTTAACATAAATAAACGTACAAACTTAACAGAGAGTCAAAGCACAACAACACAACATCCTGAGACCATAACACATACAGTACTAATGCAGGAGGTTATGATTTGGTGAGAGGCTGCATGGAGAAATAATTCTAGTAAAACTGCACAAATGTGGGATCTGGCTGTGATCTTTGTGTCCTCAGGCTGGAATGCATGAAAGACACGGCAACTCAGGCTCAGGAACATTTCCAAAGCCCATTGTCAGTGCACATTGCTTATTGCTGCAGTCATAAATGCAAAGAAAAACCCCCACTACTATTGTTTTTGTGCTCAGTGCTTTTAAGCACCGACTGGAGGCCAACAGACAGAGTTTACAGTCTGAGCGTGTGGAGTCTGAAAGTAATGTTCTTGCCACTTTCCTTAGAAGACTGCAACTCCTAGAGGAAGGGCAGAGTGCACCATCTGAATCCCTTCAGTAGTTTGGAATTTTGGCTGTAGTCATATGTTTAATTTGGTAGCTGAATCCAACCACAGAGGTATCAAGGTGTACACAACATAATCAGTAACAGCTTGGTAGAAAAAGAAAAGATGCTTCTGTTGTATTTTTAATTTCCTCAGATGGCAAATAAAGTACAAGTTCTGCTGGGTTTTACATGGGTTTCAGTCATTTGAAAATCATTACCTTCTGTTATAATTTATTACAGTATCCTCATATTTTAAATTGGGTCGTTATTTTGAAAAACAGCTACAGCAATGGTTAACGGAGTGTGTACAAAAGAGTAAATCAACTTTACAGTGTTGTTAGGCAAGTAGCCACCATCACAAATGTTATGCCTGGCTCATTCCGGGCATAACAAAGAAGGGAGAGTCATACAGAGACAGTTTTACTAGGTTCACTTATTGAGCGTAAACTGAGAACAAAGAGAACAAAGGAAAACTAGGTGCTATCCTATAAACAACATGTGACTGAAATTAGAAAGAACTCAAACAGAACCAAAAGCCAAAGCAGAAAGACAGAAGCGTTGGGTGCCAACAAGGCACTTCCAGTGTATGAGGCTGAAGGACAACAACCAATGCAAAAACCTCTGATTGTTGTTGTGCATGCTAAATAGAAATGTTAACAGGTTATGATCTATGTACGCAGTTAATGGCAGTGATGATCCAACATACACTTCAGAAAAACTTCAATGCACAAATAGCTGCCAGTGTTTTGTCACACAAAGTTAAAGTCAAACTAAAGTGAATTGTTATTGTATTTAATAAGCTCTATAATAAGTTGTCTACTTACAAGAATGGAATCCATTCTGGTCTTTAATTTGCTCATGCGAATTCAGAAAAATATTCATCAGGAGTACAAAGATCAGGATGGCAATCATTAGGCTCACAGAATTTGACATGTAGTAATTTCATTTTGGAAGTGTTTTTTTTTAAATTATGACAGTTGTTATAAAATGCCCTTGTTAGTCATGTCATGTCCAAGCTGATCTTTGATGATCTGTCAGGGTGATGACAATAACTCATCAGCCTTTTACGGCTGAGGGGTAAAAAGTTATTATAGAATTCAGTTTGCTGTTGTGGTCACATACCATTCACAAACCACTTTTCACTGAGTTTGTAAAGGCTGAGACATAGAAAAAGGAAACAGCACCAATTTCATTAAATTCCCTTGACTTTAATTCATTATGGATAACTGAGAAAGACAAAGAAACCATATATCTAAAATGAACATACAATGCCTGTTGTATACGTACACAATGATGTTTTGAAGTAAATGCCTTTTGCTTATTTTTGAGCTGTGGCGAAAAAAAACCCTCTGCCCTGAGAAGTAAATAAAAACAAAGAAACAAATAAATAAAAACCTTTTCAAATGGCATTCTCGTGATTTTGTGATCACAAGTATGACAGCTTTATGAATCAACCCATTATTTAAATCAGAAGATTTGATTTAATTTGCTTCCTGTTTGGAACAACATATTAGACTTTTGTAAAACCTCAGCCCTTGGGATGGTAGGTTTGCATATCTGAAATTCCCATTCAGTCCTCTGCAAAAGCAGATGCAATCTTGAGACTGCAAAAAATAAAAAGAGCCCAGGTGGCAAGTAATCTGATGGAGATTTTTTATTCTTAATCCCAGATAAGACTTAGAAGATGCACAACAGAGATCACTCTAAATCCCACACTGTTTTGCTGAAAACACACCACACAAGCAACATTATTTAAAACTGGAGCACATGCTTGACGTTCATTACAACCAAAATCTGCTATGAGTGACTCTTGTTTGATCTTCCAGTGACTAATGGGAGGATGAAACATCTGAATTGTGTTAAAATGAGCCGAATTTCTCAGAAGATTTTCCTTTCCTGTTTTTTTCTTTAACCAGAGACTCTGTATTAATTTTGACCAGTCACCTGTTTGTCATCTGTACCTCTCAGGCCTCCAGTGCTGACAACTAACTACATTTCCACTGTAGGAACTTAGCCAAACTTAACATGTGGTCATTGTCATAGATTTTTGTTTGTATCTCACCCACACCCTAATGCCGAACCCATCATCCTGCAGCTAAACTCGGCATTGCATATAACACTGTTTACATTATGACCACAGAGTAACGTGACTCTTCCGTTATGAAGTCTCAAGCTGAGCATTGTTCCCGTCGCCATCTCGGTGTTTTGAAACTGGACATGATGAAACTGGATCTGTGGATTACAGCTGGAGCAGAGGAGTAAAGGGTTGTTTTGGATTTGCTCCCCTGCAAAGCAACCTCTCTGCATATATATTTTGGAACTAGTCGTCCCCCTGCTTTAAATTACTTCTGCAGTGGCTTCAGTTTTCATTCACAGAACAACAACTAGTGCTAAAACAAACCACAACAATATGAAAACCATTACTTAAATATTACATTAGGAACATTTGGACAAACCAAGATGCCTAAAATGAAGCCAGCAAAGAACTGGAGTCAACAGTTAGAGAGACCAGACACAGTTCAGAACATTTCTCAGTCTGAACAGTTTATTATTTCTTCCACTCTGCCAAGCGGTGCAAAGAAAATATGGAGAAAAATGATTAAAAAATGGAAAATAGATGGAAAAAACAAAATCAAACTACAAAGTGATTTGACGTCCTGGACATTTTCCTATTTTTTCAGCAGCTAATTTATTGCTGGCTTTTTAAGATGGAAGATTGTATGCAAAGAGGAAGGAAACAGCTACATTTGCCAGGACTGTCATGATCCTGGGTCCTTAACTAAATCCGTCCGAGGAGCTCCCGGACGACATTACGTATAATGTGGAGATTCTCCTCGGCCTGTGGCTAGAGAACCCTCCGGAGGAGCTTCGCCGCACCGTGGAAAGCCGGCTACAACGGCTCTTTTCTGGCCTGCCATGGCTTCTGAAGTCGCTTCCTCCGACCATGCAGGCTTTTCTCCGGCACACACCTCACCTTCTCTCAGCCACTCCTGCCTCGCTGCCCGACTCGCCGGATGTGATCTTTCCCGGCCCGTCGGAGCCGTCTGTGGGGAGGAAACGCCGATTGCGCCGCCGGCGCGCCACCCCACAGCCGGACGTTCGGACTTCTAATTCGCCGGCTGTGGTGAGTGAGGACTCTTTTCCGTTTTCGGACTGCGTGACTGTTCATTCAGGGGCTGTGTTCTGTGCGGCAGATGATTATGTGAACAGCGTATCACCTGCCCAGCAGCCACTCTCAGCTCAGTTAGCTGCCCCGCAGCCGCTCTCAGCTCAGTCACCAGTGTCTCCAGTGCCACTTTCAGTTCTGTCTCCAGTGTCACCCTCATTTCAGTGTCCAGAGCCTCCAGTGTCACTTTCAGTTCAGTGTCCAGAGCCTCCAGTGTCACTTTCAGTTCAGTGTCCAGAGCCTCCAGTGTCACCTGCGGTTCAGGCTCCAGCGCCTCCAGTGTCGCCTGCGGTTCAGGCTCCAGCGCCTCCAGTGTCGCCTGTGGTTCAGGCTCCAGCGCCTCCAGTGTCGCCTGTAGTTCAGGCACCTGTGTCACCGTTAGTCGTAGTTCAGGCTCCAGTATCACCAGTTTCACTCATTCACTCCATGCAGGAAGAAAGACTTGTTTCTTCTCAAGGTGCTTTTCATGGTTTAGCCGCCATTGGCACAGTTTGCCGCTCCAGGGCTTCCCCAGAGGCTAGGTCTCAGTCCCCAGCTGATTCTGGACCCCTGAAGTTTAAGCAGCCACCTGAGAACTGCACCATGTCAGTGTTGCCTGGGCAGAGCCAGTGCTCAGTGCATTGCCAGTCGCCTTTGTGTAAGCTAGTGGCCTCCATGACTGCTGGCTTGGTGATGTCTTCTGCTGGAGGGTCCAAGGGACCGCTCCGGCCTTCGTCTCGTGTCTCCGCTGGAGGGACCGAGGGACCGCTCCGGCCTTCGTCTCGTGTCTCCACTGGAGGGTCCAAGGGGCCCGTCCGGCCTTCGTCTCCTGTCGTCGCTGGAGGGTCCAAGGGATCCGTCCAGTCTGCAGCGCCTCCGTCTCCGGCTTCCACGCCGCCGCCTGGAGCGCCTCCGTCTCCGGCTTCCATGCCGCCGCCTGCAGCGCCTCCGTCTCCGGCTTCCACACCGCCACCTGCAGCGCCTCCGTCTCCGGCTTCCACGCCACCGCCTGCAACGCCTCCATCTCCGGCTTCCAAGCCGCCGCCTTCAGCCTCGTCTGGTCCAGCTTCAGACTCGTCGTCCTCGCCAGCTGCGGCCTCATCATCCCCGCCAGCTGCGGCCTCATCATCCCCGCCAGCTGCGGCCTCTGCATCTGCGTCGCCTGGCCCAGCCTCCGAGTCTTCATCCTCGTCTGGCCCAGCCTCCGAGTCTTCAGCGTCGCCTGGCCCAGCCTCCGTGTCTTCAGCGTCGCCTGGCCCAGCCTCCGTGTCTTCAGCGTCGCCTGGCCCAGCCTCGTTTGGGTCTACAGCTAACTGGCCACTTTCTAGGCCACTGGCCAGGCGCCATCGCCGTCGTGGGCGGCCCCCAGGCTCCCTTCACCTGAGTCGCCACCGTTGCCTTCCGCACGGTCGGCCCCCTGAACTGTGTCCACTTCGGCGCCGCTGCCTTCCGCGCGGCCGGCCTCCGGACCTCTGTCGCCTGGGTCGCCGCCGTTGCCGTCTGCACGGCTGGCCCCCGGACCAGTGCTGTCGTCATCGCCGTTGCCTTCCTTACGGTCGGCCTCCCGAATTGTTTCCACGCCGTTGCCGTCTGCACGGTCGGCCCCCTGAACTGTTTGGACTCCTGTGCTGTCGGCCCCTGGCCGGCCCCCTGAACTCTTCTGTTTTGGACTCTGTTTTTTGGGCTCCGGTGTATTTCTTTTGTTGTTGGTTTTTTTGGTGCTGGGCTCGTGTTTTGTTTTTTTGACTTTCTAGTGCTCCTGTTTTGTTTTGCCTCGAGCAAAACTTAGGTTTTCCTGTTTCACCTTCACCCACGCCATTGCTGTTTGTATTTTCTTTTGTTAAATAAACACTCATCTGCACCAGAGCTGCCGCATTTTGGGTCCTATCTCCAATTCCACACGTCTGCCACACCGGACGTGACAAGAACACTGAAATCAATGTTTTACATTTCTGATAAGAGAAAGTTAGCGTTCAATAATCACTATAAACAATATAGAATAAACATTATTATTAACAGTACCAGAGGTAGACTATATGAAGTGAGATGATGGTTGTTAAAGTTAAGCTTCAGTGACATAATCATACTTGCTTTTGTTTTTGTATTGCTTCAACACAACATCATTTTTTAGTTTTTGTAAGTAAGTATTGGAAGTAAGTAGTAATACACCTGCACTTTTTTTGCCCCCCCCCCCCCCCCCCCCCCCCACCCCCCCCCCCCCCCCCCACCCCCCTCACCCCCCTCACCCCCCACCCCACACCTCCCACCCCACACCTCCCAGACATTGAGGAAACAGGACCTCCAGACTAGGTGTCTTTTGTCTCTTCGAGAACTCTGGGAAGTAGCTTGGGGAGTGTGAACCTTAAGGTGTGAAGCAGTTGTGTACTGAGGCTAGACTAATTTTATAAATCTGACAATATCTCAGCTTGCTGCGATGCATGCAATTTATTTTGAAAACGGCACAAGTGGGAATTTCTTCCGAATGGGTAATGACGGCATGTTCACAAGCGTTTTATTTAATCAATCCCCCTAGTTTTAATTTAACTAGTTTTTTTTTGTTGTTTTAATGTTTTACACAAAAAACTTCACATTTTTATATTTTTAAATGAAAGTCACATGCAAGGATATTTTTCTTTAGTGATGTTGCTTCAGCAATCTCAAATACTAATTATTCTGGGAATTTTTATGGTCAAACTATGTGATTTTCCAAATGTGTGTTTGTGTGTGTGTGTGTGTGTGTGTGTGTGTGTGTGTGTGTGTGTGTGTGTGTGTGTGGAGTAAAATGACCTTCTTCTTATGATGTTGTCACAGTGAATCATTCAGGATTAACAACACAAATTGTTTCGATAGCAGAAACAGTCTGTCTTATAGTTCTCACACGTTACCACTAGTTTTACAAACACAGTCTTCTACAGCTCTGTTTATGTAGCTTTTATGAAACTGATTTTCCATAGTACACCTAGAATTTAAGTTTTCTTTGCTCTCCAGTATAAATGCAATAATTTGCAGGCGTTTTACTGAAACTCTCACAAATGTAACACTCAATGCCAAAAACAGAGTTGATTAATGTTTCTATGAACACTGCTGCGTATATCAACAGCTCTGAAACCCCCCTTTATTTTTTTTTAAAGTAATGCAGGACAGGCTCTCTGTTACTCTCTGTGTCTCTAAAAACCCAACCAAACTGGCAATCGCCTTGTAGAGGAATTTCTTTCATTTATGTATTGATCACTTTGTTTATTGGTAATGCTTTTAGGTCACTGTTTTAGCATGTCTACCTCATACTCCATTCAAACAGTTAGACAGATGGTGGGGATCTGGTAAGAAAGTTGTCTTGATTAAAGAATGTTAGCTACCGCTCATCGCTTGTCTGCAGGCTTTATTAAATGGAAAACTTCCACAACAACCTCTAAACAATGGTTTATGGATTTTTATCACCTGCATCACCATGTAACACTTTGATGTTAGATCCTTTGACCAGTCAGTGTTGTTAGCCCCAACCCCCCAGGCCCCAGGTTTCTGAGCTCTAACCCTGGCTGCCAAATGTGCCTCCAAGGCCCTTGTGCCTCTTACCACCAGACTAAGTTTGTAGACCTATTTACTAATATTATTTTATTATAGCACAAGGTTCAGTTAGGTTACTACTTTGACTTACTCACTTTGAGCACATTCCTGACCCGATACTTTATCAAACCTATACTCGAGTGTTTTTGACACTAGCAGCTGTACTTCTACTTAAGTAAAAATTGCCTGCACTTTTGCCACATCAGTTGCCACTTTTCTGGAGTTTGTACAGTTTTTATATTGACACTTTCAACGTTTTACGTGTTATCCATGATCACAGTTCTAAACAAATTAACTTTCTTGACATCAAAGTAACCCAAAAAAAGCAACTATATGTGGAGTTCTCTTTACTCCAAAACTAGTTTAAGGCTATTCTGTTGTCGTGATATGGCCATACAAATAATATTAAGTTGAATTATTCTTAAGAAAAATATGGTTGCTTCATGGCTACCTGTTCAGAGAATTTGCAGGCTTTTATGGAAACTGTCACAATGTAACACTCACACTGTAAAAACAGGGTTGATCCATGTTTCTATGAGCACTGATTCATATATCAACAGCTCTGAAAATCCTTTTCTTTTTTAAATAAAAAAATAATGCAGGACAGGATCTCTCACTCTCTGTGTCTCTAAAAAACTCACCCAAACTGGCAATCACCTCTAAACAAATGGAAGTAGTTTATAGCTCTTTATCACCTGCAACACCATGTAACACCTAGATGTTAGACTCTTTTATCAGTCAGTGTTGTTAGCCCCAACCCCCCAGGCCCCAGGTTTCTGAGCTCTAACCCTTGCTGCCAAATGTGCCTCTGAGGCCTTTTGTGCCTTTTACCACCACACTAAGTTTGTAGTCCTATCTACTAATATTATTTAATTTTTTTTTATTATAGCACAAGGTTCAGTTAGGTTACTACTTTGACTTACTCACTTTGAGCACATTCCTGACCCGATACTTTATCAAACCTATACTCGAGTGTTTTTGACACTAGCAGCTGTACTTCTACTTAAGTAAAAAATTGCCTGCACTTTTGCCACATCAGTTGCCACTTTTCTGGAGTTTGTACAGTTTTTATATTGACACTTTCAACGTTTTACGTGTTATCCATGATCACAGTTCTAAACAAATTAACTTTCTTGACATCAAAGTAACCCAAAAAAAGCAACTATATGTGGAGTTCTCTTTACTCCAAAACTAGTTTAAGGCTATTCTGTTGTCGTGATATGGCCATACAAATAATATTAAGTTGAATTATTCTTAAGAAAAATATGGTTGCTTCATGGCTACCTGTTCAGAGAATTTGCAGGCTTTTATGGAAACTGTCACAATGTAACACTCACACTGTAAAAACAGGGTTGATCCATGTTTCTATGAGCACTGATTCATATATCAACAGCTCTGAAAATCCTTTTCTTTTTTAAATAAAAAAATAATGCAGGACAGGATCTCTCACTCTCTGTGTCTCTAAAAAACTCACCCAAACTGGCAATCACCTCTAAACAAATGGAAGTAGTTTATAGCTCTTTATCACCTGCAACACCATGTAACACCTAGATGTTAGACTCTTTTATCAGTCAGTGTTGTTAGCCCCAACCCCCCAGGCCCCAGGTTTCTGAGCTCTAACCCTTGCTGCCAAATGTGCCTCTGAGGCCTTTTGTGCCTTTTACCACCACACTAAGTTTGTAGTCCTATCTACTAATATTATTTAATTTTTTTTTATTATAGCACACGGTTCAGTTAGGTTACTACTTTGACTTTCTCACTTTGAGCACATTTCAACTTTTTACTCAAGTGTTTTTGACACTACCAGCTGTACCTCTACTTAAGTAAAAAATTGCCTGCACTTTTGCCACCTCAGTTGCCACTTTTCTGGAGTTTGTACAGTTTTTATATTGACACTTTGAACGTTTAACGTGTTATCCTTGATCACAGTTCTAAACAAATTAACTTTCCTGACATCAAAGTAACCCAAAAAGACATATATGTCCAGTTCTTTTTTACTCCAAACCTACTGATCGGAAAACATTATGTGATGTTGGAAGTTTTTATCCTATCCACCTCCAAAACAAGTTTACCTGTAAGCCAACACATTAGACTTAAACAAATTTGTGAAATTCCTGAACAATATGTTTTGTGCAGTAGCAGTAGTACTAGAACTAGTGCTAGTAGTCCTAGTACTGTGCAGCAACCAGGCTTCAAGAGTGATCACTATTCTGGCTTGTTGGTAAATTTTAAAAAGGAATTTAAACTTCAGGTTTGGCATAGACACAGACTTTATTAATGCCACACTCGGGAAATTCACATGTTACACATGATTTAGCTCACCTGCTAAATCCCCAGCGCAATAACCACATCAGCATCATTAGCCTGAGTCTTGATCCTCCAGGTGAGTGAGTGGAGTTAAGTGTGTGTGTGTGTGTGTGTGTGAGATCAGAGGTGAAGCTGCTTTCTGCAAAGTCTCATCAACAACATCTTTAGAAACAAACATCAACAACCAGGAAGAGTCTAAAACTTTACAAGAATCAATGTAATTATTTGTTTTACAAACAAATGTATTGGTTTTGTTTTACTTGAAATAAAACTTTTTTGGAAACCTTGTACATGAAGGAAAAAGGTTTTTGATGTTGTAAGTTCTGGCTTTAATATTTTCAGCTGATAAGGTGAACTTCATACAAACTTTATGTTAGAAAATTCAAACTGTGTCTCGTGAGTGTGTATTGTAGTGTATCCTAACCCTAACCCTAATGCTCCAATGTATAATTTGACTTGTGAGGTACACACAACAAGGCCAAGAAGAAAAAGGGGATAGTTTACTACGTGCTTTAAAAACACAATCCTTAATCTTTGATCTTGCAACTTTATCTTTCTGTTCTGGTTTTAGAGTCATTGTTTTAATGACTCATACTTTGGGAATCACCCTGTTGTGAGAAAAGGGTAAGCTGGGTGAGAATACAGCATTATACAAGCAGAGTGTTTTAGCTGTATCCGTAGATCTAAGACATAAACCTGTGTTGAGACAACGCTGGTCTCTGCGATTCTTTTGGTCCTGGTAGAGATCACGCTGAGATGTTTCCATGTTTTACACAATCCTTTTATTACCCATTATTCTTACAGATGCATCTGGAGATCAGCACACTGCAGTCCTATTGTGACCTCTGTGTAGTGTCTTCTCTGGTCTGCATTCACAACAAAAAGGCAATGGTTAGAATGCTCTTTTTAATGTCGTGGGCAATCAGCACAAAATCTCGCAGGAATCCTCCATTATTCTGAGGATTACATTTCCACTTGCAGTGTGATCGTATAGTGGTAAATTTATACAACCAAAATAGAAAAACTTCAACACCATTAACATTGCATGTTAAATTTCCCAAATGAAAGGAATATTCTTTGTCGGGGCCATGACCACTGCACACGCCAGACTCATGCTGTATGATTTGCTAGACAACTTGCAGCAGCGCGTGCTGTATTGTGACACGGACAGTGTCATTTTCACAGCATGCCCTGGCGAGTGGATGCCTCCTCTAGGCCCGTTTCTGGGGGATCTCACAAGTGAATTAGACTGTGGAGAGGGTGGTGTGGAGGATTACATAGCGGAATTTGTTTCCGGTGGGCCAAAATGCTACGCGTATCACACATCGTTGGGCAAGACCCAGGTCAAATGTAAAGGCGTGACACTGAACGCACTAAACTCAAAAGTTGTCACCCATGAATCCTTGAAAGGTTTAGTCCACAAGTTTGTAACCAATCAGACATCAGACGCACACCTAGTTGCCGTGTCTGATAGCATCAGACGCGATAAAAAGAAGCTTCATTTGAAGAATAAAACCATTGTGAAAAAAGTTAAAGTTGTTTACAATAAGCGCCGTGTGCTCCCAGACTATACAACCGTACCTTATGGATTTTAAATTAGAACAGGGGTTTGACGCCCGGTTGCAGCACCCGTTCAGTATGGTGGTCAGCGGTCCCAGTAACTGCGGCAAGACTTTTTTTGTTAAAAGCATAATTGAAAATTCTTCCCGGATTATATCATGCAGCATTGACAATATTGTATATATATACTCATGCTGGCAGCCATTATATGACCAGCTTCTTAAGATAAGAGACATAAACTTTGTTAACGGTATACCCGAATCTCTTGCTGATGACACCCTTCTTCCTGCAGAAAAGAAAAATTTGTTAATTATAGACGATGTAATGAACGATGCAGCTAACAATTTAGAAGTTCAAAATGTGTTCACAAAGTATGTGCATCATAGGAATTTGAGTTGTATATATCTAGTTCAGAATTTGTTTATTCAAGGAAAATCCAGTAGAACCATTTCCTTGAACACTAACTATCTAATATTGTTTAAAAATCCGAGAGATAAATATCAGGTTATGCTTTTAGGTAGGCAAATGTTTCCGGGTAATACTAAATATTTTATAGAAGCGTTTAATGATGCCACATCCACAACATACGGGTATCTTTTAATAGACTATAAAGCTAAGACCCCGGACTATTTAAGACTCAGAACAAATTTACTATCAGAGCGTCCGGTTGTTTACATTCCAAAACAAAAATCAGCAAAGAGGTGAAAGGATGTCATCACGCATGCGGAGGAATCTGTCTCTGTTGGAGATGATATACAGGGCTCCTCCTACTCTACGCAGAGTTATTATTAGTAATTCAAACTTAGATTTTATCAATGCGCTGTGTGAGATAGCCTTTAATGTATTGCATGGTAACATACCACTGACCAATCAGCAGTACAAACAGCTGAAAAAGAAAAAATCAATAATCAGACTGATTGCAGACAAAAAAATAAAAACTTTGAAAAAGAGAAAGACAATCAACCAATCTGGAGGGTTTTTACTGCCGCTATTAGGGGCTGCAATCCCTTTCATAACCAGTCTGATAGCAAACAGGTGAAAATGGAACATGTGCAAAAGATGTTTTTGGTACCCCAACACCAGTTGGACTTAATAAAGCAACACCAGCAGCAGCAGCAGCAGCAAACAGACAGCATCAGACAACAGTCTCAGAACGAGTTGGACAAGGAGATGTTACAAGTGTTACAAGATTCTGACATAGATGTGTATGAGAAGGCTAAAAAATACAGCGATATTCTCCAAAGATACCTTACCCTTGTGAGACAAGGTGCCCGTGAAAAGAATGTATTGTCTTTATCATTACCTGAACAATTTAACAGGGATGTGCAACCCCAGTCGACGGACACATCGCCTGTTCATGGTGATGCAGGGGTGAGGGATCTTGTTGCGGAGAATGTTTTAACATACATACCTAAAAGGTGTAGGAGGAATGCAGAACTTATTCTATCAGCGGTGAGCCGTTCGCCACACTTGATCTCTTACAACGACAAAGGCGAAATTGTTGTTGATAAACACACCACACCTGGTTCACACATTTATGATCTAATTAAAGGCGTCTCAAACCCTCAGAGGGTGTGTGTGTGGTTGTGACGCCTTTAATTAGATCATAAATGTGTGAACCAGGTGTGGTGTGTTTATCAACAACAATTTCGCCTTTGTCGTTGTAAGAGATCAAGTGTGGCGAACGGCTCACCGCTGATAGAATAAGTTCTGCATTCCTCCTACACCTTTTAGGTATGTATGTTAAAACATTCTCCGCAACAAGATCCCTCACCCCTGCATCACCATGAACAGGCGATGTGTCCGTCGACTGGGGTTGCACATCCCTGTTAAATTGTTCAGGTAATGATAAAGACAATACATTCTTTTCACGGGCACCTTGTCTCACAAGGGTAAGGTATCTTTGGAGAATATCGCTGTATTTTTTAGCCTTCTCATACACATCTATGTCAGAATCTTGTAACACTTGTAACATCTCCTTGTCCAACTCGTTCTGAGACTGTTGTCTGATGCTGTCTGTTTGCTGCTGCTGCTGCTGCTGGTGTTGCTTTATTAAGTCCAACTGGTGTTGGGGTACCAAAAACATCTTTTGCACATGTTCCATTTTCACCTGTTTGCTATCAGACTGGTTATGAAAGGGATTGCAGCCCCTAATAGCGGCAGTAAAAACCCTCCAGATTGGTTGATTGTCTTTCTCTTTTTCAAAGTTTTTATTTTTTTGTCTGCAATCAGTCTGATTATTGATTTTTTCTTTTTCAGCTGTTTGTACTGCTGATTGGTCAGTGGTATGTTACCATGCAATACATTAAAGGCTATCTCACACAGCGCATTGATAAAATCTAAGTTTGAATTACTAATAATAACTCTGCGTAGAGTAGGAGGAGCCCTGTATATCATCTCCAACAGAGACAGATTCCTCCGCATGCGTGATGACATCCTTTCACCTCTTTGCTGATTTTTGTTTTGGAATGTAAACAACCGGACGCTCTGATAGTAAATTTGTTCTGAGTCTTAAATAGTCCGGGGTCTTAGCTTTATAGTCTATTAAAAGATACCCGTATGTTGTGGATGTGGCATCATTAAACGCTTCTATAAAATATTTAGTATTACCCGGAAACATTTGCCTACCTAAAAGCATAACCTGATATTTATCTCTCGGATTTTTAAACAATATTAGATAGTTAGTGTTCAAGGAAATGGTTCTACTGGATTTTCCTTGAATAAACAAATTCTGAACTAGATATATACAACTCAAATTCCTATGATGCACATACTTTGTGAACACATTTTGAACTTCTAAATTGTTAGCTGCATCGTTCATTACATCGTCTATAATTAACAAATTTTTCTTTTCTGCAGGAAGAAGGGTGTCATCAGCAAGAGATTCGGGTATACCGTTAACAAAGTTTATGTCTCTTATCTTAAGAAGCTGGTCATATAATGGCTGCCAGCATGAGTATATATATACAATATTGTCAATGCTGCATGATATAATCCGGGAAGAATTTTCAATTATGCTTTTAACAAAAAAAGTCTTGCCGCAGTTACTGGGACCGCTGACCACCATACTGAACGGGTGCTGCAACCGGGCGTCAAACCCCTGTTCTAATTTAAAATCCATAAGGTACGGTTGTATAGTCTGGGAGCACACGGCGCTTATTGTAAACAACTTTAACTTTTTTCACAATGGTTTTATTCTTCAAATGAAGCTTCTTTTTATCGCGTCTGATGCTATCAGACACGGCAACTAGGTGTGCGTCTGATGTCTGATTGGTTACAAACTTGTGGACTAAACCTTTCAAGGATTCATGGGTGACAACTTTTGAGTTTAGTGCGTTCAGTGTCACGCCTTTACATTTGACCTGGGTCTTGCCCAACGATGTGTGATACGCGTAGCATTTTGGCCCACCGGAAACAAATTCCGCTATGTAATCCTCCACACCACCCTCTCCACAGTCTAATTCACTTGTGAGATCCCCCAGAAACGGGCCTAGAGGAGGCATCCACTCGCCAGGGCATGCTGTGAAAATGACACTGTCCGTGTCACAATACAGCACGCGCTGCTGCAAGTTGTCTAGCAAATCATACAGCATGAGTCTGGCGTGTGCAGTGGTCATGGCCCCGACAAAGAATATTCCTTTCATTTGGGAAATTTAACATGCAATGTTAATGGTGTTGAAGTTTTTCTATTTTGGTTGTATAAATTTACCACTATACGATCACACTGCAAGTGGAAATGTAATCCTCAGAATAATGGAGGATTCCTGCGAGATTTTGTGCTGATTGCCCACGACATTAAAAAGAGCATTCTAACCATTGCCTTTTTGTTGTGAATGCAGACCAGAGAAGACACTACACAGAGGTCACAATAGGACTGCAGTGTGCTGATCTCCAGATGCATCTGTAAGAATAATGGGTAATAAAAGGATTGTGTAAAACATGGAAACATCTCAGCGTGATCTCTACCAGGACCAAAAGAATCGCAGAGACCAGCGTTGTCTCAACACAGGTTTATGTCTTAGATCTACGGATACAGCTAAAACACTCTGCTTGTATAATGCTGTATTCTCACCCAGCTTACCCTTTTCTCACAACAGGGTGATTCCCAAAGTATGAGTCATTAAAACAATGACTCTAAAACCAGAACAGAAAGATAAAGTTGCAAGATCAAAGATTAAGGATTGTGTTTTTAAAGCACGTAGTAAACTATCCCCTTTTTCTTCTTGGCCTTGTTGTGTGTACCTCACAAGTCAAATTATACATTGGAGCATTAGGGTTAGGGTTAGGATACACTACAATACACACTCACGAGACACAGTTTGAATTTTCTAACATAAAGTTTGTATGAAGTTCACCTTATCAGCTGAAAATATTAAAGCCAGAACTTACAACATCAAAAACCTTTTTCCTTCATGTACAAGGTTTCCAAAAAAGTTTTATTTCAAGTAAAACAAAACCAATACATTTGTTTGTAAAACAAATAATTACATTGATTCTTGTAAAGTTTTAGACTCTTCCTGGTTGTTGATGTTTGTTTCTAAAGATGTTGTTGATGAGACTTTGCAGAAAGCAGCTTCACCTCTGATCTCACACACACACACACACACACACTTAACTCCACTCACTCACCTGGAGGATCAAGACTCAGGCTAATGATGCTGATGTGGTTATTGCGCTGGGGATTTAGCAGGTGAGCTAAATCATGTGTAACATGTGAATTTCCCGAGTGTGGCATTAATAAAGTCTGTGTCTATGCCAAACCTGAAGTTTAAATTCCTTTTTAAAATTTACCAACAAGCCAGAATAGTGATCACTCTTGAAGCCTGGTTGCTGCACAGTACTAGGACTACTAGCACTAGTTCTAGTACTACTGCTACTGCACAAAACATATTGTTCAGGAATTTCACAAATTTGTTTAAGTCTAATGTGTTGGCTTACAGGTAAACTTGTTTTGGAGGTGGATAGGATAAAAACTTCCAACATCACATAATGTTTTCCGATCAGTAGGTTTGGAGTAAAAAAGAACTGGACATATATGTCTTTTTGGGTTACTTTGATGTCAGGAAAGTTAATTTGTTTAGAACTGTGATCAAGGATAACACGTTAAACGTTCAAAGTGTCAATATAAAAACTGTACAAACTCCAGAAAAGTGGCAACTGAGGTGGCAAAAGTGCAGGCAATTTTTTACTTAAGTAGAGGTACAGCTGGTAGTGTCAAAAACACTTGAGTAAAAAGTTGAAATGTGCTCAAAGTGAGAAAGTCAAAGTAGTAACCTAACTGAACCGTGTGCTATAATAAAAAAAAATTAAATAATATTAGTAGATAGGACTACAAACTTAGTGTGGTGGTAAAAGGCACAAAAGGCCTCAGAGGCACATTTGGCAGCAAGGGTTAGAGCTCAGAAACCTGGGGCCTGGGGGGTTGGGGCTAACAACACTGACTGATAAAAGAGTCTAACATCTAGGTGTTACATGGTGTTGCAGGTGATAAAGAGCTATAAACTACTTCCATTTGTTTAGAGGTGATTGCCAGTTTGGGTGAGTTTTTTAGAGACACAGAGAGTGAGAGATCCTGTCCTGCATTATTTTTTTATTTAAAAAAGAAAAGGATTTTCAGAGCTGTTGATATATGAATCAGTGCTCATAGAAACATGGATCAACCCTGTTTTTACAGTGTGAGTGTTACATTGTGACAGTTTCCATAAAAGCCTGCAAATTCTCTGAACAGGTAGCCATGAAGCAACCATATTTTTCTTAAGAATAATTCAACTTAATATTATTTGTATGGCCATATCACGACAACAGAATAGCCTTAAACTAGTTTTGGAGTAAAGAGAACTCCACATATAGTTGCTTTTTTTGGGTTACTTTGATGTCAAGAAAGTTAATTTGTTTAGAACTGTGATCATGGATAACACGTAAAACGTTGAAAGTGTCAATATAAAAACTGTACAAACTCCAGAAAAGTGGCAACTGATGTGGCAAAAGTGCAGGCAATTTTTTACTTAAGTAGAAGTACAGCTGCTAGTGTCAAAAACACTCGAGTATAGGTTTGATAAAGTATCGGGTCAGGAATGTGCTCAAAGTGAGTAAGTCAAAGTAGTAACCTAACTGAACCTTGTGCTATAATAAAAAAAAATTAAATAATATTAGTAGATAGGACTACAAACTTAGTGTGGTGGTAAAAGGCACAAAAGGCCTCAGAGGCACATTTGGCAGCAAGGGTTAGAGCTCAGAAACCTGGGGCCTGGGGGGTTGGGGCTAACAACACTGACTGATAAAAGAGTCTAACATCTAGGTGTTACATGGTGTTGCAGGTGATAAAGAGCTATAAACTACTTCCATTTGTTTAGAGGTGATTGCCAGTTTGGGTGAGTTTTTTAGAGACACAGAGAGTGAGAGATCCTGTCCTGCATTATTTTTTTATTTAAAAAAGAAAAGGATTTTCAGAGCTGTTGATATATGAATCAGTGCTCATAGAAACATGGATCAACCCTGTTTTTACAGTGTGAGTGTTACATTGTGACAGTTTCCATAAAAGCCTGCAAATTCTCTGAACAGGTAGCCATGAAGCAACCATATTTTTCTTAAGAATAATTCAACTTAATATTATTTGTATGGCCATATCACGACAACAGAATAGCCTTAAACTAGTTTTGGAGTAAAGAGAACTCCACATATAGTTGCTTTTTTTGGGTTACTTTGATGTCAAGAAAGTTAATTTGTTTAGAACTGTGATCATGGATAACACGTAAAACGTTGAAAGTGTCAATATAAAAACTGTACAAACTCCAGAAAAGTGGCAACTGATGTGGCAAAAGTGCAGGCAATTTTTACTTAAGTAGAAGTACAGCTGCTAGTGTCAAAAACACTCGAGTATAGGTTTGATAAAGTATCGGGTCAGGAATGTGCTCAAAGTGAGTAAGTCAAAGTAGTAACCTAACTGAACCTTGTGCTATAATAAAATAATATTAGTAAATAGGTCTACAAACTTAGTCTGGTGGTAAGAGGCACAAGGGCCTTGGAGGCACATTTGGCAGCCAGGGTTAGAGCTCAGAAACCTGGGGCCTGGGGGGTTGGGGCTAACAACACTGACTGGTCAAAGGATCTAACATCAAAGTGTTACATGGTGATGCAGGTGATAAAAATCCATAAACCATTGTTTAGAGGTTGTTGTGGAAGTTTTCCATTTAATAAAGCCTGCAGACAAGCGATGAGCGGTAGCTAACATTCTTTAATCAAGACAACTTTCTTACCAGATCCCCACCATCTGTCTAACTGTTTGAATGGAGTATGAGGTAGACATGCTAAAACAGTGACCTAAAAGCATTACCAATAAACAAAGTGATCAATACATAAATGAAAGAAATTCCTCTACAAGGCGATTGCCAGTTTGGTTGGGTTTTTAGAGACACAGAGAGTAACAGAGAGCCTGTCCTGCATTACTTTAAAAAAAAATAAAGGGGGGTTTCAGAGCTGTTGATATACGCAGCAGTGTTCATAGAAACATTAATCAACTCTGTTTTTGGCATTGAGTGTTACATTTGTGAGAGTTTCAGTAAAACGCCTGCAAATTATTGCATTTATACTGGAGAGCAAAGAAAACTTAAATTCTAGGTGTACTATGGAAAATCAGTTTCATAAAAGCTACATAAACAGAGCTGTAGAAGACTGTGTTTGTAAAACTAGTGGTAACGTGTGAGAACTATAAGACAGACTGTTTCTGCTATCGAAACAATTTGTGTTGTTAATCCTGAATGATTCACTGTGACAACATCATAAGAAGAAGGTCATTTTACTCCACACACACACACACACACACACACACACACACACACACACACACACACACACACAAACACACATTTGGAAAATCACATAGTTTGACCATAAAAATTCCCAGAATAATTAGTATTTGAGATTGCTGAAGCAACATCACTAAAGAAAAATATCCTTGCATGTGACTTTCATTTAAAAATATAAAAATGTGAAGTTTTTTGTGTAAAACATTAAAACAACAAAAAAAAACTAGTTAAATTAAAACTAGGGGGATTGATTAAATAAAACGCTTGTGAACATGCCGTCATTACCCATTCGGAAGAAATTCCCACTTGTGCCGTTTTCAAAATAAATTGCATGCATCGCAGCAAGCTGAGATATTGTCAGATTTATAAAATTAGTCTAGCCTCAGTACACAACTGCTTCACACCTTAAGGTTCACACTCCCCAAGCTACTTCCCAGAGTTCTCGAAGAGACAAAAGACACCTAGTCTGGAGGTCCTGTTTCCTCAATGTCTGGGAGGTGTGGGGTGGGAGGTGTGGGGTGGGGGGTGAGGGGGGTGAGGGGGGTGGGGGGGGGGGGGGGGGTGGGGGGGGGGGGGGGGGGGGGGGGGGCAAAAAAAGTGCAGGTGTATTACTACTGAAGTATTTTAGCTCAGATCATCCAATTCCAATAAGTGCCACCCACACTGCATTGCTTTATGAGACAAATAAGCAGTGCTAACATTTTTATTATTCACAACAGAGAGTTTCGAAAGACTCTCCAAACACAATAAAACAAGGTAAAACGGTTTTACAGAAACAAAGTAAGATCAGTGAGTCATACGGTGGGACATTAAAGTCGATAGAACGCAATTACAGAAATATTATTCTCCTATAAAATCTGTTTTCTCAGAATTGCAGGTCAAAAAATTCACCCTCTGGAGGTGAACTTTAGGTTGTATTGTCTTATGGCAGCACAGGGCTAATGTCAACCAAGGCTTTGCAAAGTAACAATCTAATATGTCTCGATCTGGCAAACAGTTCTGTGTCTGACTGTATGTGTGTCTTTGTTCACACAATTGTGTTTGTGGTTTAGTTCAGATTGGAAAGCTTGTGTCTCCCTTAGGATAAGTGGGTTATGCGCGTGGATCTTTTTTTTAAATTTATTTGCAGCAGTGGAAGAGAAACAACACAGAACATGACATACAACATGGAAAACAAGACAATTTAAAAAAAACCTGGAGTATATGGGGGTATTGGAAAGTGAATGACTGTGGTGCATACTCTATGTGTACTCCAAGGTAGTCCTCCAAAATGTTGATGTGGACATTGTGGAGGAGTATAAATACCTTGGAGTACACATAGAAAATAAACTGGACTGGGTTAAAAACACCACTGCACTCTACAGGAAGGGCCAGAGTCGTCTCTATTTTCTGAGGTGGCTGAAGTCCTTCAACTGTCGGAAAGTGCTCAGGATTTTCTAGTTCATTGTAGCCAGTCGCATGCTGGGGGAGCGGGTTGAGGATCGCGGATGGCAAGAGACTCAATAAACTGATCCACAAAGCCAATGATGTTGTGGGGATGGAGCTGAACTCCCTTAAGAGGCGGATGTTGTCCAAGATAAGGACGATGCTGGACGATACTCGCCACATGACGTGGTGGCCGGTCACACGTAAACATTCAGTGAGAGACTGAGATTACCCAAATACACCACTGAACGACACAGGATCACACACAGGATCACACACAGGATCCCCGTGGCTCCTCCCTGCACAGCTCCTCCATCTGATGCACAATACACACTGCAATCCAGTTGTAAGGTGATGATGTATGAACCCTGCTTCTGGGTCCAAACTACTCTGTGTAGCCAGCCACCATGTAGGACATCATTATATACTAGCTAGCCTTCAGTAACCCTACAAACGTCACTGCTGTTTAGTTTTCTGTCTTCATTTATGTCAGAGGTGATAGCAGAGCTGTATGTTTTAATTTTTCAAAAATCCCCCAGTCATTACATAGTATATCATCTGCACTTGGAAACTCGTGAGCTAATTCACTGCTAACTTAAACTCCATTAAACCTCATAAATCCTGTTTTCAGGGATGCCTGGATGTAAAACTTAATTGTTACACCTGGTTAAGCAGCAACAGTGATGCCGCAGTGTTTGTTTGACTTTGGGACCAGAAGCAGAGTTTGGACCTGGAAATGGCTAATGATGTCAGACTTAGAGATCGGATAGTTAGACCCTTTTGCTCATCCTCTACAGTGGAAATAACAAATAACAAAATTTTACAGGTTAGAGTAAAATGTCAATCATATACATTTAATATCTGTAATATTCTGGATATTTATAATTAGAGCTATTTCTTATATTTTTAACTTAATATATTGTATTATTTAACTTAGTTCAGTCTGTTATTATTATTCTTATTGTCTTGGAGCAACTGTAACCACATAATTTCCTTAGGGATTAATAAAGTATTCTGAATCTGATTCTGATGATTATATTGAAAGCTGTGTGAGACCTGACACATGCATAAACAAGAGATTGAAATAAATAGAATAAAAATAAAAGTTTGGACCTTCTCATTTAGTGTTTTTTCTTTATTCTTACTATTTTCTACATTGTAGATACAAACGGAAGACATCAAATGTATGAAGTAAGACAGCGGTCCCCAACCCCCGGGCCTCAGACCGGTACCGGTCCGTGAGTCGTTTGGTACCGGGCCGCGAGAGTTGAGGCTCAGGTCTGAAATGTATGGTTTTCAGGGTTTTTATCGGTTTTCAGCGTTATTTTGTTATTGTTTTTATCGTTAACTCGGTTTTCCTGGGTCTTTTCACGTGTGTTATGAATAAATCTTCTTTTTTTCGGTACCGGTACTAGTTTTATTTTTGTTGTATTTATCCGCGATAGGCCGGTATGTGAAAATATTGTCGGGCATAAACCGGTCCGTGGCGCAAAAAAGGTTGGGGACCGCTGAAGTAAGATATGTGGAATTATGTAGCAAAGAAAAAATATATAAATAACTCTAAATATGTCTTACATTTTTGATTCCTGAAAGTAGCCAACCTTTGCTTTGTTGACAGGTTTGACTGGTAGAGTATATATATGTAAAGTAGTTACATAATAAGGAGTTCATAAAGACAGTCGTGGCCAAAAAACAAAAAAAATCCCCAAAACAAAACACAAACCACAGACAGAAAAGGACGAGAAATGGCCTCCAGAAGAACCCATGGGGGCACTAATACTTAAAATAGTTGGAGACTTCCCAACTTTTATAGCATCGGTATATTTTCTAGACTGTGGTCTGACAGCTCTGAGTTGTTGCCAGACTTAATTTGAGAAAACCAACTCAGAGCATAACAACCATCAACAATAGCCCCTAGACCCAGAGGAAGGAATCTCTTTATATGGCAGTAAGTGGTCAACTAATGCTGTTTAACACTAGTGTTGTATTTGCTTTATGAAATTCTGAAAAAATGAAAGTATGAAAGAAAATACTAAAAAGGAGGGAGGACATGCAGGGTTCAGAGGGTTTTTAATGTGAGCTTACGCTAAGATGTATTTTATATCAATAATAATAACAACAGTAGTAATTATAATTTTTAACATTGTTGCATTTCAAACAAAAGTTGTTGTAGTTTTTGCTTTAGAAACCGAGTACTAAAAATATCATAAGAAATATATGATCAACTATAAAAATGGACACAAGCATGCACATGTCAAAACATGTTCACTGTGCATACACACAGAAACACACGTGTATGTGGCAACATACTATTATATAATTTCTATCGACTGGGCTTAGTTAAATTGCATGCTTCTTTTTAAGGGAGGCTGACATTTTTCACTTAATGGTAAATGGACTGGTACTTAGATAACACTTATATAGATACTTTAGGTGAAAGGATTTTTTTTTTAGTTGTTTGCTTCTTCTGAACTGAAGTTAATTAATACTCAAGCAATTTTCATACTATGGCAGACACAGCTAAAAGGAACTATGGGAGACACTCAGCTGTTGCCTCAGTCCCCTGATGCCTCAAGTAATTGGTCTTCAGTGTCAAAGACAATGTTCTCTATGTTCAGATTGCATACAAAATGTAAAGATTGAAAATATACTGTTCTACATTAGCAACCCAACACAGTAAAATGTAGCCACTGCCCATTCCATACTGTGCAAAAGTACTAACAACTCATAAAGAAATGAGTGGTGGTTCAAAGTACTACTGTTTGATAAAGTCGGTATCAAACAACAATAAATTAAATTCTTTCTATCAGCTGTTTTCTCTGGAATTTCTTACCCTCATGTTGTTGTGTCTTTTCTTAGCACAGTGGGAATTCCCCTTTGGAAAAACAACATGTTACCTTTCAAAAAAACAAACAACCAAAACAACAACAGATAAGACTGATAAGCTGCAATGATTGACTTTGTGTTCAGATTGCATGCGAAGTGTAATGAATGAAAATTTAGTGCACTACAGTAGAGACACAGTAAAATGTAGCCGCTGCCTGTAAAACACTGTGCAAAAGTACTAAACCACCACTTCTTGAGCAGCAGTTTTCTAAGCTTATTTACACATCTATATATCTATACATATACACACACTTGTGTGTATTTTTAGTGCAATCTTTGTCAGAGCATCTGTTTACATGTCCCTTCTGATTTTGTAGTTCTATGTGCCTATAGTTGTAGGTTTTAGTTCTCTGTTAGACTTTCCTTTGCCTCTGTCTCTGGACTATTGTCATGAACTAGCTGTGTGCAGGCAGATGAGGACCCAAATGCAAAACTCACGGAGACAAAAGCTGAACTTAAAATCTCTGCTTTATTGCAGGCTTCACAAAGAAACAGAACTAAACTGGGAATGCTAAACTGAGAACCGAGGGAACACAGAGAAAGGCACACAGGTTCAGGGAAGAGACATTGACGACGCGACTCTGAGCTGAGGGAGATGTGGACATAAATACACAGAGGGTTAACGAGGGAAGTGGGAGCACACGGGGAACACGGTGAACACAGTTGACACTGATAACCATAACGAGACACGGCAGGAGCAAACACAACACTGACGCACACTGACGGGAGACTATCAAAGTCAAACAGGAAGCACACAGAGGCAGACCAGGGGAGAGAGATAGCATGGGGAGAGCACAGACATAACGGGCTGGGGAAAACATGGAATAAAACACAAGGAGGGGAAACGAGGACTCACAGATACACAGAGGGGGCACACAGGGGTAAAGTCACAAGGGGAAATCAAATAAGCAACATCTTAAAATAACAACCTAGGAACCATGGCATAAATTAAGAACAAAATACAAAAACACACGGAAACTAAGAATGCTGGGTCAACATGACCCAGGATCATGACAGACTATGTTTTGGTATTTGGACATTTCCAATAGCAAATTAAATTGGTTTACTTTAAAAAAAAAATCCAGTCTGCCTTTGTCTGCATTTGTGGGTCCTTCACTTCTTGTTCGCTATCTGCATACAATGAAACAGGCAACTGATTGACTCGTGATCACAATATACTTATTCATGGGAAGTGGATTGCACAGTTTAGAGAATGTTGGACAAATGCTGGTAGAACAGGCGTGGGATAATTTGAAAGCCTGAGCTCATCTAGCTGAACAGCTGGCCAGAAGGGGCGAAGCCTGCAGGGTGCATTGCAGACAGCAGCGAATCAACATAGAGCAAAGGGGCATTTATTTCAAAGAAAGTGGGCATTGTAGTGAAAAACGCCATTGCTGAATGAGTTTGTTCTAGACCATTGGGCAACAAGAAAGCTAGTCAGCTGAGATTTTCATGGCTGTAGTAAAAGAACTCGATATTGTGTTTCAACATGTACCTCCATTCATCTAAAGATGAACTGCTCCAAAAAGGATCAGTTCGCATTACATCAGGCCTCTGGTGTAATGTGAAATTTTTATACAGTGTCTCCACTGCACTGCAGCATGTCACTGTAGCATGTCAGGAGTCATAGCTTCGGTCCAACATAATTCTGTAAACTAAATGTATGTATCACAATATTGCTGTATGGTAATAAAGGTTAATACTTGAATACAGTTAATATTCTTTTTAAAAAATTGTCTTAAATTGTTAAAGTTGTGCTTACTGCCACACCAGTATGGACAGTATATTAACCAAATTGTAAGACATAGCACAGCAGAAATACATAATGGCAATGATTAGAATTTGTGCAAGTGCTAAGTTACATACCCTATATATAAATTAGATTAATCGCTGATTTCCTCTCTTCTTAAGAATCTAGTTCTCAGGTGGATTAGTGGACAGGTGCTCCTTAGATACACCGATGAGCAGAATTTTACTGCTTGGGTTGTCTTTCTCATAGCTTTTCTGTTTAACACCAGTTCTTTGCCAGATGGTTTATTTCTGCCAAGGTGGTATTGAGGCGCTCTTGGCTATCTGTTAGTGTTTGTGTTTTTTGTGCGTGAATAGCCTTGAATTGTTGCCTGCTTCTTAGTTATGTTTGAGTTCTCTCACACCTTTTCCTTCTTGAACATGCCAGTGCCAGTCACTCACCTCTGAAACCTGCAATGAGAACTATAATACCTCATCTACCTGCCCATTGTCCGCTGCTGTTCTTCTTGGCAACCTGGAACCCTGCCCGTTTACCATTCACTGCTCCAAAGTGTTTACTTGCTGTGTTAGCAGTAGGTATGGCCTACAGGACTCCAGCTGTCTCACCTGCACTGCTCCTGTGTATTGTTTCAATTGTTCAGACATTCCTCTGGGTCTATTAACACTTACGGTACTTGTAATAAATATAATTCGTTCATAACTCTGGATGCCAGGCTTAGTGAACTGAAGAGCCACATCTTTGAAAATAATCTTTCAACTAGTCAGACCCTGGTAGTAGGTATGGGCCAAGGTATCACCCTGGTTTGTTGCACCCCATTGGTTCCCCACTTGACAGCACACCTGCTAAAGAAAAAAAATGGTTATTGGTGGCTTTATTCTTGGAAACATGAAACAAGAGACCATAGTTGATTGTATTCCTGTGGCCAGAGCAGGTGAAACAGAAGCAAATTTAGATTTAAATTCATATCAAATGTAATGATACAGTGTGTAATTTTGCTAAAAATAATTTTCCTGTGCTCCCCTCCCCAGTAAGATCAGTACTGACCTGTTTAACTGGACCTTTCATAATTACTTAAAATTGAAGCATTAATTAACACACTGCTTTAAGACTGCAGCAATTAAACCATTACTTAAAAATCCCTTATTTGAACCAGCTGTTTTAGATAATTATGTTCCAATTTCTAAACTTTCTTTTATTTCAATTTTTTTTTGAAAGACTGGTTTTCAGGTAGCAGTTCATTTGCAAAGGAATGGTTGAATGAAGAATTTCAGTCAGAATTCAGAGTTCATCAGAGCACAGAAACAGCACTAGAAAGCTTACAAATGCCTTAATTATGGCCTCTGACAGTGGACTTTTCTCTGTGTGTGTCCTGTTAGACCATGTAGAAATAATAGATTGTTTATTGGGTATTGAGGTCATAGGGAATGTAGTTTATTGGTGGGTGTCATAGTAGGATTTTGTTGTGGATAGAATGTAGGAATACAAAATAAAAAATAGTCCTGGAAGGGGGGAACAAAGAACTGGGGTGCAGGGCAGTGGGACATCTAACCCCCACCCCCAGGACAGTGGCAAGAGTTACTGGGGGTGAGGGGCAGACAATGGTGAATGGACATTTCCTTAAAAGGAGATGGGGTCAGAGTGTCAGCATACCTGGCCACTGTACCAGTGTTTTTCAACTGTGGGGGGTTTACTGTAGAAGGAGGAGACCATAGACCAGGGGTCTGCAACCTTTAACACCCAAAGAGCCACTTGGACCCGGTTTCCATGCAAAAGAAAACACTGGGAGCCGCAAATACTTTTTGAAATCTAAAATGAAGATAACACTGCATATATTGTTTTTTTACCTTTATGCTTTGTGTGAACAACTAAAGTAAGTAAGTAAAGTTTATTTATTAAGCGTTTTTCACAGAGAGGGAGTCACAAAGCGCTGTACACAAAGATTAAAATAAACAATACAATCAATAGACATTATACACAATGTAAAAGATCAAATGTAAATAATGTAAAGAATCTAAAATACGTAGACCAACAAAAGGCTTGTTTGAACAGAAAAGTTTTTAACTGGTTTTTAAAAGAATCCACAGAGCAACTAAAGTGTGTTGATTATGAAATCCATGAAGTGCTACAGAGAAAATTACATTTTATTTATGTAATTAACACATTTTGAACTCTTAAAGAAATATAACAAAAGGAAAGACACCCAGCTGAACTAAAATGATCCAGCAAACAAAAACTGTTGTGAGCTACCACCCTTATATCGCCTTTGGGCTTTTGGAGCCTTGACCTGACTTTTAAAAAGTAATTGGAAAAAAAGCACTATGTTGCTAAAAAAGGAAAAATAGATATTTGCAAAATTCCGCCTAAATATGTATTTTACCTGTGTGTGTGGCGGGGCGTGGTCTGCAGCGCCGCTGGGAGGCGGACGCACCTAAGCTGCACCCGCAATCACGCCTCGCTGCCTTAAAGTCTGTGCTCTCTTTGCTGTTGTGCTGGTATGTGTCGGGCTGTGAGCTGAAAAGCTACAGCCGGCTGTATGCGTACAGCAACCGTGTGTGAAAAGTGGTCAGTAAAGAGATGCTGAAAAGCATGTTCATGGAAACATCGTCGGGTCTGCCGTGATATGTTTACAATAAGACTTATGGTCCTGACCGCTGCGCACAGTATCTGCAAATCGGGGCTTTCATCTTTACGCAGGACTTTAAGCTGTCATCTGTGAGGCGTGAGCGGTGTTTGTTTTAACATAGTTCATGGTGGAGCTGCTGACATAATGTGGATCCGAAGATCCATAGCTGGCCTACCTGGGGTCAAAAGTCTCGATAAATGCATGGCGTTTCGGCGGGTATACCGGCTTCCGCGAGTGTGACGCTTATTTTGAGCGGTGAAAAAATAATAAGATGTAATTTTATTTTTATATTTCAAAATCACAATAATCTTCCAATTTAGAACTACAAGTTATAAAAAGAACTAAACACAAATAAAATACACTTCAGCTAAATACTTCTAATTTATTTTCCCAAACCACCAGGAGCCGCAGTATAAGGACAAAAGAGCCGCATGCAGCTCCAGAGCCGCAGGTTGCCGACCCCTGCCATAGACTATAACTGTAGCTGCTGTGTAAAACTCTTCAGATCAACTTTAGAATAGGACTGCACAGGATGTAGTGTTGATCTCCAAATGCGCATTTGTATTGGGATTGGGAAATAAAGTGATACTTGGAAACATCTCAGCGTGATCTCTACCAGGACCAAAAGAATCGCAGAGACCGGCGTTGTCTCAACAACCTCCGTATATCATTAAGCATCACTGACAGCAATAGTTTAGTACAGACATCAGAGCAAAATGTTTGTATTAAATAAATTTTTCTTCAGTGGTTTAAATGACATCTATCTGATAAATTCCAATTTGTGTTCTTCATACATAAAATCTGGTCACAGCCAAAAGGCTGAGACCAATTATCTGTCTGCCAGAAGTTATCATTGGCATGCAGATAATAACCAGTTTTATTTATCGATGAAGCCAAATAATACAAATCAACTAGTTAAACTGCAGGCATGTCTTTAAGACCTAAAGTGCTGAATGACCTCTAATTTGACATTTAGAATGCAGGTTATTTTACTTGGTCCCAAAAATCTTAGAAACAGGTATCTAACCAGATATTCTCTTTAGAGAGTATTGGCCCTCCGGTAACATTGTAAAGTATCTTGAATCTTTTGATCAGGGCTATTCCTTCAGTAGTGTAAGGAAGAGGACGAGGACTCCCTTACTAGTATTATTTGTATTAGATCTTGTACAGCACCTTTTCACTTTATTAAAAGCACTTTAATTAGCACTTTATTTACCATTGCACTTTAATCATAGATTTGTACATCAATACCATTTGTACACAATAGATTTATTTATTAAATATTTATTGTGTATTTTAATAATTAACAGGTAGCCTTTTGTTCCATGTCCTGCACAGCCTCATCAAGAAGTGTGGTGGTTGTCTGTGAGGAGGAAAGAATTGTTAATGGGAGCAAATAAGGTCTACTATTAATGAAAATTTAGGCAAATGTGCGTGCAAAGTCTAGAGGTAAAGGTTGGTGCAAAGACGTTGCTGCTGAGATGTGATTACTCACCTGTCTTTTCTGTGTCCTCTCCATGGTGTTTGGGCAAATGACCTGGGAGGTCCAGACACCATTTAAAGATTCTGGGAGAGGCCATGGGTTAAGGGAGTGCGGGGAATCTCTGTGCATGTTTTTATAATAATTGTTTTTATAATAATTGTTAAGGTTTAAGGGTTGATTGTATAATATTTAATCATATGAAAATGGTAAAATGTATGTCTAGACTTATTAAAATGCTGTATTGTACAATGTAGGTGGAAGGTTAGAATTTGATAAACTCATCTGACAGTAAAATAATGGTTTAGTCCTTAACAGCTGAGAGTATTTAAGACTGCCAGTTGTAATTAGACAGGAGAGTGATTGTGCTGTGGGAAGACTTGACATGCGAGTGATTGTCAAGGCCTATATAGGCAAATACACCGCCTGTTGCTTCCATACTGTGTCCTAGTCTTCCTCATTGTAAATCGAGTCCAAAAGGCTACCTTGTTACAAGTGTGAATGTTAAATAAATATGTAGGACTGCCTTTGTGCCTCCCTGTCTGTTTGTGCAATATTGCTAAAAAAAGTTCTGTCTCAGAGTGATGCTAAAAAGCTAGTTCATGTGTTTATTACTTGTAGTAGCTAAATGTACATCTAAATAGTTTACTTACTTCGGCTTTCTAAATGATAAAATGAACATGTTATGTGTGTGCTTCTTAATCAAGAATACATTTTTATATCTGTATTCATAAATTACATAATAAGGACGAGTAATGCTTTATACATGAGAAATTCCGCACTTACTAATATCTTATTAATGCTTAATACAATGTCATTATTAAAGTATATTTTATGTCTTCTTTCTTCTAAAAACATGACATTACTTGGAATGACTTAAACAGTAATTAACATTACTTACAGAAAAAAACCTGAAGTGATGCAATAATTAAATACTAAATTACTCATGCACTGTTTGAAATTATTATCACATTCGTCCACAGTACAGTGGACAAAAAACGTGACTTGTTACCCCTTTAATCTGGTTTAACCACTTTGAAGTATTTTTAGGTAAATATAATTAGATTGTATAACGTCAAGTACAATGCATTGAAATTTAATGTAATTAGAGGGGAATTATGCCCTTAGTGGCAGGTGGTATATAAAGTGTTGGGAAATTAATACCTGAACTTCTACGTAATGTGCCTGAAATGGGGTTTTGCCATCATAATCCACTGCTTCCAAATGTTTTTTCAAGGGGTTCTTGCCTGGGCTTGCTTGTGTAATCCTGTGCAGATTAAAGATATGATCTCTTGATGATGGATTTAAAGGATAAGACTTTCTGGTTTCTGTGTGTTTGTGTATCGGCTTGGTATAAGTCAACTCAGTCTGACTCATTGACTGACTCACACAGAAACCTGATTTTAAAAATATGTTTTTTAGCCTCAGGTAGTGAAAGTGAAGGAGACTTCCTGGTTCAACATGTGCTCTGTCGCACTACAACTCTACAGCAAACAAAAGGGAAATGAGTGTGTTAACCCTAACGGCATGAAAGGCAAGGCTAAGAGAGATGAGCAAATACTACATTCAACTAAAATCTCCTACATATGATGTAAATTACTCTGGGACGCTTCAGATATTGCATGGATGTGTTGGAATAGAACATGTGTCGCTAAAAAAAAAATTAAAAAAAATGAGAATCCAAAGATCTCAAAGTGAGTTGAATTAAAAATCTGATGTTATTAAACCTTACAACATTCCCATTACATAAATCTGTCTTACCGGTGCATGGTGCTATACATTTCAATAGTTCTTAGGATTTGCAGCACCCATTTTTAACACTTTTTTTCTGTCAATTTCATTAAAGCCTATTTATAATTTAATTTTAAGAAATTTAAACAAACAAAGCAGTCCCTGGCTTTACTGTGTTAAATGTTCAGAAAATACAGACTGGCTCTTATGCTTCCATGTATCAGTTTAAAATACCAAGACCAAATAAAATACTAAAAATAAAGATCTTATTAGTCTCCTGTGCAAACCTTTAAGTGTTTTATTCTTAGGCTTTAACCTTACTGTGGAATACAGACCTCTTGCGTTTAAAAGGTGCACCTGAATGCATCATGAAATTCCTTGTTTTGACTGTTTATACTCTGAACTTTACACTGCACAATGGAGAGTGAGAGAGAGTGCTGAAAGAGTGGGTGCAAAGTTTGCACCGGCACTTTAAAGGGACACTACATTTTTAAGTGTTTATCTGTTTAAATAGAGAGAGCATCACCAGGTGTCTGTCGATAGGATGACACGAGTGCAGTGAAAAGAAAAGCAAAAGAAGGGAAGAAATTTTCCTTTTCTTCCCTTCTTTTGTGTTTTGAGAGAGGGCGTGTATGTCTCTACAGGTGGTCAAGTTGGTCAAGTTACTTGAAAATAGTAATTAGTTACTAAATACTGAATACTGACTAAATACTTCTCCAAGAAAGTAATCCTGTTGCCTTTACTATTTTGAAAACTAACTAGTCACTTTATTACTTAGTTACTTTTTAAAAACACGATATACAACCTGAATACGTTATAAAGCAAATCACCTTTAAGCCCAATTCTATTCATTCTGCATAATACATTATATAAAACCTTTCTAAAACTTGTTTTATTAGGTTTAATCTTTTAACTTTATGCACATTGCATCAAGCAAAAATGTAATTATATGCAACATTCTTTGATTTGAAGAAGTTTGTTTAAACCTATTTTCTACATATTCCAGCATATAAAAGTTATTTTTTTGTGTGTGTTTACACTCACTCTTTTACTCACTGACAATGCAGGTGTACCCTTGTCCCCCACTGGAAGCGCTGAGGCATGGCGCATGGTTCCAGGCTGATGCAATCATTTACATTAAAAGCCTACTCATCAGCACATCTTTATGCATCAGTTGAGGTGCTTGGCAATGAACATTAATAGTTGAATGAGAGTGCGTGGAGAGTGTGATTTAAGGCCAATCCACCCCCACATATTATCTGAATTACAAAGCGAACACTGTCTGCAAATGTGTACAAATTAGCTTTTGTGTGCATATACCAGGGGTCTGCAACCTTTAACACCCAAAGAGCCACTTGGACCCGGTTTCCATGCAAAAGAAAACACTGGGAGCCGCAAATACTTTTTGAAATCTAAAATGAAGATAACACTGCATATATTGTTTTTTTACCTTTATGCTTTGTGTGAACAACTAAAGTAAGTAAGTAAAGTTTATTTATTAAGCGTTTTTCACAGAGAGGGAGTCACAAAGCGCTGTACACAAAGATTAAAATAAACAATACAATCAATAGACATTATACACAATGTAAAAGATCAAATGTAAATAATGTAAAGAATCTAAAATACGTAGACCAACAAAAGGCTTGTTTGAACAGAAAAGTTTTTAACTGGTTTTTAAAAGAATCCACAGAGCAACTAAAGTGTGTTGATTATGAAATCCATGAAGTGCTACAGAGAAAATTACATTTTATTTATGTAATTAACACATTTTGAACTCTTAAAGAAATATAACAAAAGGAAAGACACCCAGCTGAACTAAAATGATCCAGCAAACAAAAACTGTTGTGAGCTACCACCCTTATATCGCCTTTGGGCTTTTGGAGCCTTGACCTGACTTTTAAAAAGTAATTGGAAAAAAAGCACTATGTTGCTAAAAAAGGAAAAATAGATATTTGCAAAATTCCGCCTAAATATGTATTTTACCTGTGTGTGTGGCGGGGCGTGGTCTGCAGCGCCGCTGGGAGGCGGACGCACCTAAGCTGCACCCGCAATCACGCCTCGCTGCCTTAAAGTCTGTGCTCTCTTTGCTGTTGTGCTGGTATGTGTCGGGCTGTGAGCTGAAAAGCTACAGCTGGCTGTATGCGTACAGCAACCGTGTGTGAAAAGTGGTCAGTAAAGAGATGCTGAAAAGCATGTTCATGGAAACATCGTCGGGTCGGCCGTGATATGTTTAGACTATGGTCCTGACCGCTGCGCACAGTATCTGCAAATCGGGGCTTTCATCTTTACGCAGGACTTTAAGCTGTCATCTGTGAGGCGTGAGCGGTGTTTGTTTTAACATAGTTCATGGTGGAGCTGCTGACATAATGTGGATCCGAAGATCCATAGCTGGCCTACCTGGGGTCAAAAGTCTCGATAAATGCATGGCGTTTCGGCGGGTATACCGGCTTCCGCGAGTGTGACGCTTATTTTGAGCGGTGAAAAAATAATAAGATGTAATTTTATTTTTATATTTCAAAATCACAATAATCTTCCAATTTAGAACTACAAGTTATAAAAAGAACTAAACACAAATAAAATACACTTCAGCTAAATACTTCTAATTTATTTTCCCAAACCACCAGGAGCCGCAGTATAAGGACAAAAGAGCCGCATGCGGCTCCAGAGCCGCAGGTTGCCGACCCCTGGCATATACATTTTTAGTGTTGCACCTAAATGCTGTTTTATAGAGTAAATTGCACTCCTTTAAATGTTTTATGACAAAGTTCAAGTGAGCTGCCATGTTTCTTTTACTCAGAGTGGTTTCTATTCTGCTCTGCTGAAACGACACTCTTTCTAGCAGGGTCTCCCATCTCTACTAAAACTTTTTTATCTTTACCGACCATTAGGCTCTTAGTCACTTGAGTGACAAAGCTCTAATGGAACAATTGAAGCTTTAATGGAGCTTTCTGAACATCAGTCATATTTTTCAGCTCAACACAGATGAGATACGGGGTTGAACAGTGTCACAGAAAATGGGTTACTGTTCATCAGGCATCTCTACAGGAATGTAAATTACACTGTTGATGTTTAATTTTTTTAAATCCTGAAAATAAGGTGAAGACAAAGTGAATGTCAAATACTAAATGCTACAGTTTAGAGGTAAAGCATATGAAACTACATGGCACAGTTTCCTCACAGGTTTGAACAACTAATTATTATTGCATCTATGCAATAATTGAATAGTTCAGTGCTATTAAATTTTTAATATTACACCTACACTGAATGAAGAGGCAAACAGAAAGGCAGACTTTGCAGTGTTTGGATACAATGTGATTGAGATTTCGTAAAACTCTGTAGACGGACATGTCATCTTCTTCCTTATGAAATAACTAAATCTGTTCTTATGAAAGATGCTTTCTAGTCTTTGTCAGCGTCCACTCTGCTTTTTAATAAATTGAGTTATCATTCTGCAGTTTGTCTTGTGTTTCTTTAGACAAGCAGGCCCATCAGAATGCTTTATTATTTTGGATCCCTGCATCCCTGGATCTGCCCTGATTAGGGCGTTTTCTACTTCATATTTTGTGAAAAAGCTTTCTTTGCCACAGTCTGTGTGCTTTATATGTCAGGCATGAAAATGTGTAAACATAGAAAATCTGAAGAATTTGTTAGGAGGAAACATGTCAAGAGGGCAAGCCTTTAAAAAAGTGCTTTTAATCAATTACTGATTTCAATCAGCCCTCCTTCCAGTATCAACATGTTGCACTATTGTACTGTGGAATTTTTTTTTTTATTATTTTCACTTCATTTTTTCATTTTTCATGTTCACAGCAGTAAGAACACAAGTAGTATTGCTGGTATTAAAAGGGTAGTTTCCCAGCATTTGTTTTTTGTCATGAATCCAGCTTTTCTCTGCAATTAAGTTAAAGTGTATTAAGTGTATGTTTTAAGATTGGACATGGATGACTGGCAGTGCTAGAAGCTGATCATTACTTGTAATGCATATGTTACAATAAATCCATAGCTTTGATATTATGTAAAAGCAGCAATGCCTGAAAGCTCCAGAAATTGCTCTGATCGCTGATGTGTGAAACAAATGTGCAATCAACAATGAATCTTTAAAGACACCTGCAATTTCTTTTTGAATTCCAGACTTTTCCCTTCACAAATTCTCATTAACTCCACACCTTGCTGAGCATTTTTGCTAAGGGTTGTGCAAAAACTTGTAAAAGCTGCAGATGCAAATACTAAAACATATACTGGACAAACAGAAGAGCACCAATCAGAGTGATGGAATACAATTAAATGTTTATATTATGCCCTATAACTTAAATACATTTTGGCATCAGTTCATTAGGGACCTGGCAACATAGAGCGGGTACTCATGTTTTGCCAGGATCCCACCAGCTTGTTTGAACTCTTTTATGCGGAATGCAGTGATGGATTCGCTCCAGTTTCCCGTTTTTGATTAATCTTTCCATAGAGCATTGTTCCAAAGCTCCAGAGAATCATCATGTGCTTTTTGGCCAACATTAGATAAGCACTGACATATTTTTATTTGGGAGCAGAAATTCCAGCCTTGATACTCTGGTATGAATACCAGTTTTCCCAGAAGTCCCTTTCTGATTGTAGAAAATCATTAGCACTTAAACACTTGAAAGCCTGCAAATCACAGGATAATGCTTTATGTAGATTTCTGTGCCCGCATGTCTTTCTCTGTCTGTGTTACACAGACCAAAAATAACAGAAATATATATAAACGAAGACCATGACTAGGGATTCTGGCCAATATATAAATCAATTTCTATTAATTTTTAAAGGTAGAGATTAAAAGTAGAGATGTGCAAACAATATTCCAGAAAAACAGGGGCAAAAATATTTCCACAGAATGATGGAGCAACTTTGAAATGTCATTTTTATTAATACTAAGTGACTCTGCACCTCGGGAATAAAACAATATGGTGCCTTTATGCAATAAACAGAAGATGAGAATGCAGACGATGTGTTGGTGTTGGACATGTACCATGCCTTCTTTTATGTGGTAAGGTTGGTTCCCATCACAGGGTTGCAGTTTTTCTTTTTCCTGATGCAATTGCTGCCTAATGATATTTCATGGTTTCACTTACCATGACCTTGCCAAAATTGCCCATTTTAGAATTACTGCCATTGGATAAAAAAAGAAAACAAAAAACAACGCCCACCCCCCAGTTTCGGTGTTCTTGTTTGCCTTTAGTGCTGAGTTAACCACAACAAGAGACCAAGAGGAATAACAGTCCTGCAGCTTCTGGGTTTGCTGGAGATTTCTTCTTGTAAACGAGGGTATTTTAATAGGATGATAGGCTGTTTTTCCACTAACATTTCACCAGAGGAATTTTATTGTTTAGTGTGCCCTTGGTTTAAGAACTTAACAAGTGGAGATTCATTCTTAAACAAGCGTGAGCATACATACTATTAGATTAAAACTGTATCTGAGGGAAACTTCTTGTTGAGTGGGATTTTTTTCCCAATGCCATCTGTGTTCTGGGACAAGATTTCAAGCACTTCAATAAAAATAATTATTGGAAAAAATAAACAATGGAGTAGGTAAGACATCAAGCAGCATTTTATGTCTTCTTATATTAAGAATAAGAGCTTTGAACTTTAACTGCATCCTGCATTTACACAAGATTAACTAACAAATTCTGCGGCCACAGTGCGACTTTAGAAAGCATCTCTACATGTGCACAGCAAACAATTCAGTTTTGAAGATCTCAAGAAATAGTTGTCACAGAACTGAAAGAAGGCTTTGTCAAACTCATTAATTGATAAACTCAAAAGTTGCCATTCAATAGCCTTATTGTACACAAACTTGTACCATTGGTGTTGGTGTTTTGTTTCCATCTGTACCACAAAACACATTTTGCGTGGGGGAAAAAAATGAACCTTTAGTTCAGGAAATGCCTGCAAAAAAATCTATTGCTAATTTACAACTTCAAAACAAATTAAAGCATAATTCGCAGCATATTTACCAAGAGGCTGTGACATGAGCTAAACTGATAAAGGGAACAAACAAGACATGAGGTCTGTGAACAGGGGCTTATATTTAACTGACTTTAGAATTATTTATTAGAGTGAGAACACTAATAATCAAATAGCTCGGATAGAAAAGCATATAGAATTTTTTTCTCATTTCTCTACATTTTTATCTGCTTGTCTTCTCTGTTCTTGTTATATTGTTAGAGAATAAATGTAGGACTCAGAGAGCAGTTTAACAGTTTATTTACAGTCTGATTCTCTGGTATCAGGTCCATCAGGTCAAAGACAAACAGACTCAAGAGAAGCTTCTACCCACAGGCTGTCAAACATGCCTCCACCCTGATTGAAGGTTAACTGTGCTGCTAACACTCATGGACACTTGCACTGTACTTATCTATAAACGGTATTCATTACAGTATTTATTTGTAAACAGTACTCATTACAGTATAATACAACCAACATTCCTACCTCTATTTATATAACTGTACAGTAGCAACCAGCATCCCTACCCCTTACATAATGTGCAGTACCAATCACATTGCACCTTATACTGCACTGCATCCTACTCCTTACACTGTACCTGTAGATATATTTATATATTTTGTTTCTGTATATAACAAGTGCATCACCATCTTAAACGTATTTTTATCTTTATTTATCTTATTCTCCTGTCCAAAGAATGTTGAATGTAAAAACCTACAGCTGCAAATGAAGAGATGCCAAACTGTGTTTCATTGTTCTAACAGTGACAATTGTCAGGATCTGGAGACTTGACTGGAAAATTCCATCAGGCACCTGAGTTCCTTGGTCTCCACCCCTGGGCGGAGCCATCAGCCCTGCTGCAGTCCTGCACACCTGAGACTGATTCAGGGCAATCAGGTTGAGGATTTAAGGCCCCCTCAGACTCTGCTTCACCGCCAGTTCGTCAACGACCTCACGTTGGTATTGACTCTATGGCTTTTTACGCTCTTGCCACTTTTTCCTTGTTAACTTTGGTTTCATGTGCTTCAGATTCCCTGGACCTTCTTTGCTATCACCCTCAACCTCAGCTCTCCGTGGATCATCTTCATATTCAGGAAAAATACAAGGACCCTCACCTGCCTGCCCTCCAGCCTCACTCACCACCTTGGACACAGCAGAACTCAGGTCTGCCAGCCTTTCCACTACTCCCCTGGACTATCGCTGCATCTCCCTCAAAGCGAGGTTCATGCCGGTCACCAGTAAGCGCTATCAGTCAGTTTCACCTCTGCTTGGATACCCTGCACCTGCCGCCTTCTTAACCCTGTTCTCTTTTCTTCCCAGACGCAACCGCTCCGTTCCCGTCGCAACCTGCTAGAGCCCCGTTCACCCCCACTGTCACACGGTTACATCATTAGCGACAACCTCCCACATATTCACTTGTTGACTAAATAATAAACACTGCAAAATGTTGAGCCGTCTCTGTTGTGGTTATCTGCAATCGAGTCCAATCTAGCTATCGGCCCGTGGCCATTTTGACAACAATAAAGAGCAATCTTATCTTATCTTATCTTATCTTCTACACTGAAAAGAAAACTGAAACAGGCAGGGTGGCAGGATAAGTGGGACTATTTGATAAGGTGGGCGATATGTAAAAATTTTCCAATCGTCAATCAAAACATATAAACTCTAAATGCGCAAATCTGCCCAAGCAGGATTACATTGCTCCGCCCATAAAAAATCCTGCACCTGCATGAATATATCACCTATTGTCAGCCATAGGTGACATTTGCGCAGGTGCACTCTGAGGAGGCTGCATTTGTTAACAGCTGGAAAAGGGGTGCAATTAAAATAGCACTATTATTATTCATTTGACTGCTTCGACCAACATTATTAGCAAATGTCTCATGGGCAAATAAATAAATGCATAAATAAATCACTCTTGTAAAAACAATCAGTGTAAGGCTCAGCCTATCATTGATAGTCGATATATTCATCCAACCGCCCAACCTTACTATTTGAGATCGTTTTGAGTGTTTGTTTGGTTCCTTACCCGTTTACTTTGTTTTATCAGGCTGTAGGGAGGAAGGCACACAAGCTGGAGAAATCAAGAGTGGAAGTTCAAGTAAAGAGTGGTTGGGTAGGTGAGCATTGGTGTTTCTTTACTTAAGCAGAAGTAGATTGGCTCAAGGGTATAGATGAGTTGGACTTAAGGAGTCAAACTGAGCCTTTTTCCACGAAAGCATTTGCAGCGAGGGAACACTCAAGAAATCAGAGTTAGAAGAGTTGAAAGATGAGTAGTAGCCTAATTATCACCACTGAGCAGGCCAAAATCTAGTGGAGTGTTGTGAGTCTCAAGCTGGTCTTTAACCCTTTAAGACATACCATAGAACCAAGTCCGCCAAAGCTTATCTTTATATTTCTACATGCTGTAGTGCCACTTTTGTGATATGTTCAAGTTGCTATACATCAATACAACCGTTATAGCCCAACTTTTAATAATATGTATGCATTAAGTCCATAGAAACTACATAAATTGCAAAAAAGTGCAATAAACTACAAAAAAATTGAAAATAGTTTTTTTGGGTTTTTTTTTTTTTTTTTTTTTTACATATATTTGTAGTTAGGGATTTAAGACCTTTATTCCTCAAAATTGTAAATATAAAAAAGTTGCACAAAATAGTTTCCAACCACCGGAAATTTATTTTGAGTGTCTTCATAGTTTCATTTTTGAGATACACCAATTTTTATATACTGCACGAAAAACAAAAATAAATATTATAATGCAAATTTGCCAAAAAACCCAGCATGTGCATCAAAATAAACTATTTCCAGCAGTGTAATTTGAGTTCTAAGCATCCTAGAAACAATACAGAAAAGCATAAAGCCAAATATGACTTTTAAAAACACCAGTATAGGCTTATAAGGCAAAAAAGGTTAAAAAAAACTACATTTTCTACATTTCCGCAAAAATGACATCAGTTCTGGTTCCGCCAGGTAATGGCGGACATACAATAGTTTGTGCTGACACTATTCCAATGTAGGAAGTGTTGCGAACTGATCGGATCGGCAAATTGTGTTTCTGGACTATAATGTTTTTGTTGCTGTAAGCGCTTTTTATGCAATTTTTGCAAAGCTTTATGTGGAAGGAAACCGTGACCTAGGACAAGCTAATGGCATAACATGTAAGTATAACTCCTCCGGTTTCATACGCAAAAAAAATTATTGCGCTATCTTACGTGGTTCCAGTTCTACAGAGATTTAAAAATAGTTACGCAAAACAGAGTGTACCCGCTCCGACCGGGTGGATATTTTGGTATCCCCTCGGCTTGCTGCTGGTATGTTGGGCTTTCTCTCAATGGACAAGAGGTTTGTTCCCTTCACCTCTGACTCGGGGAATGGGTCCTGACTGTCGTCTGTGCTAATGTGCCGAGCGGCAGTTCAGAGTACCCAGCCTTCTTGGAGTCCCTGGGTGGGGTACTGGAGGGTGCTCCTCCTGGGGACTCTGTTGTCCTACTCGGAGACTTCAATGCTCATGTGGGCAATGACAGCGAGACCTGGAGGGGCGTGATTGGGAGGAACGGCCTCCTGGATCTGAACTCAAGTGGTGTTTTGTTATTGGACTTCTGTGTGTAACGGAGTTAAAAATACATCTGAAAAACATGCACTTACCTAGTCTTAATTAATATTTTAAGTGTGAATTTTATCATTTTTGTTGTATTTTATTTTGAAAACCCAGAAACCGGATCTCACTCTAGCGTTTAGAAGCTGCTAAGGCTTCCACTCCTCACAAGGCGCGCTTGCACTGTGGGATAAGTTCTGTAATGAAAGGCTCTGGAATTTTTATGGTTTCTGGTGTGAATGTTGTTACATAAGTTGTACATGTCGATGTATATAGGTTTGTATTGATGTTAGAATGTTACTGTGTAACCGAAACAAAGGCTGGTTGCTGTTAAACAGTGTTTCTGCCATACTTATGCTCTTTGACAGTAAGCTTTTGTCGCCACCCTAGTGGTTGCTGCGCATAGCAGGAAATGTGTTTGGACTTACTGTTTTTCTGTGCTTTTTGTGACGTTGTTTTACATTGTAGGAGCTACAATTGCGGGTACCCCCAGAAGACACCTGTTGAGTGTGTTTTATGTCTTCTGCAGGTACGTGAGCTTGTTAACAGTCATTTTGTCTGTAAAGCACAAGCAAGTGAAAATGTAGTGCGTTTCAAAGGAGCATGCAAAGAAAAGCATCTGGACTTCTTTAAGTTATTTGAAGACGTTTCACCTCTCATCCAAGAAGCTTCTTCAGTTCTAAGGTCAAATGGTGGAGAGTCCCAGATATAAACCTAGTGGTAGTATCCCCCCACAGAGGGACAAAAGGACCCCCTGATGATCCTCTAATCACCTGAGCCAAGGTGTGAAACTGGGTGTGGGTCCCAATCAGCCAGAGTTTCGGGTGAGTTCATTGTGAAACCTGGCCCCACCTGCCACTTCACAAGCGCATGGCACAACACAGAAGAGCCACCTCCACAGGACAAGACTCAGCAGTCCATCTGCACCTTAAGGATAAAGGACACTCTTTCGAGGATGCCAATGTTCACATTTTGGACAGAGAGGACAGATGGTTTGAGAGAGGAGTGAAAGAAGCCATCTATGTCCACTGTGAGCGACCGTCTTTGAACAGAGGCTGTGGTTTACGACACCAACTCTCTGCCATCTATAATCCAGTTTTGAGTTCCCTTCCCAGACGCCTTAATGCCCACTCACATCCTGGTCCATCTGACCTCAGGAATTCGCATGATAAGGTGGGGCCAGGTTTCACAATGAACTCACCCGAAACTCTGGCTGTTTGGGACCCACACCCATTTTCACACCTTGGCTCAGGCGATTAGAGGATCATCAGGGGGTCCTTTTGTCCCTCTGTGGGGGGACACTCCCACTAGGTTTATATCTGGGACTCTCCACCATTTGACCTTAGAACTGAAGAAGCTTCTCGGATGAGAGGTGAAACGTCTTCAAGTAACTTAAAGAAGTCCAGACGCTTTTCTTTGCAAGCTCCTTTGACTACGATGACCTGGATGACTGAGAACCCTCACAGACATGTAGTGCGTTTCCGTTAATTTGTCCACTAGAGGGCAATGTTTAGCCGGTGATACTGTTTACTGAGACTTCTGTACCCTGTTATTTTGTTTTATACGGTTGTGAAATGTATTTTTATAAGTCATAAGATTTCTCTTTGTATACAAGTTCAGTATGACAGACTGTAAAATTGAACTAATGATTATTTTCCATCATTTCTTTATTAAGAAGTAGATTGTAAGTCTGTCAAGACAAGGCGCGCTTGCAATTTGAGAGAGCTACAATTGCGGGTACCACCAGAAAACACCTTCTGAAGAGTGTATTTTATGTCTTCTGCGGAATAAACCGTGAAAAGCCAACCTTTCTGAGCGTCTGTGATTTATGAAGAGCTGGAAGCGTTACATGTGCAAACCACAGTTTGGCCATAATGAACACCACGTTTGAACATAAGAGTGTCCATAAATGCACGTGGCACCAGGACACTCTAGGCCACAGGTCGATGATCGATTTTGTAATCATATCACCAGACCGAAGGCCATATGTTTTGGCCACTCGGGTAAAGAAAGGGGCTGAGCTGTCAATTGATCACCACCTGGGAGGACGCTGGACAGACCTGACCCACCTAAACATACAGTGAGGGTATGCTGGGGACGTCTAGCCGAGCCCCCGGTCCATGAGATCTTCAACTCACTCCTCTGGCAGAGCTTTCCCGAGGGAGACTGGGGACACTGAGTCTAAATGGACCATGTTCAGCATCTCCATTGCCAAAGCCGCTGCTCTGAGCTGTGGCCGCAAGGTAGTTGGTGCCTGTCGTGGTGGTGATCCCGAACCAAATGGTGGACACCAGAGGTGAGGGGAGCCACCAAGCTGAAGAAGGAGTCCTACCGGGCTTGGTTATCCTATGGGACTCCGGAGGCAGCTGATAGCTACCGACAGGCCAAGCGGAAGGCAGCGCGGCCGGTGGCTTAAGCAAAAACTCGGGTGTGGGAGGTGTTCGGAGGGGCCACGGTCACCGAGGCAGTAAACAGCTCCTTGGTGGCAGAGCCCCTGGGGTGGATGAGGTCCGCCCTGAGTTCCTGAAGGCTCTGGATGTTGTAGAGCTGTCTTGGTTGACACGCCTCTACAATGTTGCGTGGAGATCAGGGGCAGTACCCCTGGATTGGCAGACCGGGGGGGTGGTTCCCATCTTTAAGAAAGGGGACTGGAGGGTGTGTTCCAGGTACAGGGGAATCACACTCCTCAGCCTCCCTGGGAAAGTCTATGCCAGGGTGCTGGAGAGGAGAGTCCGTCCGTTAGTCGAAATTCGAATACAGGAGGAACAATTTGGTTTTCGTCCTGGTTGTGGAACACTGGATCAGCTCTTCATCCTCTCAAGGATACTCAAAGGTGCATGGGAGTTTGCCCAACCAGTCTACATGTGTTTTGTGGACTTGGAAAAGGCATTCGACTGTGTCCCTCAGGGGGTCCTGTCAGGGGTGCTCTTGGAGTATGAGGTGTCTGGCCCATTGCTACTGGTCATTCAGTCCCTATACAACCGTTGCAAGAGCTTGATCCGGATAGCCGGCAATAAGTTGGACTAGTTCCCGGTGGGTGATGGGAACAGGGCTGCCCTTTGTCACCGATTCTGTTCATAATTTTTATGGACAGAATTTCTAGGCCTAGCCAAGTGGTGGAAGGCTTTCACTTGGGGTCTTAGGATCTCATCTCTGCTTTTTGTGGATGATGTGGTTCTGTTGGCTTCATCGGGTGATGGCCTCCAGCTAACCTTGGAACAGTTTACAGCCGAGTGTGAAGCGGTGGGAATGAGAATCATCACCTCCTTCACCTCCATGGTCCTTAGCCGGAAAAGGGTGGAGTGCCCACTCTGGGTCAGGGACGAGTTCCTGCCCCAAGTGGAGGAGTTTAAGTCTCTGGAGGAGTGGAGGAATTTAAGTAAGGGTGGCTGGCCTCTCCCTTAGAGATAGGGTGAGAAGTACTGCCATTCGGGAGGGGCTCAGAGTAGAGCTGCTGCTCCTCCACATTGAAAGGAGCCAGTTGAGGTGGTTCGGGCATGTCCCACCGGGAGGAGGCCCTGGGACTGACCCAGGACACGCTGGAGAGATTATATGTCCCGGCTGGCCTGGGAACGCCTGGGTGTTACCCCGGACAAGCTGGAGGAGGTGGCTGGGGAAAGGGAGGTCTGGGCCTCTCTGCTTGGGCTGCTGCCCCCGCGACCCGGTACCGGGTAAGCGGAAGACTATAGATGGATGGAGGTTTGATGAGCTGATAAAAAACAGGTATGATGACTAGAGCCCACAGACTTGAACTGTCAAGCAGGATTTCATTCTAGGTAGCTTTAGGCTTAACCTGGGTTTTCCTGTACTAAAAAGGCGGTTGACCTCTTACCCTTGTAAAATTGTTAATGTAACTGGTAACTAAACCTGCGTCGGAGCAGATTAGATTTGAGATCTGCAAGTGTATAATCACCACTTATTGACCAATCAGTTCTCTGGAAAATCTCTCAGGCTACTAAACACCATGGAAGCTCAATCCATTATATTGTCCAGTGTCTTAATGACAGTGCTAAGTCACATTTACACAATCAGCAACTTTTTTGCAGCTTTTCTTCCTGCTCTTAAATAGGTTACACTTGATGTATATAGCTATTTTCATGTCTTACTGACCAAAATATTTACAGCGTACACATGTTCATATGGCACTTTTTAACATTAAACTACTATACAGAGCGTTTCCTGTTATATTACTAATTTACTTCCATTCTGTAGTATGTTGCTAAAATTTGCTAAAATTTGTTGCTCAGCTGCTGGTACACCCAGATGTTGCCAGTTTTAATGCAGTGGCTTATCCTGATTGTCAGTATTGGGGTAAGCGAATGCAGATAATGAAAAGATACCCCAGGTATGTTGAACCTGCTTTGTAGTACAGGGTTCAGGAAACTGGAGGGCCCATATGCAGGCAAGCATGCCTCAAGAACAAGTTCACTGCTCCACCTCAGAGGATAGAGCGAGAGACAGAAAAGAGAGAGGAAGAAAAACAAACCCACGCTGTGAGGACCATGTACTCCTGCCTCTGACCTAGAAATGTGCTCAGCATACTGTGCAGAAAGGATTTCTCAGTTCCGAAAATGCATAGAGGACAGACATGAGAAGAGACCTCAAGGAGTTGTAATCAAGTGCTCCTTTGCAGAAATGTTTTTACCTTAAATTTATAAAAGAGAATGTGACACAGCTGGAATATATGAATCGTGGCAAGTGGAGAACTCTTGAAATAACATTCTTTGCATTCATGTGTTGATCCACTTATTTAAGGTGTGCTGTAGGTCATTTAACTGACATTGCTTTAAAATGATGCTCCAATATGGAATTAAAAGTATGCAGCTTGGGACATGAGAAACAGACGAGGACCCACTCTTTATGTGGGTTAGAAAGGTTAAGTTGAATTGGTTGATAACAAATGTTGTATCGCCTTGGATCCTATAGAGGCTGAACGTTCTGTATTGTAGATGTTAACATGTCTACGTCCATCTGCCAGGAAACGTACCTATCTGGAGTATTCATTACATATTTTCTGTGCCACATCAGAGAAAGAACAGGTGTATTTCATGTCATAATACTAAAAGTGGGAGACAGCTTTTGTTTGCATTTAATGTCAGCTAGCTTTCAAAATTATCATGTTTCCCCTTTGAAATCAGTCAAAAGGAAGACTCAATAGGGAAGCGGTGCGTTATTCAGGTGTAGACAATAAGGCAACACCCATTCAACTTCTTTTGTTGATGCATTTGCAAATAAACAGCCTCAAGGGAGACTTGCCAGTATTAATTAATTACTCTTAGATATAGATAAATAGAGTTGTGCGTGTTTGTTTTTTTAAATAGACTGACATAACATACCAAAGATGCTTTTATAAGGGGAAACAGGAAAAAGCCAGCTCACAGCATATTGTAGCACAGCGTGGTTCATTTATCTGACTCTGATTAAAATAACTGCTCTCCAGATGGTCTGATGAAACCTACAGCAGCTCTCGTGTGGGGGTGAGATGCTGACCAATGTTCTCTGTGGAGTGGAAACATGGGTGCCTAGTAACGGGATCCTCTCCAGAAATAAAAGGCTGAAGTTAAGTGATTCATCATCAAGTGAGAGCTGGCCCTGAAAGCAGGCCTGAAAGAAGCATTCAGGAGCCACTGAGTCACAGTGTGTGGAGAGGTAATCTTAGATCAGATGACAGGGGTTTGAGTTGTTGCACACCCTCACTCTGCACTAAGGTGACACTGAACAAGTGCTCTCAAGGTCTCCGATTCATCTGCATGCACGCCCCCGTCTCTCCTCTGATGCTTCGTCCCACAGAGGTGATCCAGCTCCCTTCAGCACTGTCTGGCTCACCTTTTGCTCTTGCTCTCTCTGTCCTGTCATTAGATTCATTCAGCTTACATTTAACTGACATTTTTCTGGTATCACTGTACTCTTAGACATACAATGTGTTGCAAATCGCTCTCCACTGTTATGCAGTCTTCATACAACAATAACAAATAACTGAACAAATAATTCTGTCAGTTTTCAGACACATCCAGCTTAAATAAATCGTCAGGTCATAAAGAGTTGGGACAATCCAAACTACAGAAGACCTAGACTATGAATATACAATAACACCACAAAAACATCAACTGTTGGGGAACACTGGAACAACACAAAGAGGATGGCGTCAAATGTTTCTGACGCAAAACCAATAGACAGCCACAGATAGAAAGAACATCATGATCAGGCACTGCAGGCTAATTTTTGGACTTCTTGTTATCATGTGGTCAATATTAAAAACAAAAAAAAACTTTTTTGTACCCTTACCTACGGCTTTAAGACTAAAACTGCACGCTTATTCCATTAAATTTCAACATAAAGCTGTTTTTTTTTTTTTCTAAATTTAAGTTTTAAATTTCCATGTGAAATTGTGGCCCGCACTTTGTTTACCAGCCTCTCTTTCTGAATCAAATCTTAGGATTGAATGGCAGGTACCCCTATTTACAATAGAAACTTATATAAGAAACTTTATAACTTCCTTTATACCTTAATGAATAACACAGACACAGACAAAAACATTAAAGTCACATTTAATTAAAATTACCTTCCGCCAGTTCAGTTACGTCAAAGGGGTTTTCCAACAGAAGCTTACTTGGTCCGGTATAACCAATTTTGACGAAACTATATTTTAGCTTGTCAAATATAAATCTAACACAAGGGGATCACACACCAGTGTACTATGTGATGTCCGCAGAGGACATTGTGATCTGTTTATATGCTAGTCTGAATGTAGCAGGAATGAAAGGGAATGTTCACAAGATGGTGTGACTAACAAAAAGACAGGAGGCAGAGCTGGAGGTGGTAGAGGTCAAGATGTTAAGATTTTCATTGTAATTGACCTGGATGGACAAGAATAGAAATGAATATATCAAAGGGACAGTCATTTTTGGAGAAGTCAGAGAGGCACAGTTTAGAGGGTTTGGACATGCGAAGAGGATATACTGGGCAAGAGATGCTGAATATGGAGCTGCCTGACAGGAGGAAAGGGGAAGGAGAAGAAACTAGGATTAGATTCATGGTTGCACTGAAGGAGGAGATGCAGAGGCTTGGTGTGGCCGCTGTGTCTACCTCTAAAGGAACTAGCCAAAAAGAAGAAGATGACAGATAAATAAGACAAAGTGTGCGTGACCTGACCTACTGGCAAATATGTCGTTTCCTGCTTTTGAATTCATTACACTTACTCGAAACAAGTCACTAATGTTGGTTTGTGGTGTGTAGGCCATAGGGCAGTTAATCTGACTCGTCAATGTCACAGCTCACTGATTTGGGTGGGTTAGTGCTACATAAAAATATACTTTTTTCCTGACTGGTTGCAAAACACACAAAACTTTTTGAAAGAGTGGTTTGCAGCCCTTTTCAAAAAGTCTTTGGTGAAAAAAATCACGTTTTCCCTTTTTTCATTCATATGCAATTTATATATTTTCTATCTATTCATTGTATATATATTTCTATTTTCATATGTTTTTTCCAAATCACATTCCAGCTATAAAGAACTCCGTCTGAGGAAGTGAGGAAACACTTCAGTCTCGTTCATTTATGGGAACAATAAGATCCAGTTTCAGGACACTGAAGTTTAAAACGCAGCGGGTGTTGCCTGAACAAAAAAAAAAGACATAAAAAAATTCAGACCACACGAGTAGTAACTACTCAGTGTTTGTAAATCATGAAACTGATGACACTGTTTTTTAATCTGCCACCTGCAACTAGTCCACTAGTAGAACACAGTCTGTGGTGAAAAGGTTATGTAAGTACTTCCTTTATGTAAACAGATGTGAATGACACATTAGCATAGGAGATGCATGGGTGTGCTGACCCTGCCATTCCTAACCTTCTATCTCTACCTGTCTCCTCTTCCTCCTCCCCAGGTCCAGCGCGACTGAGGGGGGCCTTCTCAGTTTCCCTCCTGCCCAGAAAAAATCAATATTGGGAGGCGGTCTGAAAGACCTTTCACAGGAGTATTACAGCACAGCCCAGCACTCTGATAAGCCTCGTGTTACGTCCTCTCGGGACGGGGCTTGCCAGGCCTGTGCTTCCCACCTGGGGGGAAGGCATTCTGCTCTGGCCACAGGGAAGAGCGCCATAAAGGGCAAGATGTGAATCACAAGTCTATTGGTGTGGGTTATTAGTAACATTAGAGCGTCTGACTTGTGACTAGAGGCCTGTGCTGATTCCCACACACACACTCACAGGGAGAGGACATGCACAGAAAACATGCTTTATTTTGAAAAAATATGCTTTATTTTCACAAATATATGGAGAGCTAGGAGCATAGCATTCACAAAATTACCTTAATGACTACAGGGATTCAGTTGTGTCCTCCCACACATGCTCTTTCCTGTGCCTCCACACACCTGGACTCACACACATACCACCCTCACCAGAATGATTCATGGGGACAAAAATGTACATGTTGGAAAATAGAAAGAAAATGCCAGGAAGCCTACATGCAATCAGAATAAAAGAAAACCTTCCTAGCTCTTCACATATTTACTTTGCATTTTTTTATCGACTGAAGAACACATATGACAAATCACACTGTCTTACATCAAATAACCTTGAATAATCCTGTCAGGCAGATTTTGGTGAGGCTCGGTGGTTGGTATGCCTGATATTTACTCATATCAGATTTGTCTGCTTGGTGACCTTACACAGAAAGATTGATGATAATCGTGTTTGTTCCTAATCAAAAAGAAAACTATATCTCTGTTAGGTAGATAGGCAGTTCTTTTGTGTGACTTGTGAAAATGTGTTCCCAAAAGTGAACATGTTAAACCTGTAACCGCATCACAAGTTCCTTTTAGTGGCATGTCTTAGCCTGTCAAGCTTGTTTAAATATTTTTAACCTTACCTTGTCAAATGAATTTACTTTAGGTGGCAGATATCCAGAAAGATTTATACCAAGCCAGAACTATTTAGTGCTGTTACTTAGTAAGTTCGATTTGTTTTCTTTGGTAGAATTTAATGAACTTTTATACTGTTCAAAAGAAGCATAATAATTTGTAGGATTGTATTGTCACTGCATTGTGGCACATGTCATTGAATCGATGCTACATCAAATATTAAAGTCCTGGGGGAAAAAAATACTTGAAATATATAACTTTGTCCTCACATCATGGCTATTTCATGGCTAAATGGGAATAATTGCTCTTAAACAAAACATTTATTCACACTGAATGAATTCTTTGCTAAAACCATGTGGGTTTGTTTTGTTCAGTTTTGAATAATTACACATCCATCCAATTGTGCTAAACTCTGGATTTAAGTGACAAGTTTTCAAGTCTGAAAAAGACCCATGTGACTTTCATAGCCACTCAATATAAAAATCACACAGACAAATACTGACAGACTGTAACATATTATCCCAGATTTAGTCACTTTGTCATATAAATGTTGACCCAAATCCTTTTACTCAGTAATCACTTTGATATCATGTGAGTATTCCAGGAACACATCTACTGTGTATTTGAGCCGAAGCTGAACAGCATGATGTTTTTATTGTGTTTACTATGCACTGGCTCAGAGTGTTGGCCGTGAAAGGTTTCAAGCTGTTGCTACCACAGTACAGTTGCAAGTATTGTTGATTTTGGATAAGTCCCACAGTTATAGCCCTCTCCAAAGTGCATCCACTTAAACGCTGTTCGTCATAGTCATTTGCGGTCAGTTGTTTTTCAGAACTGTTTTTAAACCAGAACTTGTGGAGAAACACTGACTCACATCTATCTTTTCCTGAGACCAAACACAACCGAAGACAAATTTAAAAAAAAAAATTGAACATGTATCCAAGTCCCATTGAAGGGTGCATAAGGGACTGATCCATCAAGTGTGCTCACACAAAGAGCCAGCACACTGTGGTCCAAGTTCAGCTGGCTTACAGTCACAAAAGAAAAAAAAGAGAAAAGGTCTCATTGCTAAATGCACTTCCATCTTCAATTCGTGCATCTGGGAGTCATCTAAGGGGAAGGATGGGAAAGCGGAAGCTCCTGGCAGTGAGGCAGAAATCAGTGAGGTTATGAAAGCTAGTGTTGAGAAATGGGAAAACTATTTTCACAGGAGTCGTCTGTGGAATTAGTTTATTTTCTTCATGGAAGCAGTGGCCTCAGTCTTTACAAGTCGACCCAGAAATTCCAACAGTGACACAATTTTCATATACTGGGCTCTGTGAGCCACCACAATGGACTTCGGAAGGGAGAAAGTAAAAATGAAAGACTTTATTAGTAGGTGACCTGCTGTATCACCTAAGCTACAGCCACCCAGCCAAGTCCATTGATGGCAAAATAGTGTATGTTCACAGAACCCTTCCCATGTTAGAGAAAATCCTTTCACAATATCTAACCAAGTGCCGAACACTCTGCAGGAGGTAGACACTTCTTCTTTCAGCTGCTCCCTTTAAGTGGCTGCCACAGATCATCTGCCTGCGTCTCAGCCTATTCCTAGGAATCTCACACCAACCATCTGCATGTCCACTGTCACTATATCCAGGAATATTCTCTACTGTCTTCCTATTTTCCTCCTGCCTGGCAGCTCCGTATTCAATATTCGTTGTATAATATGCCCTCTGTACGGCTCAGTCTGCCTTTTTGTCAGACTCACCACTCCATACCATACATCACAGTAGCCGGTCTCACAACTATCTAGCAAACTTTCCCTTTTACTCTTCCATCTTGCTTATTAGTCATTACCTCTTCACCACTATCTCTTCCACGGTGTGTCTTTTGTCCCTGTCTTCCTCCCCTAACCCTATCCAGTCCTGGCAGATGGACACCCTCCCACCTGGCTGAGGGAGGGGTGACTCCTACTGTACACCTACCACTGTCTCGGTGCTCTTGTACATGTCCTGCACAAGCGTCACATACTTCTCTGCCACTCTTTGCTTCGTCATGCAGCATCACAGTTCTTCTCTTGGCACTCTATCGTATGCTTTCTCTCAATCTACAAAGACACAATGCAACTCCTTCTGTCCTTCTCTGTACTTCTCTATCAACACTCTCAAAACAAACATCCTGTAACCAGTCAGACTTGTGCAGGCCAAAGCAGCTTCACTAGTGAGTGTTGCAGAGGAGTCAGTAAATTGGATGATTGTTCAGAGGAAGTATATTCTGTAACAGAAGCCTGTGGTCCAGTTCAATTCAATTTATATAGCACTGATTTACAACAACAGCTGTCACAAGATGCTTTCAATTGTAATGAAAAGAAGCTACATTTTAGAAAGAAACAAATAACATAACCCCCTATGAGCTAGCATTTGATGACTCTGGGAAGGAAAATTTTGCTTTTCACAGTAAAAAACCTCCTAGAAGTAATAAATGCATAAACTCAGCAGCACTCTGAGACAGGATGTTTCTCATTTTAGTGATACTACGCAAATGACTAAAGGCAGTCCCACATATTTGTTTAATGTACTCACTGAATGACATACCCTGATCAAATATGACTTAAATATTCCTCACAGTGTTACTGTGAGGCCAGAGTAATGTAATATAGAGTAACTATCTAGTTAGACATCATGTTTCTACAATTTTAGGAACCTCCTTTTTTACTTAGAACTATGAAATTAGAGTTTATTTAGGCCTTAACATCTTTTCAAAATGCCTGCAGATTTCTGTCAATTGGATGAATAAAACTGGGCATCATCTGCAGAGTAATAAAAATGTATGCATTGCCCAAGGTCCCATAGTGCCACTTTTAAAATTCACATAGCCCACCAGCAAAGATTGCTTAATCTCATTTAAAAGTGAAGGATTCTTAGAATGGGGTTTAAAAGGCACATTGATGGTTTGGCGGAAGATGGTTTGGATGGATTCGATGCTGGCGTGACCACAGTGCACACGTCTAATGTTGCTCACAGTGGTCCAAGGGATTGCTCAGGGAGTCTGTGTGTTCGCTCAGACACATGAAAAATTAGAGGGAACATTGCTTGTCTGTACTTGAAAGTAGTTCAAATCCTGATCAGAATCAGCAATCAGACATGGGAAAAACTTGAAGTTTGCAAACAAAATGCAGTCACAGAAATCAAAGTATTATGTGAACAAGTCATTCGCTATAGTGGTAGACCTTAAACTCACATGGTACGATGGAGAAAACCTGCATAACACCAGGAAAATGTTGATTTGATGACGGCATCTACCTCTGAAGTTGGTAAAACACTCTAAGACTTGAATATTTCCATCATCATGTTTCACTGTGTGACAGATAATGATCACATGGTGTGATACACTGAATAATACCACTTTATATCAGACAGTAGAATCATTCTCTCTGAAGTTCTTTTCCTGATATGCACTCTTTTTATAATTAATTAATTGAGAAGTAATTTTGCAAATCACATGGCTTAAGTAGATTAGAAAAGCATTTTGACATTTGTACTTTTATGAATGGGCAAATAATCTCTCTTTAATAGCAAAAACAGATTATCAAAGGAAAGCTGTTATGTTTGTCTCTGTGGAGTGTGCTACAGTAAATGTTCTCAAGACCATGTTAAATCACGAGATATTGGCACACTGAAGCATATATATAGACAGAAGGCTGAAGGCCAAATACTCCCTCTTGTGTAATTGCGTTAATGAAATAAAATATGGTGAAAAGGAGCAGGAAAAAAATGTGTTTAACTATTTTATGCTTGTACTCTTCTGGGAGAAATGTCTTGCAAGACAAGAGAGGTGATTTACTAGGTTTTAAGTGAGGACATAGTTTGTTTTATCTTATCAGCTGGATTCATAACACATTATTGTAGGCTTTTTCTCAAGTTATCATTGGAATGCAGTTTAAATCAGACAATAACATTTTACAGGCTAATAACACAAATGCTATGGAAATATGGAAGTATAGAACATTGCCATAAAAATCAAATTTTTCTTCAAGAATATTTTAGAAATTTTAGAAAAATCTACTTTCTTCCAAAGTACCTAAAGCTCTTTCACCCAAGTACTCAAAATGTGATGTGTGTATTCACATGACATGTGGATTCCTAATCAAGCAGATTCTAAATTAAAATTCTTGAACAAACAACAGATAACAGCTGGGTACATGTACTTTATTCATATTTCATATATGTTTGTTTACAATTATACAAAAATACAGAATACAGTAGAGTTTTCACCCAGAATACCAACCAGGCATTAATAACATTTGCTTTTTGGCACCCAGACTTATTTCCTGCCTAGAGCCATTTGACTCACTCACTGAAGATAGATGGACTGAATGACTCGCACACTCAAAAGCACTGTTCAGGATGCATCAGAACACATTACGACTCACATAGGAACAGTATTAAATGGCAGTCATTCTCTTGACTAATGCAAGAAATTGCTTACTTTCTGGCTTCCCCGCATTAGACATACTGCTGCTTCTGGCTCTTGCATAGACAGGAAAATGGGAGACCATGTTTTTTTTTTTCCTATTTTTTTGTTCACAGCTTAGACCTCTTGCAGCTCATTATATTCAAAGACCATGTATAAAAGCAACTTTTGACATAGTATACCTTGTTTGCACATTTGTGGCTAGAGAAGCCCGTATCTCTGTCAGAATATTGGAAACTGCGTGTAATAGTCTTCATGTGGAGAAGCACAACCTAAAGGTAACTGTAGAGAAAGTCTCAGGTCTAAACTGCCATAGATATTATACTTCAATACGGTTCAAAAATGCATCCTTGAAAGGAAGCAACTGACTGAAAACTTTCAAATTGCAATACTTTGTCATACCACACGTTTAGATATTTCCTCTAAAAGTACTGTTGGTGTAGACTACACGGACACCAAAGTGTTATACTTTTTCCTAACACAGACTCGGCTCGCCATAAAGAACATGTCACAGGAAATTTGTCATGATCAAAAGTGTTCCTCAAAAATGCATTTTTGAACATTTTCTTGCAGTTCAACACTAAAAATAATACCACACGAAAAAATTCCAGCTATTGATGCTGAAAAGTAAAGTTGATCTGAACTATATGAACACCAATGTGGTATACATAAAAAAACAAAAAAAGCAAAACAAAACATATTTAATTTTGCACAATATACTCTTTACTCCTATATGAAAAAATTCCCAACATATAGTCCCAAATACACAGGAAACAAGCAGTTACCAGATTAAAAGTTTCCTATAAGATATAAAGGATAAAATGTAACGTGGACAGAAAAGTTAAAACCACTGCAGTTTGTTCAGCCATTTTAGTTTTCACATTCTGAAACACTGCTTTACTAGATCCAAATCTTTACTGGGCACAAGTCAAACAAACTTAATTCTCAGTTAAAAATAAAAGAAGAAGAGAGACTGGAACTCCTGTCTGTTATTTTTGTCTGCCCTGTAATGATCTCGCCACTCTGCTAAAACACGGAAACATGGATGGGCTTTTACATTTCCACACGAGTCACTCACACCAACCAAACAAGGCACAAAAACATAAATGGACATGGTACAATGTAAGACCACATATGTAAGAGAAACACTCAAACTAGATATAGATACTGATGTTTGTGTCCTGCCAGTTATGCCATCGTCAGGTATGTGTCTGATGGGAAAGGTCACAGTCAGTGTGTCCTAATCACACTGCTACCTCTTTATTGATTGTCATTAAAAATATTCATAATTACTTGACTACAACCCATCATAATTTATTGGATTCCCTACTTTGTCTTTGGGCAAGGCTGCGAAGATTAGTTTCCTTTTTAAATAGTTTAACCCTGCTGCCCATTTCCTCAATACTGTGATAAGTTGGCGCAACTTTAAGGCAAAAAAAAATTCAATATGTGGAGAACTTTGTGGATTATAAAGGTAAGGGGCATTTTTGTCAATTTTTAAAAACTCATATCATCTGTTGACCTTTATTAGCATTTTAATTTTGATAAATACACTTACTATTTCATCAGATTTTCTACGAGTGCTTTTCCTGTGCAACACTAACTCTGGCAGTATTGAAAGGCAAAGTAAGCAAGAACAGACGAAACCTTATGAGTGAACAGTCTACACTTGATGAGCCTCATTTACGATTACATTTGGTCTTTGAACGAACAGTTTAAAAGAAAGATAGTTTATCATAAAAATCTAAATGCTAAGGTCTTTGTTGAATATTTCTGTTTCTGTCTCAAACAATTTAGTGTTTTTTTCCTTTGAGGAATGGTCATCAAGAAATCTCTTATGTAACAGTTTTTGCCTTGCAAACATAGATGTGTGTAAAGTAAAAAATAAAGGCATTGTCGAACTAAAACATTTGCTAAGGGAGGCCGATTGCTGTCTTATATGTGCCTGTCTTCTATGTTCTGAAAAACTCACCTTTAAATTAAAAAAATAAAATAAAATTAATCCACAGACGTCATCCCTGATACTTGTTAGCAGAATGTCATTGCAGATTTTAACAGTCTAGATCTAAGTTAGTCAAAGCAGCATATTCTGTATACATGTGTTCTCACACATTCTAAATCACCCGAGTTATATATACGCACAACAACAACAACACCAATAAGAAAATGACACTTGTTTAAGAGGAATATGTTTTGGGGTTTGCGATGTGTTAGTATACAGAACCTTTTTTCTTCTTCTTTTTTTTTTTTTTTTAAATGGGTGGCCCTTTAGTAATGGTGCTGTTAAATGACTTAACTTCAGACATTATAGTTGCATGAACAGCAGCCACTGAGTGCTGCCACCAATAAATAAATACATCATATATCCCCATGGGTACATACTGTACTTAAAGCAGATAATGTGACTACATCTTAGAACAACAAAGATTACCATTATTAATCTTAAGGAAACCTTGGAGGCAGAGGAAACTGTGGAGCTGTTGAAGGTGTGGTTAACATGTCGGTCACCGGAGGTAGTAATTCAGGCTTAAGTTCATACAAGACATAACCAGGATAACACTGGTCACCTTGTGGTATGTTCCTTGAAAATGAAGTGGCAGGCCCAAAAACACAGCCAGACCGAATGACACGCTGGTAAAAAGACATAGCTTTCCCCCAAAGATCTGTCGATCCAGCAGATTCTGATGAATGATTAGTCAGAGTCATAGAGCCCATGGATGAGTGTGGAACAGGAGTTTATAACAGCAAATATCTCACTTTTTTTCTCAAAAGCATGCAGTCTTAGAAGAAAGGCAAGCTTATCCACATGATATAAGTGTGTGATTAAACCAGAACAGTCTTGGTGATGTAATATGCCATCGTGAATCTGGAGAGCAGTCATGAACAGGCCTTTCGCCTCTACGGTCTCACAATGGAATTCAGCTTCGTGTTTTCTTTTCACCCTTGGACACCAACAGGAGAAAAGGGTGAAACCCTGTGAGAAAGGAGAGTGAGATGAGGTTTTAGAGCTTTTTGAAATTCATTTGCTCTTATTTACAGCAATGTCAAAAATCTTACCAAATACACCGAAGAACACCAAATGCAGAAGCCTTACACTATTTCAATGACGTTCAGCATGTTCCTGCAGTTGAACAGACAGACATTATCTTTCAGTGAAAGAAAAAGAAGAAGCATAAGAACAAACAAGAAAAGACATCAAGAACAACAAGGATGGCTTTCACATGACAGGAGTCAAGGTTGGTACAGTAGGACAACGTGAGCAATGCAGTCAAGACGCTTGAAAAGTGTAGGAAAACTACTTTTGTGATTTTTTTTATTAGTCCTGGCAGTAAATATATATCTTCAAACCTTTTTCTATGATGTGAATATATACGCCTCCTAGCTACTTTATCAGGCAAAGTTAACTAATGGAAATTAATCAATCACATGGAAGCAAATTAATGCATTTAAGCATTTAGACACAGTCACGGTGACCTGCTGAAATTTAAACCAAGCATAAGAATAAAAGGTGATTTAAATGAGTTTGAAAGTGGAATGTTTGTTGGTGCCATGCTGGCTGGGATTTTCCCCACACAACCACCACTTCTAGGGTTTACAGAAAATGGTCCAAAAATAAGAGAAAAGAAAATATCCAGTGAGTGGCAGTCCTCTTGGTTAAAATGTTTTGTTGAAGTCAGAGGAGATTGGTCTGATTGCTTTCAGTTGCTTGGTGTGTTACAACAAAGAAGCATCATATTTGAAGAAGATGGCTACGGCAACAGAGGCCCGCAAAGATCGTATCTTCTATCAGATAAGAACAACAAACTGCTGCAATTCACACAGGCGGAAACTGGTAAGCGTAAGGAAAATTGTTTCCTTGTCTGATGGTCTGGCAATAAGACAATAAGATGGTAGAGTCAGAAGTTGGGTTCATCACCATGAAAGTGTGCATCCATCCGACTTTGTATGAGCGTTTCAGATGAGTGTCGGTGCAATGGTGTGGAGCAGTGAGCGGTCCCCAAACCCCAGGTCATGGACCCGTACCGGAGTCGTTTGAACCGGGCCACAAGAGTTGAGGCTTGGGTGTGAAATTTATGGTTTTTGGGGGGTTTATTAATTTTTATTGATTTTTTAAAATCATTTTTATCGTTAACTCTGTTTCCCTGGGTCTTTTCCTGTGTATTATGAATAAATCTTTATTTTGGTACCGGTACTGGTTTTATTTTGTTGTATTTATCCCTGATACCTTAAAGGCCGCCAAAATATTATAATAATAATAATAATGGATTGGATTTATATAGCGCTTTTCAAGGCACCCAAAGCGCTTTACAATACCACTATTCATTCACTCTCACATTCACACACTGGTGGAGGCAAGCTGCAGTTGTAGCCACAGCTGCCCTGGGGCAGACTGACAGAAGCCATATCGCGCCATCGGCCCCTCTGGCCAGCACCAGTAGGCGGTAGGGTAAAGTGTCTTGCCCAAGGACACAACGACCAGGACAGAGAGCCCAGGGATCAAATCGGCGACCTTCCGGTTACAAATGTGCTTCCCAACGGGTTCGTAGCGAAAAAAAGGTTGGGGACCGCTGGTGTGGAGCATATTTCCTTGTCACACTTTGCATTGTCAACTAAGCATTGTTTAAACACAACAGCCTAAATGAGTGTTGTTGGCGACCATGTTCAACCCTTTATAACCACAGTGTGTCCATCTTGTGATGCTTGTTTCCAACAGGATAATGCGCCATGTCACAAAGCTCAGATTGTCTCAAGCTGGTTGCATGAACATGAAACTGAGTTCAGTGCACTCAAATGGCCTCCATATCCACCAGATCTCAATCCAATAGAGCACCTTTGAGATGTGGAGATTTTCATCATGGGAATGCAATCAGGACATTTGCAGTAACAGTGCTGTGTCAGTCATGTCAGTGCTGTCATGAGCCAAAATCTCTGTGGAATGTTTAGTACATTGTTGTGATGGACTAGCACAGAGGTGTCTCCTAAACTTTTTAATATGGGTGGCAATATGGGGGCTATATATATGAGCACAAGAGAGAGGAAGACACCCTACAGTTAGGTGAAAAATTACCTTTTTTCTTATTTTTTTTATTTATTTTGTGCATATACTTTTTAATTTAAAATAATGACTTATTATTTTTTGTTTCTTGCATTGTGCAAAAGTTAGGCTATTGACCTTCTTTAAAGAGTCTTGACTGCACAATGATGATATTCTATGAAATATTTCTATGAAATCAGGCGACTTACAAAAGAGAGAATATGAAGGAAATGTAAAAAGTAAAGTTGCAGCAGAATTTGATATGAGTCTAAAGCCTAGGCCTAAAAATAGTGTAATAATAAACACACAAAACATTTTCTACTACTAAATTCACAATTTTAACAAAACCCACACGTCCAATATTTTACTGCAAATTTGCTATTTTAGAGTTTTCATGCCTGAAGTAATACCTTTGATCTCTGTTTATATTTTTTGTGAATACATAGTACATAATTAACAGACTGCTTGCTCAATCAGTTTTAAGCAACCAATCCAGCTGCAGTAAGAAGTCAGAGCATTATTTTACTGCTGCAAATTTGCATTGCCTGTAAATTAAAAACAAACAAACAAAAAAAGCTCACTTTTCTGATATTTCAGTATCTAGTGGAGGTGCAGTCCCTTCTGTTCCTGTGAGTCCTTCTTCTGCAGGATTCTGTTGAACATCGTCCTGGTTCCTCCGTGATCTGACCTGTGCCAGGTTAGAAAATTCCTCTTAATTCCAAAGTTCACCACAAGGATCAACGAGGTGTGTAGAACAATGGCACAAAGTTGAAAGGCTGCCGCCAGCTCTCATAAATTCAATGGAACAAAGCACGACTGTATCTCTCGACATTTTCATGGGCTCATATCTCTTAGGTACTTCAGCTTAGTGTTTGAGGTCAAAGGTTGGCTCACCTTCCATACAAGCAAGAACACGATGGCTAAAAGTGGAATGAAGAGTAAGGAGAGAAGGCTTCTCTCCACCACCTCAGGCAGGAGTCTTTGTTGCTGACCTAGGATTAAAAGGACAAATTCTCTTAAAAATGACTTAAACTATGATTAAAAATTAATAAATAAACTATGACTTTTTCTTCAGTGATTTCTGTTTTTTTAATAATTACATTTTCTTTGTTTTTACTGTGAAAAGTAAAGATCATCACCAAATAAATATTATACTGTACCTTATTTCTTAGTTCTTACTATGTTTAACATAAAGAGCATTTTGCGGCACAAACCACTGATAATGTGCAAAGATTTTCTTGCCATCTATTCAAATAAAATACTATAATTTAGTATCTCTGGAGGTTAATGTGGTTATCAGGAAAGCAACAGTAAACAAAAAGAAACTTATTATATCACCATGTTCTTGATTCCCGCCCCCCCCCCCCCCCCTTCAGTGTTTCTGTTGTGTTACTACAACCACTCTGCAATGCACTTACACTTCACACTGTAATGAATGTTTATGAATCAGTATTTAATGAAATGTACATTCTGTCTGCATTTCCACACGCAGTCAGTCAAAACACTGACAACTTGTGAAGATGCAAAGCCCTGCAGGGGTTTTAACTGAGTAGGCAGGTAAACACTTAAAAGGACAAGATGAGGCACATGATGAGGAATTTGCCCCGAAGAGCACTGCTCATCAGTGACAGCATTCTGTGGGCACTGGCTTACTTGATATCAAAAGTGGAAAAACACTGTTGCCCATTTGGCACACCAGCTGGACTGGTTTTGCAGCCCATTTTTTTTCTTGCAAATATCCACAGACTTACTTGTTTTGCAGTCATTTGGACACAGTGGGCTGGTAGTGGGGGACTCTGAAGGATAAACAGAAAAACACAAAAGAGATGGATTCAGAGTTACCAGAAAACACAACAAGACAAATGAAAAAGTGACATAAAGGGATGGGAATTAAGGGAAGAGAGGAGTGTCAACATTTTATTGTCAGGTGTTAAAAAGGCACCTCAACACCACTTTTTCTACTCTCCCCTCAAACACGCACAATAGAGCTCATCCGACCACTCCGCAAAAGAAAAGCCAAGCGCTTGGGAAGATTGCTCTGTATTCAACGTGTAGACAATCAGGTTTCGGCTCTTTTCTTCCTTTTCACATGTGCTACCTTGGGACATCTTCCCTCGGTCCTGTGACTCAGCCGTGTCTCTATGGGCCATCTGACCGCTGAGAACATTTTTCAGCTCTTATCTTGCAAAGTTCTTGTGAAGAAATAATGGTTTGTGGATTAAAAGCTTCTCCAAACAGCCACAAGAGGTCTGTCCTAAATAAAGCCTTTTCACTATATTCCTAAGAGGGTGGCTGTAGTTTTACAAGCAGGAATGAACTTGTGACGGAAATGTTCAGGGTTGAAATGTATTTTTTGGGAGGGCGTTTTCAAGAGTTAAGGTTAGTTTCTGAATGCTGCCTGCTTTCCCACACCTTTAACTTATGCCTCGGGTTTGTGTGTTTTATTGTTCTCAGTCCTTAGTTTAGATTATTTTGCAAATTTATATTCTTGTTAGTATAGTTATAACATTATTTTTTGGGAGGATTTTACATTTCTCAGAGTTTTAAAGTTTCCTTTCCAACTGTGGTTTTGACAAGGCTTAGTTTTAATTTTGTGTAAACTTCTCTGGGTAATCTGGTATTAGTTCTTCATAGTTTCCTAGTGTCTGTGTAGATTTAAGTGCTTGATTTTTGGTTTATCCCACTTCCCCTGTGTTCCCCATATCTGCCGTTAAGTCTCCTTCTCTGTGTTAGACGTTTCCTTGTTTTGTTACTTTGTATTTTATTTTGGCAGGGTTTTTTTTGTTTTGAATTTAGTTTTCCTTCCTGGCTATCCTTGACTAGACTTACCTGTGTACCAAGCTGTTCCCCATTTTCCTGATCAGCCCTAGTGTGCCATGCAGTATAAATAGCCCCAGTCTCCTCTTGTCCTCTGCTGTGATGTCTGTCATTCTTTCTTGTTTTCTCCTGGGCCCTATACTACAAAGCAACTTCAGCATACCCATGGTCTCTTTCCCTTATCTGGATTCATTTACTGTGACAGTGGTTAAATCATTAAACTGGCTGTGTAAATTTTTTTAAGTACTCTGCAGCTGTCAATTATTTAATTCACAGTTCTCTGCAGTAAAAAAAATTCTAAAAGTTTACTTTGATTATAAGAAATAGTAGACGTTACACAAGTCAGAGTACACGTTTTAAATTGTCTTCTTTGAACAACGTCCAAAGAAAATAACTTTGCAATAACAGCCAGACTATAAAACTTGAAGGGCTCGCTCATTCATTTAAACAGGTTGTCACTCGATTCCTGTCAGAATCGGCAGACTTGAAATTACTGCAGATGACTTTATAACCACTTCGCTGCTGCTCATATCTGTCTTCTTACTTTGACAGCTTTCTAGTAAGAACAAGGATCCACATTATAGAATTATATGTCCAAGAAACAGATTTACAATATAAGTAATTATAAAGTGGAACTGATTCCATCTTCTGACTGATTAATCTGCATATATTTTGAATTATCTGTAACGAATAAATGTCCAAATTTTCATTACTTATACACTGCTCTCTCTATATTAACATAGTACCATATATTACTAGATAATTATTCATTTTAAGTAATATGTATTTAACTAAAGTTTTGGAATAATTTGTATGAAGTACAAAGAATATTTCCAAAAAAATACAGTGACGTATAAGACAAACGGAGAATAACATAGACGTATTTTAATTGTACGCTTCTTTCAGCTGCTCTCTTATTCATAAGGAGTCATCACAGCGTGCAGCTCTGTATATTCGATTTGGCAAAATAAAGTACACTAAAGTAATACATAAGCACTTGATTAAATGTCAATTCCACCACTGGTCCTATTTAGTGGCAGTGCCCCCCCCTCTAGATGCGCTCGTGCTGTGTAGCTCTTTGGTTGCTAAGTATTAAACTGACTTCACAATATATCATGATATACCGTAATATATCACATATGAAAATGTGACTAAACAATATTTCTGCTTGTTACTGATCATCATTAAAAGCAATCCTATTCTGTTATTCTTTATTATTGTTATCTGACTTATGAGTACTAAACAGTGTTATTTACTTTCAAGTGATTATACCTTCTTCAGTTTTTCTCAACATTAATGAATGCAAATTGTTGAAACAGAGAAAGTGGTAACTTCATAAAATGAAAAATGTTGTGCAAATCTTAAATTCATATCTTTAAGGGTACATGTAGAATATCAGGTGCATTACAAAGTGATCTTAACTGTGAAACTAAAATGTGAAAAATATGATTATCCTCTCCTGACATTGTTTTTGGTTTTTGTTTCCTTGCTGACTCTTTTCATGCAGAATGCCAGTCCAAGAAAAGCTGGACTGACTGATAGATATTTCGCCAGTCTTGTCATTTATTGTAGTGTGCTTTGGCTTAAAGCATCACACTCCAGATGGAGTGAACACAAGTGTGCAACATGCAGCTTGTTGTGGAGGCGTTACAACTGAACTTTTGCAGAAACACCTGAGATATATTTGTTCAAATAGTTCGACCCAGTGCTTTTTTTTAAATCTTTTGTTTTATTTTAATCAATAAGAATCTATAAGAGGAAATGCTGACTTTGCATTTGACCACTGGCCTTATAGTAAATTTTCTGCAAAACCCAGTGCACAGTAGCTCCAAACATGCTGCAATCAATACAAACTTTGCACAAGAATCCAGCAATAAAGCAACAAATCTCACACATCTCACACCTCAATTAACCATTTAGTTTTTCTTCATTTAAACTAATGAAATTACACAAACATGTCTAACAACATAAAAGTGTTATATAGAGTACTCACCTTCTGAATACTCGTCTATTAATGGTGGGTATGGTGAGGTGGGACAGGGAGGAACATCACAGTCGTGTGCATCTTCTTTATTCTGTGCAGCTCTGAGTAAATCTTCGATGAAGTCAAAGTATTGGTTGGTGTCAAACCTCTCTTCCCTATAGTGGCACTCAAAATCAAGCATGATGTCATTCTGGAAATACAGAGACACAATTTTCATTAAATACATTTATTTCATTTCTTTTTTCCTTCCAAAAAAATCTCTAATTTTGCTACACACATGCAATCTTGCGCTTTTCTACATATTATCACATGAAAGTGCATGACTGTGCAAATGCTTCATGTATTTCAGACATTCAGTGTTCTTCAGCCTGTCATGTCTCGCTTGCAAAGCTGGTGTGAGAATAACTTGTGAATTAACAGAGTAAGCATCATGACTCCTACTTTCTGAACCTAAACCAGTAGCGACCATGTATTTGAAACAGACTATATGCTGTGTAATACCTGTGAGAATGGGTAACTTTTTCAAAATGTTGAAAACCCATTTCTACTCATATTAAATGAAAATCATGTGACTCAATGCATACCTGAAGCTTGCATGCTTTCGTTCTTTCTTTTTTTTTTTGCAGTCCAGAAAAACTTCATCCAAAATCATTCAGATTTAAATAATTAGGCCACTATATATTTTGATTAGGTGTTTTTCATATACATTATCCAATTATATATAATGCACATTTCAACACTGTTTGTCATGGATGCTGGATCTGTGATAAAAGTGGTAAAAGATAACCAGTAAACAATGAACTTACCAGATCCTGCATATGGACCCTTTGTTCTTGGAGTATCTGAATGAATATGCTAATGTTCTCTTTATTGGATGAAACGTTTCCAAACTTTTCTGATAACCTTACTAAGCTTTCCTCCAAATAGAAGATATTTAATTTCATCCAACACATCCCAGCCTGGAAAAAAAGGAACACATATGCAATTGAAATGCATGAACTGTGTGATACATACATGGTATAACATAGCAGCATAGCTGATGTGTTTACTGATAGTTTGACATGGGGATGTAGCTCAAAAAAGGTAATCATTGTCAGTGAGTTCATCGTCTTATGGCTCAGTCATACTAGAGTAAATGGCAGCCTTGGAACTAGAAAAAAGTGAGCATGCGTCACGTTCAATCTCTGAGTAACCAGTTTCAAAGGCAAGGTAATTACATAGGTAAGAAGCAACCAGTGTCAAAACATTTGTGGTCCAACTGACTCTAATCATTCTCAGACTGTTGAAGGTTTGCCAATAATTGCTGCCTAATTTATAAACACAGATCGTTAACGCACTGCAATTAATCTGAGTCAATGTGTGGCGTTGGGGACTTGACTTTGCACTTTTGTTCACCTACAAAAGTTAATTGCTGTATTATCACAACGGATTCTATGTTATTAACAATTTGAACCAATCCAATTGCAAATTGATAGCAGATTGGTTCCATCTTATTGCTGTTTTATTACCATCCTGACACACCCAAATCAATCCAAATATGCCAAATGACTCAGAGTGGCCATAAACCTGGTTCACCTCTTTGAAGTAACAATGTCAAATGCAAGGACAATTAAAGCATTTTTTTTGTGCTTATCAATTTGCTAGATTTGTCATAAATTTGGTTACTGCCTGTTCATTGAAAGATGTCACAATATCTTACCTCTTCTTTAGGAATGTACTCTAGAGGAATTAGGTAATCTTTAGGAATATTTTGTCTCTGTAAAAAAGAAAGTACATTAACATTAAACTGCAGGCAACATCATAAAAACATGAATTTTCATTCAGTTTGAAAATTTGTGAATTTACTATTATTGAAACCATGAACACAAAGTCTTGGTGAAACAACTACACAGCTTTCTTTTTTGTTCCTGTTAGACCTGTGTTCAGGTGCTAACTTTCTTTTTTCTCCTCTGTTGACGAGTAGTTATTTAAAATATATATTCTAGAAAGATAAACAGGTAGTTTTTACATTACACAGTTAAGTGATGGCAGTGATCAAATATGGCTCTGTGGAAAAATACAGTGTTTGCAGCTGTTTGACCTAAGACTTTCAAGATCTGCCACTGGTTTGAATACAGTTCTAATGCTTGTGCATTGTGCTTTGTGTGTTCATTTGACTATATTTTAATAGCTATAATAGCTTTAGATTGTTCAGTGGTAGCCTGCCATGTATGACATACCAGAATATACATTTAGTTTAGAATTTCTCAAATACAATTTAATTGCAGTGTTTCTCTTACCAAAGTGGAGAGTTTAGCGATGTCATTGGTCACTGGATTGACGTTAAGTCTATCTGAATGCACCCCAAGCGTAATGAACAGCAGGAAATGGACACAGACGTGTATCCAACTCTGCAGGTCAGAAGGGACAAACATGTTTTGGCAATTAGTTACATCTTCAACATAAAAAGCCATTTATGATCAGAATCTCATGCGAGACACTAGATTAGAGATTCACTGCACCTAAAAAGCAAAAGAAAAAAAAGTCACACTAAATCAAATTAAGAACAAAAAGAGTGGATTGTGCAGCTGTTCCTGCAACTTTCCAAGATTTAGAGTTGTTGGTGTTTCCATGCTTAACAACTCGGCCTCCCAAGCTTTCGGCCATTACTTGCACAAAGATGTGTTTTCTCTTATAGAAGTCACCAAGAAATACAATTGGCAATGAAATATGACAATTTTACAGCCATATAATAAATGTGTATTGCCAATGCTGTGTTGAGTACTATTCTTACTGGCTAGTCTTTATGGTGGAGACACATCAAAGCATTTTACAAGGACGTGTAATGTCATACCTGCAATGTTGGATAAATTATCAGTATTGTCTTTGTTCTGGAAAACCAATTCAAGTTATGTCTTAAATCTATGCAAAGGTCTTAAAGAATGCAATAAAGAGTCTGATAAGATGACTAACAGAATTCTTACTCAGAGGACTGCTTTCAATTTTCACTTGCCTTCTGTTTTAACTGGCAGTTGCTTTAGTTGTAAGAGTATTTTAGTGCCTGGCTCTGCTTTAACTTTTAGTGAAGTGAAAAAAGAAATAGATTCTCGGCCATGCTGGAACAGAGTTGGGTAATGACACAGTACTAGATGTTATTTTTATTTTTCAATGACAAGGGATTTTTGTTGTCATTGTCTTAGTACGTGTTTTAATGTTTTTATGGTCTTGTCAGGTCGGGGTAGATCATATGGGTAGCCAGAAAAGAGAGAAAGAGCTACTTTAAAAGTCTTGAAGTATTATTTTGAGGCTGTTTAAGACAAAGTTGTAAAAGATAACAGCTACATAACAAATAACACAATGAATTACTTCTGATTCCATGCAAGAAACAAGTAAATGTAAATATATTACATTTCCTGAATATCATACCCAGTATTGTGTTGTAACATTTGATCTGGTGTTATTAAAAACACACACACACACACGCACACGCACACACACACACACACACACACACACACACACACACACACACACACACACACACACACACACACCAAAAAACCCCATCAAGTATCAGCACTTATATCAGGTCTAACTGTGATTAATTATTTTAAATTTGTGTACTTAAATAGAAGATATCAGATGCCAAACGTTAACCTTTTAAAATTTACATCCTTTGGATAATATCCCAGAGTGCTGCCATTTCAAGGAGATATTTGTTCTTAAAAACATATGTCTGGCAGTAAGAACAATAATATAAACATAGCTTCTTAAAGTTACTCTCAGGCTCGTGAAGAGACAGCTTGCAGTCTTTTGGCTGACCTGCTTCTTATGCAATGGATCCCTAATTCTCCTCTCAGTAAAGATGGGGCCCAAAAGAAGGAGAGCCCAAAAACACATTAGTAACCTTCAATGTGAACTTGCTGTTTGGTGGATAAAATTTTAAGTGTTTCACAAAGGGAACCATGCCACGTCTAATCTGGCAACCTTTATAACAAGATTTTGTTCTATTGTTAATGATGATCATACTATTTTGAAACAACTAACTGGGGAACAGACCTGGACCATCTACATTTCTCTGCCAGCCTGGGGTTGAGATCAGTAATTTTCAAATCTTCAAAGCCACCAGTGTTCCTCCTGTTGCTATATGTAAGTCACAATAAGCCACAACAGGAAGCCAGTGGAACAATGATCCATCTACATCAGGAAATGCTAAAGGAAAAGATGGAATGTAATTCAATTCCTTGTAGCTTGTATCATCCAACTATTGTCTTTAAATGGAAGTCGGGGATGAAAAACAAGCAAGTTTGCTGGACACTTAAATTTCATGAGTTATGCCTCAATCTTTAACCTCTAACCATATTTGTATAACAAATGAGGGATAATAAAAACAGAGTTCCCTATCTACAACTAAAGTACAATGTCGGGATTTTTCAGCAAAGCAAAACCTGATGTTTATCACACAACATCTCAAACCACTCCAATACTCTTGTTTTTTGTCTTTAACATACTGTCTGTACAGAATGTGTGTGCAGTGATGCTCATGAACGAGAAACAAGTGTATCTGTTGTCTCCTTTAGGTTAATGTCCAGTGTCCAGGCTGCCCCTAATTTCTTTAGTATGGATTACATGCAGAAACTTGCTACAGTACCTGAGTGTATGGAGTTACAGGCTTACAGTGAATTCAGCAGGCCAGAATCCTTACAATTCCTCTTCAAGCCACCATATCCGTCTGTTTACATTTCTTACATAGCTTAAGCTTACATAGCTTAATGAACACGCTCACTATATAAAAACATTTTTTTAAAAGATGATTCAGTGTGTCAAGTGTGCAGTTGTTGCTCATGCTGTAATTAAAAAAAAAAACTAAAACTTCACACAGACTAGAAAGCATCCCATCAAATTTAAGTCAGTGAAAAGATTATTAAGAAAAATGTGCTAATTATGTTTGGTCATTAAGGACATTCAGAAGACGTGTTATCATTTCACTATCAACCTAGTAAACAGCTAACTGTTGTGCACATGTGGACCTCCTGTGGCTGGTTTGCTATTATCAACATTATAATTTCTGAATGTTTGCAGATGCAAATATACTAACAAATAAAACTAAATAATAATAAATAAATACAACAACAAAAAAGAAAACAAACAAACAAAACATCAGCAAACACATCAGGTTGGGATGTAGTCACCATTCCAGGATCCTTATGAGACAGATTCATAACCCATAAAATAAATTAGCTAAGCACAACCAATCAACGAATGTCAGACTGGGTATAACATGTTAAAGAACTCGATTAACCTCTTGGTGCTGGTAAGTTAAGTGTCTTTCTGAAACAAATCTTCATAAGATTTATCGTTAGATTGAGCTGATGAGGGGAATAGGACAACTGCTTCAATTTTGATGGTGGTAGAGACCTGACATTTCTGTATAATTAATGCAGATCCTATCACTATCCAAGAGGTTTTTAGTTTTACATCATATTATTCTATGAAAAGGTTTACTTAAAATAGAAATTGAATACTTGAAATAGAATATGATGATGGCCTTTTGAGAGTGGCCAGAAAATACAGAATTTAAGTATTAAAAAAAACAAACATAATTTAACGTTTTCTTTTATTGTCTGAGTCACTAAAATCAGATTATGTAATTGGTTAAAATGAAAAAATAAAAAAAAGAAGAAGAAAAAAATCAAATGGCAGGAGTCCTAGATTTGGATTACTACCAAAGTATAATTAATTGTTTCTTTGCTCCAAGGCTGAGCTATCTTCCTGGATTAGGAAAACCATTCATATGTTACTTCTGTGCTGACAGAAGAAAAAAAGAACCCAAACTGTAGTTTACAATTCCCATTCATATTTATAGTACAACTCTCTATCACTTTGATTTTTATTCAGCAGAGGTTTAAGCAGACCTACCATTAAACATTTCAAACAAAAAATAACAACGGACGCAAACCTGCTTAAATTTCTGCTTTTGGATCAAAACAGCTGTTGACTTACTTTTGTGTGTTGGCAACACAGGAAGGAGGTACAGACTTACGCAAGGACACAATGTTAGAAAAAAAAACACTGTTGAAGAAATGCTGTGCAACAAGAACGACACTGAGATTTAGCTTCACTTTTCAACAATTTTCACTGTTAAAACCTTGTTTTGTAAAACATATAAATAATTTATTTCACCAAGTAGCAACTGTGTGGGACAACATTGCAACAAGTATTGCTACTATGTGGCTACTTTGAAGAAAATAATATAAAGATACTGGGAATTTGTAAAACTGTGTGTAGAAATCAGTTGGTGCACAATACTGCTGCAATAAGTTCTATTTTACTTGAAGACGGTACAGTCATGAAAATCTAAGTCCTCTAAATGTACAATTTGCAAAGAGAATGACTGTAATTTATGCACTCTGACCAAAAGTTATTTTTACAGTGCATGATAGTGGAAACATTCCTAAGACTATCAGTGTAATTTGACATCCATGTAAAATGTAATAGTATCATATTGTCACGTAGTCCATAGCATATACACCATATTTTTACACAACCGTATCTTATCGTGAGCAGTCTAATTTCAACAATAAAAATATATGGGAATTATCTTGTTAAGATAATACACATCGAAAAAACAAACAGATCTTGTTTCTAAAAGTTCCAGAAAGGCTCCGGAATTCCCAACACAGCTCAGGCCAAACATATCAATAAACAACATGGCTTCAGTACCGACAGCACTTTGACTTACTTGAACTCGGTCATCTGAACATTTCCCTGATGCTTTCTGAGTGACTTTCAGACAGAAGACACAGCTGCACTAACACTTTACAACCGCTTTTTGTTTTAACAGTATCAGAGGTAGTAGTAGTAATAGTAGTATTATCAGAACCAAAATCATTGAATATTAATTCACAAGCCTCCAAACTAAAGCCCTGTTCTCCATCATCAGGTGCATCACAGTTCTTGAGGCCTGCTGAAAGCCTGTTTTCTGTTTTCATTATAATGATGCAGATAATGATTATCCCGTCTGATTTTCCATCACCACTTTGAACCCGATGCCTAATTAGCTGAACAGGCTCTCCAGACTGCCGGGCTCGTGGCCCTGTTATCCACATAATCTCATAAAAGCAGAGCACAGTACCTTGCATGACATTAGTCTACCATGGCAACATGCAGCCTGTTGTGTCAGATAGATGGACATTTCTCATAATCTTTTGCCTACATCACTGTTTTGAATTTTGCCATTAGTCATTAGTTCCCATGTTTTGAAATGAGGATTAAAACAGACCAGATGATGAAGGATGGGGAGGGAAAACATCAGGCTGCTGTTTCTGTCTAGATGTTCTTGAGTTGATCCAGGCTCAAGTTAACCGAGGGTTTCCAATGAAGACCCTGGAATTTTTTAAAACCTTTAAATGTGTTTTGTGTTTTTTTCTTTTCTTTTTGTCAAAGAATATGTTAATTACTGCCAGCTTGTTCTCTTCCTGATTCAACTCATCAGGAAGTAGTGTAGTCAAATTTCCATGTTAATAGTTAACATCTTAGTGCACAAAAGAGAGAGTTCATTATTCTGGAGCTCTGTTTTTTTTTTTACCTCAAAAAACAGATAAGACTTTAGAGACTGATTGAGAAATTCTAACTGCTGTACAAATGGAACTAATAATTTTATAAATTTACCTTAAGGTATAAACCGTAAAACCCATTTCCTCAACTATGTCTGACACATTTACAAGCGGCATTTGTCTTGAGATGATAACTGTCAGACATCTGGGTTTCGGGGAATATTTTCCTTCCTGTTCAACTTGACAGCCCAAAGTACTCTACATTTTTGTCTCAGTACCCATTCAGATAAACTCTTTCCCTATAATTAAATATCAGCTACACTGTTGAAATGAGAAGCAGAACAATTTAAAGATTAAATTAAAAAAGATAAAGAGAAAAAGAAAATATATCAAATAAATAAATAAAGTATAGCTATTTTGTCACAAAATGGAACTGTATCCTATACACGAAGAGACATAACTTGTTGAGTAAACAGTGAATTTCATTGAGGTTGATTTAATGTGGATCTATAACAAACCTAATTTGTTATATGGGGCTATTAACCCAGTTGGCTTGAACCGACTGGTGTAGCCCTACAAATAAACAGCTAACAGCTAAATACTTTGAATGGCTTAGAAGATAAAAATTACTCGATCTGTTAACTAGGTCTGATGGCTTACTTTTTAATTAAAAACATACAATAACATTACACAGAAAGGTGGTCTCCAGAGGCCAATTTATTACCAGCAGCTGAGATCAATTAAACTACTATGGCCACAACAAACAAGTAGCGATAGCTAATGACAGCTTTTCAGAGAAATGGCTCATTTAATAAAACATGAAAACAATTTGTTTTGTTGTGTGTGCCATTAAGCATATGTTGTTGAGAAAAACAGGAAACAAACAAACCTACTCAAATGTCTAATGAGATCAGACCTTGCCAACATTTAGGTAGAAATTAGACAACCCCTGCTGCGTTAAACAATAGGTTTCAGAGATGAGAGTGCACCAAATGTTTCAGTCCTTTTAACCAAATAGCATCAACGTATGATTGATCTGGAGCAGATTAAAGGCTTTAATGATGAAAACACAAATAATGATCTTGCTAGGAAATTAAAAGGTAACACAGAGGAAAAGCCAATCTGCAGGTGTCTTTTGGAGACAGTGAAGTGTCTGCTGTTAATGTCATTTTTAGGGCAAAAGTCTATCCAGACTTATTGCGATATGACACAACAGAGCAGTGGTCAAATCAGACTACTGTCCCTAAGACTTGTCCAAACATATGAGCATGTGCATGAAGAATTAAGGCACACTATTTATTTATTGTTTATTTATTTTACAGTCAAAGCTATAATTTTAAATGTCAAAACAGGCTTGTTATTTGACCAAATAGGACATCCCTTGAATGCTACATCCTTAATAGAGGAGATGCTGAACTAAACAATGCATACTTTTAATTGAACTTATAGTGCACCGTTTGTGTCCAGCAGGAAATCGCATCTTGCTACTGTGAAACAAATTTCAAAAAGGGAGGAAAAGGATAAAATGGTGCTGTGTACTCTACAATGTTTTTGTTGGAAAGGAAAAGAGTGGGAAAAAATGTGTTTTATGATACTCTTACAATCCCTTTATATAGCCGCTTATCAACAAACAAGGGGTTAGACAGATCTGGTTAATATGCACTTACTGAAGAAGGGGAATTTTTCCTGGCCAACAAGGAATCTTGAGTTGTGCAACGGTGCATTTTTTCAGATCATCTTACAGAGGTAGGTGATATATTTCGCACCTTCTCACCAAAAGCTTGGCTAAATTTGTACAACATTTTCCTCATAAAAAAAAACAATCATAATATTTTGAACTTGTGATTCATTCTCAAAAATGTGAATTGGTGGTCCATAGTTGTCAGTTTTATGGTAACCGGTTTATAGTAGATCAGTTTATCAGATTCATATACTTTCAGATACTTTCACGCAAGTAGATCAACAGCTTCGTTGAAGGGTGCCCTGTACTTGATGCTGTTAAAAAGCAGTCTAACAGGAACAAGGAAGTATAATTTGATTACTGTGTGAGAATTCAACCTTGACTGAGATAGAGGTACAGACATATTTTCCAGTGACTAAAAGATAACAAATGCTCTCTCCTCAGACATCAAAAATCATTTTCTGTTGCATACTGAACTGCACAGACAAAAATGTTCAGCTGACAGTATGAATTACAGAAAGTATACAATTCTTCAATTAAAAGAAATAGATTTTTAACAAAAGATTTAGGTTTCCAATTGTAGTTTATTCTTACTTTATTGTTTGGGAAAGTATGTTGCCTCCTTTTGTTTTTTAAAAACAATTCCAGTGTAGTTTAGCTTTTGGTTTTGTTGCTAACCACTGAACACAACGTGCCAAAAAATAATCTCCGTGTGGCTGGGCCCTAGTCTGCATTGGGCTGCTCATGCATCTTTCAGTGTTAATGCACTGGCAATCCCGTGGCAAATACCACAAACGCAAATGAGCTGGAGGCAAGGGTCTGTGTTGTACGAACATAGAATTTCCCGATAGTAGAGAAATTGCAGAAATAAATTTCGGCAAAAACTTGAAAAATTATAAACTTTCTTGGAGATTGCACAACTGAACAAAGATTGCACAACAAGTAAACAAGAGGTGAAGCCAGATATTTTTATTTACATGCGTAATGACCAGAAATGCAACTTAAAAGTTAAGATTAAAGTTAAAAATTGGACTTTAAAACAGAATATTTGCCATATCGATATCCTGTTGCTACTGTTATCCTTGGGGGCTGCTGAACCTGGTCCACACTGAATGTATTGGTAAATCACAACCCGTTGAGGGTATATTAAGTTTGGTTAAATTCATTTTATATAACCAAAATCACTACAACAGTTGCCTCAAGGCACCTTATATTGTAAGGAAAAGATCCTACAATAATACAGAGAAAGAACGAACAATCAGATTGCCCTCTATGAGCAAGCAGTCGGTGACAGTGAGAAGGAAAAACTCCTTTTTAACAGGAAAAACAGGCAGAATTAGGCTAAGGGAGGAGAATCCATCTCCCATGGGATGAGGAGAGAAGGACAGGACAAATTAATTCATTAAAGATTTAATGAATATCAGCATTTTTATACTTTATTTGTGTTAGATTACATTCAATAGAGTTGAAGTTGCAGATCTTTAGGGCAGGATCAGTAACAGTTGGTTTTTGACTCCAAAAGATTTCTTTATTCTCCAACTTACAGTATTTTATGGGAGAAGTATAAATGTTAGGTGTCGCTGTATATTTTCAAGGTTGTTAATTTTAGTCCTTAGAATAAAGAAACTGAGCTTTGTTAAGTGGGAATTTTACAAGTAGTTTGGGGTTTAAAAGGGTTCTGGATGTAATATTAAATTCATAAAACTAGTCACATTAAAGCTGACAGCAATTGAAAGTGACATTCCCTGAACCACAATTTAAGTTCACCACAGAACATGTCAGCCTTAAAGTAAAATGGATATGACAAAACCCACACACATTTCAATTATGTTTCTTAAACAGCCCAGATGACTAACACTGACTTTAAATTCTGTGTCAGTTGTCCTAACTGATCATGTGGAAACTTCAACTTGCAAGCTAATGGATTGGAAACACGAGGGAGGAAAAAAGCATCATCATCTTAATACCCCCCAGCAATTGTTCTGAATCAGATGTATACCACAGATGCTCAGTGATGGGATAATTTGCGCTCGTAAAAATATCTGAAGGGCCTGTATTCATAAGGGACACTGAATTATAAGAGTTCAAGGCAAGATGCCATTCTCTAATGAAGAAAGAAGGTCCTTAAAAGAGAATGGACACACATGTGCAACCACAGTATGAATAGTGTGTTAATCATATGAGATATTTCTTCAGAGAAAAGATGAACTAATCCACAAAACAGATGATGTGTTTTCACTTATTCTGCAAAAGCTTTTTCCAAAAAAAAAAACCAAACAACAAAAAACAAACAAAACAGAAAAAAAACAACTCAGAAACCATATTAACTAAAAATCCTGCTTTGACGCAGCAACAACTAAATCCACACACAAACTCTAGTTTAAAGGCAACAGATTATAAGCTTCACAATTGTGAGGTGTTGTGACCTGACAGCAGGAGAAGTTCACTACTTTCAAAAGAAATTGCACAAGAGTTAAATCCAAAGCTCATGGAGGTACTTAAAATGATGTTATAGATACTCTTTGAGAAACCTTAATCCCTAAATGTAAACCTTTAAAGCGCCAGCTCAACCAGATTTTGACTTTGCCTGACTGTAGACTGTAACAAGCAGATTAAAGAAGGTGAAGAAAGGAGAGGTTCCTTTATTAAGAAGCACTGTGGGTCCATAGCTGATTCACACTGTGCACGTATGTCTCTTGGCTAAAGCAGAAACCACTCTGAAACACTTTGCCCTGTGGGAACAGGCATGCATTTCAACAGAATTACAGAGTCAGTGGTGGTGAGAGCAGAAGCATTCATCATTTATTAATATTTCAAAAGAAATCGATTGCTGTTTTAAAAATTTGTGGAATACTTTCAAATTTCAATTGCAATTTCTCTGCTCCAAACACTCCAAAACCAAATCTTTGACATATTTAATGACATAAAGCACAGCAAAAGCCATAAAATCCTCTTTGGGAAGCTGCAACTGTTTACCTTTTGTCTTGCTCTTTATTGGTCGTGTTTATAAATTAGTCATGCAGTCATTAAAATAAGAAAATGAGATGCAGAAATGTCTCTCCAAGCAGTTGTTTAAACTCAACTTCTCGTTGAGAAATAAAGTTCTAAGACTAATAAATCCTGCAAGGCTACACATAGTGCATTGAGTCTACACTTACCAGTCCAGTACATTATACTAAACAGCAATTAAGGGATCATTTGAGACAGATTTTTGGACTTTTAAAGAGGGAAAATGAAAAAGGGCCATGTTAACTGCTACTAATTGCTTCTGACAAATAGATCCCTATGGTTTCTGCTCAAAATATTTTGCCAATCTACAGAACAGACCCATCTGCTTGGCTCTGGTCATGTACCCTCTTCCTTGTGACCCAATAATGTTTGCATTCACATGACATCAAGTCACGGCGCCTTTTGTATAGAGACCAAACCCAGGTTTGATAAATCGTTGAACTGATCCAACCAGTCATTTCAGGCTTGCACATCAGTTAGAAAAAAGCCTGCAGGAATTCCTAACTGACAGACCTCAGCATGAAGTGGTTAATGGATCAGAGTTCTATAAACATTGATTTTAAACTCTCAGGAATTGCTTCAATTGTGTTTTCTTTCTCTTTGCTGGCTTTATGAGCACGTTGTGAAAGGTCTTCTACACTCTTGCATAAAGACAAACATACTTAAGGTCATCTGACACATAAAAGATGACTGGAAGAGGTTCTGTATCCCAAACCTCACTGAAGTCAAGAATGATTTTCAAACAGGTATAGACACAGGCACCTTTCTAGCAAAATATTGCACTCAAAGACATGTACGCTTCATGGGAGCGTTAGGTTAGGCAGGGGATAAAAACAAGGCCTTTGGTGAATCTGGGACAGGACACTGAATGTCTTGTTCCTGCAGAAATAAGACATCAAACGCTCAGACACGAGGCCTGGGCTCTGTGACAGAAGAAAATCCTGTAATTCAATCCAGGTTTGCAGTGTTGCTTTTATGGTGTTGCTTTACAAATCTTTTTCAACAAGGGCAAAGTCACAGTTTAAGACCATAATTACACAGAGCTGTAGAGCAAAATATAGCACTTTGCAAACAAAGAAAAAACACACACACTCACACGCTAATAAAACATAGGTTTGGTAGTCATCTAATAGCTGTATGTTTAGCTCCTGTACATTCCCTTCAATGTTGCTGATGTTCTGAATGGTTTTTATCGGTGGAAAAAATCATTTTGAGAGAACAAGCATTTCTTTTTTGGCTCCAGCAGTTTTTGGTTCTTGAAAAAAGGCTTAAATTCTAGGAAGTACTGAATTCCTAATGTTTGGACCTGGATGGTGCATATGGGGTGAGCATTTTGCAACTGAACATCAGCTCTGTCTGCTTTAATTTTCACAGTTGCTGAACTGTGCAAGCTTTGTCTGCTAAAACATTGCTTTTGGCTATTTCATCTTCTTCACAAAAGACCTTGAAATTGGTCCTTCAGTTCTATGACTGTCCCCTGATTGAGGTTTCACTTCATTGGGCTATGATGAGATTAAACATGTTTCCAATATCAGTCTTTAACCACTAATACTCTGATATGAAGCAATTTCAGTTATACTCAGAGTCAATTATTCAAGCATTTCCCACAGGGCCTAAAAACAAAATAACAACCAAAGCGGATTCATTTTCATTTTCACCAATAACATGTGATCCTTAAGATAAATAAACCTCTCCAATCCCATGCAACCTCGAGTTAGGTGGCTCAATCATCACAAGTTACTGTAGAGACCAGCGTGCTCATAAACTAGTTAATTCTTGCTGTCAAATAAACCACAGCACACAGAACTTTATTCTAAACTTAAAGGCATTCAGATTGTGTTACAGAAGAGCAGGTGGGAAATGATCAACGATAAATCTAATCAATGTAATGGCACAACAGTTAAAAAATAAACCTGACAGGACGCCTATCTGAAAAACTATCCAAGCATTTAGATACGTTCAGTTAAAATGCCAAACAAAAGTTCAGCAGTGATGAGTGTCATTCACAACAAAGCAAATAATGTGTGGATAGATATGCAGTGATGCATGGGCTGTGATTAAAATGTGAGTCATAGGGTCGACTTGATATGCAGCACTGACAAACAGACACTCATCAGTAGCATGAGCTGCTCATGTGTTTAACAAGACATTAGCTAACATAACTGGCAGCCTACCTGGGAATTTCAGTGATTTAATGCTTTATCTTCATTGGTGGCATAAATTCCCTCGGGCTGCTGATGTTAATGAATGTGAAAGAGCCAGTGGAAACTAGTGTTGACTTTAATATAGTCGGGTGCGGTTTCTAAAAAGCCATAAGCATCTCAAAGCACTAAATATGTCATGCAACAGCAGCAACACCTCATTATGCATTGAATGGATTTCACACAGCCCAGCATGCGGGCTCTAATTTAATGCTTTGTGTTTCCTTTCCTGCTGTTAATATAATCTCATTGTTAACTAATTCATTCAGCTATGATTACTGGAGAGTGTAATTCTGACACATTAACACCCACTTTGCTGCAACGCCTACCTGCAACATGCCTTCTGGAACATGACACAGTAAATCTAATTATTCAGAGGCCTGTCATTCGATTTTGTCTTCAAGTCAGAACCTTCAAGTTTATATTTCCTGCACATCAAAAAAAAAAAAAAAGAGAGAGAGAGAAATTTAGTTTACTTGAGGGATTCGATTGCGTGCTGGTCCTCAGCAGGCCAGAGGCCACAACAATAAAGTAGAAGGAAACTGAGCCTGGATTATGTGAGCTGTGGGCCTTTGGATTTACAGCCTGTGCTGGACTTGGCTCCAAAAGCCAAACCATGTGTGCGTCTAAATTATCCTGGTGCTGAAATACTCCAGTGCCTCTTCACCTGCCTTGTGTCACTTTATTTGGATTGAAATGTTTAATCTGGGCAAACAACACAGTCAGTATACAGGAGGAGACTGTAAAACATCGCAGGGATCTTTGGAGGAGCAGGGAACTGACAAGATGACTTGTCAAAATGTTAGCTGTCTGAATGTTTGGCTTGAATCTTTCAATCTTTCTGCTGAATTAACAGTAAAAAGCTAAATTCCTTAGTGTGTCAGGAACGGCACAGGAGACCAGATACACAATGTCTCTCTAAACCTCACACAGCTCAAAGCCCTGCGTGGCTAGCATCAGAAAACTAGCGCTCCCTACTGGTGCCAAATGTTCTGTGGTGTGATGCAACAAGCCAGCACTCATGCTTGTTTCCCCACATTTGTGTGCCATAGCTTGTTTTTATGAATGCTCGAGTTTATTCAAAACTCTCTGACAAATGACACCTTTATTAGAGTGCATTTGAAACATATACTAATCTACTGCTACATGCCCTAACGTTCGTAAAAATTATGAGAGGAATAAACAAGGAGCTCTCCATCGCCAAGGAATACCAGAAATATTTCAGTTTTTTCAACAGATTTGATACATATAAATAAAATAATTAAAATAAATAAAATGTTTATTTTATTTTCTACTTCTGATAACAGAGGAGCACACCTCAAACTGCTGCAATATCAGTACATGAAGAAAAGATGGAAGGTGTCCAACCACACAGCACAACTTACTGTATAACTTCATTAAAAAAAAAAAAGAATAAAGAAAACTGCTCAGAATGAGATTAACTGTGGCAGACATGCCCAGCCTTAGTCTGCGAAACTTCAAAGACTTCCCTTATGCATGGACATACACGTACACACCCTGGTATATCCATATTGACGTGTTTCATGTCCTTTGATTTATTTATTTTTTAATCTGATTTAGTCATTAATATGGGCTTAAGCTGCCAAGCAGAGTGAGGCTGAGATTAGTCAAAAACCTGAAATGCACAGGGTTCAGTTACACAGCCTGGAGATGAGATTTAGTTTAAACCTTCCTATGTTTAGTTTAGCCAACAGGCGCAGCACGCAGATACCCAAACTAAATGCTTTCCATTTCATGCAGCAGACTTCCTAACATCAAGATATAGTCATGGTTTCTAACAATGTAAACGGGCTTCAATTTAGATAAAATGTTAAAATTTTGTCTATAGCAGTTGCTTGTGCTCAGATGAGGACCTGCCTATAGATTTGGAGGCTCAAATCTTTCATGGCGGGAATAAAAATGACAGATTGGTAAAACGCCGAAATTAAATAGAAATTCACTGATTTGCCAAAAGTAATAGTGATGTTAAACTGTGCATTTAGTCTTCTGCTTGTAGCCTACAGTTTTCAATCAGCCAGGTCATAGGTCAGAGATTACAGTGTCAAGGCTCACAGATGGAGCTTGAAGTGGCCCCGCAGCGCACATAAAGCAGGCTGATGAATAACCTGCAGTACATGGAAAAACGGCAGATAAAAGAGCATATCAATTACCAGAAAACAAACAAAGAGCCACTGACATATGCACACATAAAGAAATACAGTGACACGCTGTCCTACACTGCACCTTAATAACCTCGGCTTAATTTACCTACTAGTGATTTGTGTCAGCCTGGCGAGGTGGATAAAATATGGCCTCAACATCAAGCCGTGTAATTCTGCAAGCATTACCATTCTCACTGAGTAAAGTAGTTTTACTCTATAAACTACAACTCAAACGGAAACACCGTCCATTTACGAAGGTGTGCATGCAGCAATCATAAACTCTAACCTACAGGTTGAAAATTACTTAACCACCATGCGCTTCACACATAAGTGCAATCATTTTAACAATTAGCGCTGGATAGTTACGCACGGCGCAAACCGTTCTCAGAAGTGAGGGCTGAAGTGACAGGGCGGCGTGGTTAAACTTACTAATCGGGGTGCAGTGAGGACGCTGCTCCTCCAGCGAAATAAGGAAGACGGAAATGTGCCACAGTCATCATACAGTGTGCACAGGTGGAACATTTTTAGCAAACATAACTTTAAGGAGGAAATCAGGTTTGCCATTTGGCAACCAAATCAAGCCACATCACAGCGTCAAAGGAAGGAAGGAAGCGGGACCCAGACGACTTGATCCCGCTGTCACTTATATCCTGTAATTAGTCGGAAACACGTCCCCTCGGTTTATTCAAATACAACGCAAACTTGTTACAAATAAAAATCGTGCCAGATTTATACGCTTTTTTCCGGTTACTCGAGAGCAGGAGAAACAAGTCCCGCTGCGTAAGCCGCAGATTAAACTATTTATTCCGGAAAACCAACGAACAGACAAACAAAAAACATCTACTTACTTTTGACTTCTTCATATGGAATGACAGGAGCAAATCCAGTGTGTCCGAAAGCCTATTTTATTTTACTTCTACGGGGAGGAAAGGGGTTGTCATCATCCTGTGTGCACATATCCAATGCCTAAGTCAGCAGTATCCAAGTGGAGGAGAAAAGGAAAAGCCCAAAAGGAGAAGATCGGCAAAACAACGTGATATTTAACTTTTAAAATGTGCAGCCTCTAGGCTAATAATGTGTGGCATATAGCCCAGCTATCTACAACATAGATCCAGACACTGAGCGCTTGCAGCACAGGAGCGGGACAACGCGCAGAGGGAGGGAGTTAAGCCTTTATAATGATACGTAAAAAAACAGTCCAAGAGCCGCCCTCTGACGAGTTACAGTGTGAAGAGGTGCTCTCCAAACCACTACTGCCACTTTAAACATATCTGCTATGAAAACAGTCTCGGCGCTTCTGTAAGGTGTTTTCCTAATAGTGCGTTTCTTGAGTGCTAAATGGCAATTATTTTTACGCTTGAAGCCGTGCTTGGCTTGTTCAGTGTTGATAATATAATGGCAATAGTAATTATTATTGTAAAACTTTAATACGTTTTTTTCTATGCGGTTTTATTACTTAAGCCTACCTCCTGCTCTCGACTATGTCATATGCTATGCAGACGTTATATATATATAGACGTTATATATAGCAGACACACGTTTAAGCAATCAGACTGTTAGACTTTAAAGTGAAAGCATGGGCGTTGTAACAAAAAAAATCTCTTTGACATATTAATTCAGTCTTCTCCCTTCTGTGATGAGTGGAGTGAGTCAGTTCAAGAATGAGTCAAAGTGTTTGTCATGGGTTCTCTGGAATATTGTTACTGGACTGTGCCAAAAAAAGTATTTTTTTTTTTCAAGCAATCAACAGAGTGAGCAATTACAGCATGGCAGCTTTCACTTGGTTTTAGTATGACATTTATATGACACTGAGGATGGAATTCTAAATAGTCACTGCTGGTACTTTAAAGCAAAGCTTTGTTAGAGTATGTTTCTTTATCTGCCATGCCTATCAAAATGTCAATAGCCAAATGGCTGTGTAGAGATTTATCAGTGAGTCAAACTGAAAAGTCTACCTTTTGTTACATAGATTTTGTCTGATAAGAAACTTACGTGTAAGATTGGTTGTGTAATTAACAACTTTTGCAAAGTTATTTACATTGTTTTAAGTGGGATTTTAGAATGACCTATTGACATTTAATGCTATTTCCTGTTGGTGTCCTCTGTGATTATTTGAGGGGTTTTTTTTCCTGGTGGTCATTCAGGACGGTTTTAGTGCTGTGATATTTTTATCCATGACTTCCTTAGCAGTAAACATACAAACAATAACTGTGCTGTCCTATTTCAAAAGAGCATTCTTGTCCTGTATTAGGACTGTCTTCTTAAAGTCGGCCATTAATTTTCATTTTAGTTTATTTCAAACTGTTATTTTTTCAGTTGTTTTGACAGACTGACAAAAAAGCTTCATGAATCTTCATGAATGCTTTTCTGTCCTCATCTAACAATAAGTAAAATAAGGCTTTTTTCACGGTGGCTTCAGCGCAAACTGTCTTGGATGTCTACTTACTCCTTGCCAAAAGAAAAGTGCCAAAATCTTATTAAAAAAACACCAGAGTAATTTAAAAAATGGCAGCAAGCCTCGCACACTTTGTTTTTAAACTCCTCAAGACATGACAAAAGTTCAACATAGCACTATTTAATTAGACCTACATGGTGACAGCCAAGAAAGTACATAAAACAATAAGACACGGGTTGTTTTAAAAGTTGAAATCAGTTTCCTAATTAAAAATAAAAGTATTCTAAAAAAAAAAGACTGGACACATGTCTACTGTGGTGCCCTCTAGGACATCTCATTTCAGAGAAATTTACATAAGAAAATATCAGTTAAAAATATGTACTTCTTATTTTAAAATATTTTCCCAAAAGGAAAGGTATTTGGAGAGGTGAGGAAAACTGTGCTCTGGTAAATCAGTTCGAGCCTTCATTCTTAACATTTTGGCTAACACTAACAATCTGTTTAGGTTGCACTGCATTTTCCTTAAATACGTTCATCTAAATGTGTGCCAGAATGTCTATGTGGAGAGATGTTTCACGCATGACAAAGACAGGGAAGACCCTGGGGCAAATGCAGGCACAACGTTTTTCCAAAATAATTGTGATTTAAATGGGATGTAAAAAAGATACCCTGGGGAGATTATGTCTCCTGGTTGGCCTGGAAAATCCTTGCTAGCCCCATGGAAGGGCTCTGTTGAGGAAAGGGAGGCCTAGGCAGCTGTTTTAAGCCAGTGTGGACACTCTTCCTCTAATGGCCACTTAAGATGAGCCCAGAAAATGAATCAAGTCCCACAGACTCCTATGTTTAAAATGCCCTACTTCATACAATAAATGTTTGCAGTCTATAAAAGCTACCGTTGGTTATTCCTGGACCAAAAGAAAACAGAAGAAAACAAATCTAGTTTTAGTTGGAACTAACAAGTATCAGTGTTCATGTACTGCACTCTTACAGTATATAAACACATATACAAGCTCCAAAATTTAGCTTTTACCCTTTCATCCAAATATGGTCACTTCTGACGATAAGCAAAAGTTAAGACAATTTTATCTTTAAAAGAGCTGGTGTGACAAATTATATTTATTGTGCATAGTGAGAAAGGTCTAATTGAAGCACACAGACTTCTGTCAGTCTGTCAGAGGTGTGGTGACTGCCTTCAGGTATAAACAAACTGGTTTGACAGTTCTGGAGAATCTGACAGTTCTTGAGAATTGCATTTAAAGTTTTCAGCCCTTTCACTGCCTGTGTGAGACTTCTGTGCACTGAATGAATGCAGACATATTTCACAGTCAGCTTTCAAAATCTTTTTTAGATGCAGAATGTTAAGTAGCAGAGAGGATTAAAAGGATACGATGGGATCAGTAATCATTGTTGTTTGCTGAATAACCACAAACTCAGCCCGCCTACTTCTCGTGTTGAATGGCTGTCTGAGAGGCATAATTACATAAGGTGCTTATTTTGCTAATCTGTCTGTGAAATACCATGACTTCATGGATATTTGTCAATAAATGTAATCCACAGTTGCAAGAAACAGGATTTCCTGTATTTATGAAATACAGGAAGTCTTCTGTGGAATGGCTGGACAATCTGGAGACGGTACTAATTGATTTTTGGTTAATATTGATGAGGGAAAAAAGCACATAAACACACAGTCCTGCACTGTCATCATGTTGTAGAGTTAATGTACCTGAACCTGAGACTGAATCTTTGCATAAATGTGTCATACAAACCAAATTAATGTGCTAAATGAGGCTCATTTGCTAATTATTCTCTACAAACTTTCTTGAGTTCCATTTCATTTTTTATGATAATATGGTTTTATCTGAGCTAGTCTCATATCTAGTACCAAGTAACTAGTATCTAGTCAAGAGGTATACAGAATATGTCAGAAAGCAAAAGATCAGAAAAGATCCCAATTTTCATATAATCCTGATTTTGCTGCTACAAAAGTAAAATAATCCATTAATTTCCACTTTGAAAGTGAAAATTTAGGAGATTAATTTCACTTTTCACAGTAATCTTTTTAATTTTGATAGCAATACTTGTTTTGTTTTACTCAGGTAATGCCTCTAAATACCACTTACTCACAGTTCATTAGTTTTCAAAATTTGAACTCCATCAAATCAAAGATAAGCACTACCAGTGGCTACATTTTTGCGTTCACGCTGAATGAAGGAATTTACAAGGTGCACACACGCCACAGACAAATTGTTTGCTAGGAGAGCATTTAAAATGTCAGTGTAAATAACAAGCTTGAGTGCACAGCAAACATAAAACTGTTTCAGAAACAAAATGACATCTGTACCTCAGAAGTTTTCAACCATTCAAACTTCAAAACTCTGTATCGTTCATCAATTTTGACGTTGTTGTTGCAGAGGAAAATATGACCTGTAAGACTACCCGTGTTATTTCAAATAAATTTACAATGGGGGAAATAATTATTTGCTGAATAATTTGCACCTGCTGAATTTAAGTGTTCTCACTTACAAAAAAAAGAACAGTCTGGAGAGAAACAGAAAATATGAAAGTTGATTTGCATGTCATTGTATGAATTCAGAATTGCCTTAATTCTTTTTGGCGTTGATTGAACAAGCTACTTTTATATGCCGATACAAATCACCCTTCTTTTACAGCTGGTGATAAATTGCTTACATTTATCTGCTTGATTATGTTTATCATAGTGAACAAAAAGATATCATGTGGAAAGTTTCATACAAGTTTTGGCAGGTAATGTCTCATATCTTTTGCTTGTAAACTAGTTAGGAGGTGCAAAAAAATGCAGATGATAGCTCTGTACATTTTGCCCTTCACACCCTAGGCTGTTGTTTGATATTTCCAACAGACAACTCCTTTTCATGTGAATATAAAAACATAATGTTGTCGAGGTAGAGACAGTTAAGGTTACTGACCTCTTTGGGTCATGGTAAGCCATTAGTAAGTGGACCTTTGGGTTGAGCTTCTCCTTGCCATATTCTTAAATTTCAAGGATAAACATTTGTGCAGAATCACACTCACATTTTAACAATAATCTGAAGCCCATTAAAGAAGCCAAAAGGGAAAATAAGTTAATTCGAGAGACGTTAACCATTCATTATAAAGTTCTACCACACTAATGATTTGAATGAAACACTTCCTCCTTTCAGTCACTGCTCAGTGATGAAAGAAGTGAATAACACAAATCTCTTTGCCATTTGCAGCCAAAGTTTACCTTGCAAGTCTTTTTTTTTTTTAACAATGGCTCAGTAAATTATGTATAAACAGAAATATCAGCAATTCATTGACAAAATGGAAGGGAAAAATATTTTCCTTCATATAGAGAAGTGAGAACATGCAATCCAAAAAACACTTTCATGTAACATACTTCTGTGATAACAGTAACATGATACATTAAAGGCAGGTTTGTGGTTTATTGAAGCTTAATGTTGGATATTCTCTGGGTATTAACTGTGACATTAGCTAGTCATACGTTTCTCAACAGTCCAACGTAACTATATTTTCAGAAATAGTCGAGTAGTTTTCAGAAACCTACACTTTCCTGTCATCTGTTGGGTCGCCACACCTGAATGCATTGCTAAGACATTTTCTAACCCAACCCTGTGTATCCCACCTTCTTTCTTCCTCATACCAGAAGCATGAAATCAAAATATGCTCAAATGACTTCCTCATAGCATAAGCTTCAAATCAAAACATGCTCTACTGATTATTTTGTTACACAGATTACCAGTAGAATGTTTTGTGAGCGAGCACCCACATGAATACTATGTTTTCCTTGATTGCCTTGACTGAAAGTATTTCATAAACATTTGCTCTGCCCACTTCAAAGTTAGCAAAATTGCACATTGCTCAACAGAATAGAGACTTGGATGATTTGATCTCCTTTTACATCAAACATTCTTGTGCCTGGGAATAGCCACTGCTGCCTCTGTTGCCTTTGGTTGTGTATCTTTTAACCCATCTGTAACTTGTGCACATTTACTAGATTTAAGGTCCTCGAGACTGTAATACATCTGAACAAGATCTGCTTTCTCGTTCCTTCTTTTAATATGTAATCATTGGCTGTTAACATAAGCATTTTTAAACTTCTAGACTGAAAGTGCAGAGAGACAGCCGCCTGTTTTACAGACTTTCATTTGTTGAGCTACGTCTAATCATCCCAGACAAATTTTCAGTACTTTTCTCCTCTCCCCAACAAGCCTTTAAGACCTTCTTTGTAGGATGGCTTTCATTATGTCCCCTTAAACTGATCCAGTAATTTGCTGCAAGCTGCCTCCTTTGAATCCAAAGTGGCATTTCACCTACCTCCACTTGAAGAAGAGATCTCCCGAATGTACCTTCGTAGCACCTTTCTACTCTAAGTGAGCAATCAAAGCACTTTTTACTACAAGCCTCACTCACCCAATCACACACATAATCACACATATGCTGTGCAAATCATAAGAGCTAGGGATTGAATATTGTTCAGCTCTGTCAATAAAGATTTGGCTGCTGATTCATACACAAAACACTCATAAGTCAAAATCGACCTGATTAGGGCAACATATACAGTATTTGTCTCACTGAAGCCATATCAGTTCCTCACCCCATAGCTGTTTAACACCTGATAACACTGGTAGATGACTCACACCTTTTTCCTATAGTTTAGACATGATTGCTCCAAGCTACTCTACCGTCAAAGTGCAGTCCAAGAAAAAAAAAAGCTTTCAAGGTTATATCCATGTAGCTTTAGAACCATTCCTTCTCTAACTTTCTTATTCAAAAATGACATTGCCTTTTTTCTATTTAAAATGTAAAATCTCACTTTTCCCCTTCTTAGTTGATTCTGTCTTGCAACTCCTTTCTATATATTCACCACTTTTCCCCAATTTTAATCTGTTCTGTTCTTACACTCAGGAAGCTCTTAATTCCACTGACTTCAGTTTGATGCAGTTTTATCATCAAACCTTCTCTCCTAACCCTGACCCTGTTACTTCCAGTGTGTCTCTGCTCACCAACTCACGATCACTCACAATTCTTGAGACTTTTACTTTTACTATAAATGTAAGCTTTCTTGACGTTTCGACCTGCGTGTCCTTCATATGTCTAAGCATCAGGTCATCCTCCAACATCCAGGGATACTTAGCCTCACCAACTTTGGCTTTGATTTTTTTTTGTTTGGTGTTTTGTGTGTGTGTGAAATTTAGCAGCTCCATTATCTTTATTCCACCATCACCTTCCAACCTCACCACAACATGAAGGGATTCCACTTTAGACTTCATTTCACCTTCACAACTCTCACTGTCTAATCCTTCCAAGTTAGCCTCCTCATCCCACATCCCACTGCTGGCTGACTTCTGGCATGGTAAGTGGTATGTAGAGTTGGATGTCTCAGGACCACTTTTACGTGGTCTTGATCTTGTCGTGGTCTCGACGGACTTTGGTCTTGGTCTTGGATCCCTCGGTCTTGTCTTGGTCTCACTGTCTCGGCCTTGCTGTCTCAGATCAACATAGTGGTAGGGAGATTTGGAGTCAACAGTATCCGTGACACACAACGTAACGTTCGATAATGTGTCGTGTGCAAAAGCATCAGCTCTAAGAGCCGTGCTTAGAGATTGCTTTGTAGTGAATCAGAAGAGTCGACTCCCATTGAGCGAGAGCCGGCTCCTCACTTAATTTCCTTTCGCTGCTCAGCTCTCACATAGTGGCTCAGCTATGCTCCAATCCCTCCATATTATAGCCAATCACATGCGAGGATATAGGATAATATCATTATGTGAAAAACAGAGAGGGTGAGAGACGCGGCAGTCAAGTGGAGCGTGTGTCTGTCCTCTCAGTAAGTGAGTGAGACAGTAGACAGTGATGAGGAGGGCTATGCGATTGCATCTCATAAACACATAAATATGCCTGACACCCGTAAATGAAGCAGCATCTGGCTGCAGTTTAAAGACTTTTTTGTCTCGGTCTCGGTCTCGTCTCAACTTTGTCTTGGTCTTGACTCAGTCTGTCATGGTCTTGGTATTGGTCTGGTCTTGGTATTGTCTTGGTCTTGGTTTAGGCGGTCTTGACTACAAATCTAGTGGTATGTCATCCAGATATGGGTGTAGATGGCACTGTTTATGTGATGGCATGCCACATCTGGCCCGATTGTAGTTTGGTTTATGTGGCCCATGCTCATAGAAAACAGGAAGACCCAAATGCCATGTTGCAATACTATACTGCTATAGTAGCCAACATTTCAAATGCAGGTTTGACAGGTTTGTGAGTGTACACTTTATACAAAACCTAGTGAGGGTTTACTGTTTACCACTGAGTGGCTGTAGCTAAGGAGGTAGAGCAGGTCACCTACTGATCGGAAGATTAGTGGTTGTAACTCTGCATGTCAGGAGTGTGAATGTGTATGAATGCAGTGAGGAAGCATTTAGTTAAGAGAAAGTGTGTGATTGGGTGAGTATGAGATGTTGTATAGAGCTCTTTGAGTAATCCGGGAAAGCAGAAAAGCGCTATATAAGAATCAATCCATTCACTGTCTGAACAGAGTTTTGTCATGTTACTTTTGCACTATTATGTTCTGGCGCATGTTGTTATTACATGGCTTGATTAAGGTACATATTAGGCTGACATCTGGGGCCAGAGCTGCAACCGGCCTTGTGCTGGCCCATGTGTGGCCACCTCTGGCCAACCACATCTGGGCCACCAAAGGGCCGTCATTCTTTGCGGTATGTGGGCCATGTGTAAGCACACTGTGTGGGCCAGATTCGGGCGATACCAGTTTGGCTATGTGGGATGCTTCTTATTCTTCTGACCTCTCTCCGCCTGCTGCCGTTTACTTTCCTCTCTTTCCTTTTCACTACCTCCGTACTTACCTCCATGCTATTGCAGCTATCGGTGTTCCCACTATGGCCTTCATGAAAAAGCAATGAAGAGTATTGTTATTGGATTTATACAGGCACCTTCATTACTTGACCCAACTGTTGCCAAGTTCAAATATGGAAGTTTTTTTCTGTCAATAAAAAAAAGAATATCCCCCAACTATAAATATATAAGTAAATACATTTGCCAACCATAAGTCACAATTTCAGGTCATATAAATTTTGACTTAATTACCTAAAATTTCCTGTCAGTTTTGATTTAATTTCATAGGATTTTGAGTTAGTAAGTCTCAGGAACCCTAAAACCTTAACCCCTAATCTCAACCCTTATTTCAGGTTAGTAAGTCAAAATTGCAAGTCACTTCACTTGAAATTTGGTAAAAACTGAAAATTGAAAGACAATAACCAAAAACTGACTCATGGATGGTGAAAAAAAAAAAAAATCAGTGGCAGACAGAAGCTTCTGTATCCACAGTCTGCAATCCAAAGTCAAAGTCTGTTAATCCATTCAATCCATTTCAGACCAAAATGATCCTAATTACTTGAACCTGTACTTATAAAAGGAGAAAAAACATCTACTTAACAGTAACCAAGCCCTGCAAAGGGGTGGCGCTTATTCCTAGGTTCTACCACTCAAAAAATGACAACTTAACCTCCTAAGACCCGAAATCTTCCACGTCATGCATTTTTAATTTCTCTTTGATATTTGAGCATATTGGGACCCGATGAATGTAAAAACAAAGAATTACCTGATTTTTTTTTTTACCTGATTTTTGTTTCTAAGAAAAATGAGAGCCACATATGAGGATATTCGTTTAAAATTTCGATAGAAGAGTAGCAGTATAATGTCCTCGTAAGTGGATATCAGGCCCTTGTAGAGCAAAATTGAGTATTTTGGTCTAAATAACCCAAAATGTGATGTCCACATACTGTATGTGGACGCCAGGTCCTAGGAGGTTAAAGGTCTCTTCTGACTTCTGAAGAGAGTCTAGGTTAAGTTATTTTTCTCTCTCTCTTTTCTTTTTTTTGTCCTATCAACACATATGCTCGTGGTTAAGTAAATGCCACTTTTTTGCATCTATACATTATTACTTTTTGTCTACATACAAATGGTATTTTAGGTAAAAAGCAAAACAAAAACAAAACCCATAATTGTGGGTGTCTCCCAAATTCTGCAATTCTTTACACGTGGACAAGGAAGCAAAGTTTTTTATCTCTGAACTGCAAAGGTGCATGGCTTAATTTCTTTGGATAGAGATTTTTTTTAAAGTCTAAGAAGTAAAAAAAAAAAAATCCAGCTACTTGTGGATGTAGGCTTAATCTATGTAATGTAATTGTGTTTTCAAAAAGTTCTATTGATTAATAGTCAATAGTCAATTATTAATAGTCAAAACACATCAAAGCAAGATGATGTGTTATACTGAGTTTATATCTGCTGTAAGATGTGTAGAGTGAAGTTAGGTTGTAACTAAAAAGCTAGCACTCAAAATCCCAACATCCAGCTCTCTCGCTCTCTCTCTCTCTCTCACACACACACACACACACACACACACACACACACACACACACACACACACACACACACACCCAAAGCTAAACTGAAACTAGAGCTGCAGACTCCTGTCACAAAAGTCAATTAGGATTTTCTTAATCCTCAAAAAGAGCTGGTAATAAAGTATACAACACTGTAGGCTGTCTCAAGGAAGCAAAATCGTTGCAGAGCTTTTGCTTTTCAACAGAAGTTGTCCCTAATTTTGTTCCCTGTCTTAGACCCTTAAAAGTCAATAAGATTTGATACATTTTGTACATTTTAATATTGTGTTTAAAATGGTTACATTACACTCAAATACAGTTTACTTATGTTGGATTATAACCTACTTTCTCTTCTCAGCAGGAAGTGGAACTGCTCATGTGGTAGTAGAGCAACAGGATTAACTGCACAAAAATAAACCACACTATCTTAAGGCAACAACATGCAGGGTTGGCAAAAGTACACACATTTGTGACATAAATAATATTTGTTACACTACGTCTAACACTTCACTTGGACACATATGTTGTAAAAGAAAAAAACTCTTAATTTCTGAGTGAAGTTATCACACGTTCTTTTCTCTCCCTATGTAACACAGCAGCTTGCTACTGCTATGTTATGCTAGGCTATGGTGCTATATTAAGCTACAGCAGTTAAACTGTGTGACAAACTGCACAGAATTTTTGTGTGTTCGCTGATATTTAATGAGCTATTACGAACATTACAGTTGAAACTGCCTGCCACTTAAAAAAGCATTACTTTTAAAAATATAAACAATAGAAAGTGTTAGAAATAAAAAAATGTTATCATAAACATAAACATTTAAGGAAAGCATGCAAAATTCTACTAAAGTACAGTAATACAGTATTTGTACTTATTTCCTACTTCTTATATCAGGTCCAACTCGGGATCAGTGCCAAATCTTTATGTTATGTATTATTTGTGTATAACCAGCTACAGCCCAAACTCCACCTGAGAGCAAGAATAATAGCAGGATAGAGAGAGAAACGAGGAAACGGGAAAGAAAAGAAGAAAGAGGAAAGAGAAACTAAAGAGGGCCCAGTGGGACCATGACAGAATTAACCATAACCAGTTAGTTCTGAATAATCAGCATTATGGTATGCAAATTGAGCATATGGAGGTGAGAGTAAAGATTAGGGTTAGGTTAGTAAGGTTAGTGTTTCTGAATTTTTGGGTCGAAATGAAATGATTTTGTTTTGATTTTAAGAGGACTTTAAAGATAATCCAGGCCTGTTTGCTTATAATACATGTGTCAAGTTTTACTAGCTTACTTGTTTTTTTCTGGGTGGATGTTATGTACATAAATATAAACATATGTCTAATAGTATTGCCAGTGAAAAAAACGTAAAACAATGAAAAACATTTCTTTCTGTCAGAACTGTTTATTCTAGAGAGGACCCAAAATTCTGGAAGTGGGTATATATATATATATATATATATACAGTGGGGCAAAAAAGTATTTAGTCAGCCACCGATTGTGCAAGTTCCCCCACTTAAAATGATGACAGAGGTCAGTAATTTGCACCAGAGGTACACTTCAACTGTGAGAGACAGAATGTGAAAAAAAAATCCATGAATTCACATGGTAGGATTTGTAAAGAATTTATTCGTAAATCAGGGTGGAAAATAAGTATTTGGTCAATAACAAAAATACAACTCAATACTTTGTAACATAACCTTTGTTGGCAATAACAGAGGTCAAACGTTTACTATAGGTCTTTACCAGGTTTGCACACACAGTAGCTGGTATTTTGGCCCATTCCTCCATGCAGATCTTCTCAAGAGCAGTGATGTTTTGGGGCTGTCGCCGAGCAACACGGACTTTCAACTCCCGCCACAGATTTTCTATGGGGTTGAGGTCTGGAGACTGGCTAGGCCACTCCAGGACTTTCAAATGCTTCTTACGGAGCCACTCCTTTGTTGCCCGGGCGGTGTGTTTTGGATCATTGTCATGTTGGAAGACCCAGCCTCGTTTCATCTTCAAAGTTCTCACTGATGGAAGGAGGTTTTGGCTCAAAATCTCACGATACTTGGCCCCATTCATTCTGTCCTTAACACGGATCAGTCGTCCTGTCCCCTTGGCAGAAAAACAGCCCCATAGCATGATGTTTCCACCCCCATGCTTCACAGTAGGTATGGTGTTCTTGGGATGCAACTCAGTATTCTTCTTCCTCCAAACACGACGAGTTGAGTTTATACCAAAAAGTTCTACTTTGGTTTCATCTGACCACATGACATTCTCCCAATCCTCTGCTGTATCATCCATGTGCTCTCTGGCAAACTTCAGACGGGCCTGGACATGCACTGGCTTCAGCAGCGGAACACGTCTGGCACTGCGGGATTTGATTCCCTGCCGTTGTAGTGTGTTACTGATGGTGACCTTTGTTACTTTGGTCCCAGCTCTCTGCAGGTCATTCACCAGGTCCCCCCGTGTGGTTCTGGGATCTTTGCTCACCGTTCTCATGATCATTTTGACCCCACAGGATGAGATCTTGCGTGGAGCCCCAGATCGAGGGAGATTATCAGTGGTCTTGTATGTCTTCCATTTTCTGATGATTGCTCCCACAGTTGATTTTTTTCACACCAAGCTGCCTGCCTATTGTAGATTCACTCTTCCCAGTCTGGTGCAGGTCTACAATTCTTTTCCTGGTGTCCTTCGAAAGCTCTTTGGTCTTGGCCATGGCGGAGTTTGGAGTCTGACTGGTTGAGGCTGTGGACAGGTGTCTTTTATACAGATGATGAGGTCAAACAGGTGCCATTCATACAGGTAACGAGTGGGGGACAGAAAAGCTTCTTACAGAAGACGTTACAGGTCTGTGAGAGCCAGGGATTTTCCTTGTTTGAGGTGACCAAATACTTATTTTCCACCCTGATTTACGAATAAATTCTTTACAAATCCTACCATGTGAATTCATGGATTTTTTTTTCACATTCTGTCTCTCACAGTTGAAGTGTACCTCTGGTGCAAATTACTGACCTCTGTCATCATTTTAAGTCGGGGAACTTGCACAATCGGTGGCTGACTAAATACTTTTTTGCCCCACTGTATATATATATATATATATATATATATATATATATATACATACATATACATATATATATATATATATATATATATATATATATATATATTTAGGCCATGTATGAAACCACCATTTGACTGGGACACTCAGACATTAACCTTAGATCAGTTCTGCAGAGGGATTATGGTAAATGCAACAGTTTGTCGGAGGGCAGATGGGGTATGTTTCATCCACTGTGGCTAATTTATTGAGATCTTGAACCTTAAGGTCATGAACTTTTCAATTCCGATCCGTTTAAATGATGAGTCCATGCAGGTTAAAGTCACCACCTTTGGTTTTAGGTATTTAAAGTCTGAGCTGGGATTGCATACAGATTTGTTTTGTCTGATTTAAGTTATGACTTCTTTAAAAATAATTTTATAAAAAACATTTTGCATTGGATCGTGTTAGCATGAGTGTTCTGCAGTATTATCTTGTATTGTCTTTTACTGATAAAGTGAAAATAATCCTGATTTAGCTGTTTTGTCTAAATCCAACAAGGTTTTACCACTAAAAACCTACGTTGAGAGGAGGCATAATCACATTTCTAAGAAAATAGAAAATGTTAACTGGGTCTGACAGACAGCTGAGAGCTCAAGTGGGAGCTCTCAGCTGCTGGAGGTACTTAGGTATTTTGTTAAAGGATGTCAGACTTTATAGGATAGTAAACGTGTAGTTACAAAATGATATTTATTCTTACTGAAACCTTTATTTGATCTGCATAAGATGACCCTGTGTCCATGATCATATGGCGGAAATAGTTTAGGAAGATGAGGCAAAGAGTGAGAGAAAAGTAGCCAATATGTGCTCAGCATAAGGCGTTCTCTAAATCATCTTCATAAGGCCGTCAACTGGAAGGTTTTTAAACGGGAGTCCTAAAAAGTGTGACAATGAAAAAGGTTGATTTATTGAATTATTTGATTTTTTGTTAATTTATTTCAGTATGAGAAATCACCGTAGACTAAATCGTCAGTGCATTTGGTTGATTACTCTTATGTCATTAGGAATGGCCACGCTTCGGTCTGCGGTGACCATGGCTACCACACACCATCGCTGGCTCTGCCTCTATGCCCATAACTTCCTGAGAGTAACTTACTTCCCTAACAACAGGCTGCTGTAAAACACACACACACACACACACACACACACACACACACACACACACACACACACACACACACACACACACACACACACACACATTTCTGGAAGCTAAGACTGAATGCAGATAACTAATTGTAGTAACTGAGACTGTGAGAAAATCAGTTTTGTGGTGTTTACTTTCCCCAAAAGATTGTCATGATATGTTATTGGCTATGACCACATATCGTAACCACATTTCCCTTTTGGTGATTTATGCAGTGCAATGCATGAATCAGAATGCTGAATTTACATAACTTTAAATGACTAGTTGCCCCAAGGAATGAAACTAGTTTGGAAAATTGACTGTAGCCGTTCATATACAGTAAACAAATGCAAATTTGATATTGGGGTATCTGGGCAACAAGGGAAGTTAATTCACATAAAATAATTTTCAAATTAATTAACTGACCATAACAAAACGCTGTTCAGTCACTCTGAGTCAAAAGCTGGATTGGAAGCAATTGCGACTCGGGTTGTAGAGCACTTTTATTTTGGAAATAGTTTTTTTAATTTCTAGATAAGGTTGCTCCCAAGGACTGCTTTGGGCCCTGAATGCCACAAGTTCTGACACTTGTGTATAAGTCCATGTGTTAGAAACAAAGTGTTTTGTAGAACCTTGCTAAGACTCAGTAAGGACCATTTCCAGGATAAGCACCTGGAAGGAAGCTGTGATATCATGCTTTTGTGCATGACATCAATCAAATGCAGCTGAGCATTATTATTATTATTATTATCACTGTTATTATTATTATTATTATTATTATTGGTGGTGGTGCTTTTGCTGTTGTATTTGTACATTTTTGTATTTTTATTCTATATAATAATGTTTTGGGTCTGAAATTCTACTAGTGGCAAAGTGCATGCCATCATTATCACTTTCTACTTCCTAAGAGCTTCAAACTCGATGACCCAGAGTTGGACCATTTCCAAAAAGGGATCATCCGATTCTAACCGCCTGTCGCAGAGCTTGATTCTTGAGTGTGTGGTGATTAGACGGTCCACACTGTTAGAAGAATGATACGCCAGAAGGCATTTCTTTTGTTCGATGATCATTCTCACACTGTTGATAAGCCTTTTTAGTGTGTTATATTAAATGCAATGTTGTTATCCAGAGTGTTGCTAAATCTATGTGGAAATATCAGTGTGAGCAACAGAAAATGCCAGCAGGCTGGTCTCTGATATAAAAAAGAGAAATCTAAGTATTCTAAGTAACACAGTTTGATGAAACAAAAAGTTGTGTCTTGTGCCTTTGTGCTAATTGATGTTATTTGGAGTTCGCTGGATAAGTGGCCAGGAAAATTGATATATTGAGGAGTTGAACACTTGCTTACCAGTGACACTATAGTCATGATCCTGATTATGCATCATCAGTGATTGTATAGTTTCAGAATGTTGTTTTAATTAAGAAGGTGGACATATTCATACATATTCAGTGTGAAACATAGTTTCTATCATAAACATGGACGTCATAAAGGATCCCATTGGGAAAATCAATTACTACCACATTCCTTCCGAAGAATTAATTCAAATGTTCTCTCTCTCTCCCTTGTCAAGAATTCCACAACAAAAATAATTCCTTAGAAAAATTTCTTGGAACAGCATCCATATCTGATGCCTTGTAGTCAGTCTGCCAGACAGATCAGCATGTGATGCAGAGCAAAGTAGCGGTTAAATTGAAGGCATTATAGGCATTTCAGTTCTCTGGAGCCAGGAGTGATTAGATAAAGTAGATCACTTTATGAGGCCTAAAATTGGTTTAAATGATTAATGAATCTGGCCTTCATTTTTGATCCCTCCAAAAGCTAAAACATTTTCAGCCGTTTTCTGGTTATGATTGATAGTGATAGAATATGTTGACGATCAAAATGAGAAGAAAACTCAATCAAATTCAGAGACTGTGGATGATCAATGGAGAGTCTATAAATTTTTTGAAGTGTTCACTCACATCTTAGATGTGCTCACTTATCTGACTTTTTCAAGCTGATTTTGTGAGAATATTGCTCTGAATGTGAGACACACACACACACACACACACACACACACACACACACACACACACACACACACACACACACACACCATCCAAACTGCAGAAGGTGTGAAGCTGTAAAAACCCATCACAAATTCGCCTCAGGGGGCTGCACAGACTGTATATCATACAAAACTCTGCACTGTATGAATGTATGAATGTTTTGGTGTCCTTCAAAGTGCTCTAAGTAACTAAGAATTGAAAAGTGTGGTAAAAAGCTGTCTCTTTTGGTTTGTTTCAAATAATAATAATAATGGATTGCATTTAGCATAGCGCTTTTCAAGGCACCCAAAGCACTTCACAATTCCATTATTCATTCACTCTCACATTCACACACTGGTGGAGGCAGCTACAGTTGTAGCCACAGCTGCCCTGGGGCAGACTGACAGAAGCGAGGCTGCCATATCGCGCCATCTGGCCAAAACCAGAAGGTGATAGGTGAAGTGTCTTGCCCAAGGACACAATGACCAGGACGGGGATTGAACTGGCAACCTTCTGATTGCAAATAAGCCTCCCAACCCCCTGAGCCACGGTCACCCCAAGTAGTGGATAAAAAAGTTGTTGTTCGGTACACTAACACAGGGGGCTTTTAAATCAAACAATGAAGACTGATGACTGAAGGGCAGACTTTCAGTTTTAATTTAAGGAATTTGCTAAAACTAATGCATTAACTATTTACCAATTACAGCTATTTTTATACACAGCAGTGACCATGTCAACATTCCTGCTTAAGAAAAAGGATTGAACTGCTGGCCAGTTCAGCGAAACCAAAAGACCTGAAAGATCACAAAAGACAACTGATGAAAATCATCATAAATAAAAAATAAAATGCATTCACAACATGAAATCAAATCAAGAACACTCTGGAGGAAGTATCATTGTCAAATTCTGCAATGAAGACGCCTTCAATGATTTAAGAGAGAGGAAGAACAGGATCGAAGGATGAATTTATGTTCTTTGCTTAGATTCAGCCAGAGGTAAAACCGATTAGACAACACCTCACAGGAATAGGAAATGATCCAAAGCAAACTGACAAGTTAATGTCCATGGGTTTTAAACTTAAACTGACAACAAATCATTTTCTTCCCAGTATTGAAAATAACCCTTGTACTTCAGTTATGTTAGTCTGTCCAATTATATTTGTGACTCTGAAAATGGAGGACTGTGTATAAAAATGTCTGTAATTCTGAAACAGTTATTGCATTGTTTTTTATTAAAGCCTTGAATTAAACATAACAATCTGCCCCTCAATCACCACTGTGGTGTACCAATAAAAATTGCTGGTAAGTGCATACCATTGCCTTGCTGGTATCGGAAACAAAAAGACACAGACACACATGAATTAATTTTAACACAAGCATGTGTTAATAATAAAGTGCTCTAGCATGAACAGAAATTAGCAGAGACATAAAATATAAATAAGGGACTTAAAGTTCTATCAAAGCATTCTCAGTACTTCATCTTTTTTCACCCGGGGTGTTAATGTAGTAAATAACAAATCCGTGAAGGACTGTAGAGCAGGAAGCAGGGAAAACAGGCAGTTTTATAACAGTAGCAGACCTACAGGGATCAAGTACAAGAAAAAGAGAGACAGAGAGCCTCTTTATTTTGTGCATCCTCATTTGCTCTTTCTTCTGTCCTCCTTTCTGTTACCTATAAATCAATCTTGTTATGCCGTGTTGAAGGATATCTTGGTTCTTAAAATATATTTTAAAGAGGAGAGAGGCTTGCTGGATGAGGTATAATTCTTTGTATCTTTGAGACTTAAATGAGGAGGTCAAACCACGGTGAGAGAAACACCACAGAAACACCTTCTTTTTAGTCAAATGCTGTTTTCAGTTATTTAAAATGACCATGTATGAGATCAAACTTTCAATCCATCTCAAAAAAAGGAAGCTGCAATGTCTCATTTTCATCATTTATTGTTATCTTGACTCCTCTCTCCTTATGTCTCTTTTTCACCTCCTCCATTCTCAACCTCTTTCTGGAGGGACTAAGACTAAAAGAGAGAAAGTAAGGAGAGGATGTCTCCTCTGGCCTCCATTCTCCTGCATGTGGCCAATTTAAGGCAATCTTTACACTGCAGGTCTTAATGCTCAATTCCCATGTTTTGATCAAATCAGATTTTTTTTGCCACCACAAATAAATGTGACAGCAAACGCGCTCTAGTGTGAACGGTTCACGGCCCTCAAAGCGGCCCGCTTGAGCAAAAGAAGACGTCACACACAACGCGCTCTGTTTACGGAAGTAAAAATGGCAGCTACAGAGCCAGTAGGTGTTGCTGCAGCAGTCTATCAATGTCTGCACAGTCGTAACCGGCAGAATTTTGACAAATTTATTAGAGAAAGAAGGACACTGAGAAAATAGAGAGCCCGTGCTTTAACAATGGCCATCTTGTTTGTCTTTTCCAGCGCTGATAATTGCCGTCTGTCTTGTGTCAGTGAAGTAAAAGATGGATTTAATGCGACATGACCGTTTAAACAGCAGTTGCTTTCTAAAACATCAGATATGTATCGGATTCAGTACCACATAGGAAAGTGACCTAAGTTGGATTTGAAAATATCAGATTTGTGCTGTTCACACTGTCATACCATGATCGGATATGGCTCGCATAGGGTCAAAAAAGATGGATTTGATTAAACTATTACTTAATATTTGATCATAAAATATTTTGATCCATAAATAAAAAGGATCAAAATATTTGATCCTTTTTATTTATGTCTTTCATGTTTTTAAGATGGTTACTTTTTCTTCACAATTTTTTATGTGTTTTATAAGAAGTTACATTAACTTGTCACATTTAGTTAAAAATGACCTTACATAGAAAAAAAATATATGTCATGACCACTGTTACAAATGATATCATCTGTAGGCTAAATTATTTATGTAAAACTGTGTAAAAAGTGTCAAAGCTTAAATTTGACTGACATCACTCAGAAATCAAGTGTGAAAGTCTGTCTTACTTCTCTAAATGTCTGATGCCTCTGCTCCTTTCTCTTTGTGCCCCTTCCTTGCCTCCTGCACTCACACAGTTAGCAGGATGGACTAAACACAAGGAGAGAATTAGAGGAGAGGAATTATGCATAAGCAATTTGGGAGTTGACAAAGGGGTAAATACACGGAGGTAGGAGACAACTGTAAATGGGCAAGACCACATTGCCAGGAAACATATGAAGGTAGTCCTTTGCAGTAAAACATATGAAATTATTTAACAATAAATACGATAATGTCTTTACGTTACTTTAATGATGGTTAAGGAATAAGAAGGTTTACATTTGTTACTTTTCTCAGAAAGGGGCTCTATTTGTATTTACATTCATCTAATACCATGCTGTTGAGCTCAGCAGTATCAGCCATATACCAAAATATTTTGCAAATTTCCCGTCAAGGGAAAAAGCGTTCTTGAAAAAAACTTAGATCATTCTTTTTTCCTGTAACGTCTACTGCTTGGCAACAACAACAATGCCAGTGGTACATGTTATTGTATGGATTCTGTGTAGGATTTTATGAAAAAGGGACATCAGGTTGCTGCATCTGATATCTCTGGGTTGGTGTTGCTCCTGTATTATTTTCCACATCGCTTTTGAATGTGTTGGAAAAAGAGAGAAATGCCTTTTTTTTTTATTTAAAATGATCTTCTAGGAAAAATGGCAAGCATTACAAGTGCAGTTTTTACTAATGTATGCGATATAACAAATATATAGTAAGTATATAGTAAGGTATAGTAGGTTACCTGCTAGCCAAATATAGGTTACTCATGTTGATTTGCTTGAGATAGTTATCTAACTTCATATCTAATACTAACTGAATGCTCAAAAAAGTACACCTACCTAAATCAACAAAAACTATTGATTAACGGGTAAAGGTGGTTCTTATTTATTTAATTTATCAGAACTTGTATCCTTAACCAATGCTAAGGACAAGTTTTAGGGAACGGTTTTAAAGCTGGAATATAAGCCAATATACTGATATTTGTCAAGACAATGGACCACTTTGATTCTCTACATATGATTCACTAATGTCTAATAAATTTAGTCAAGTTGTAATATAATGAATTATTGCTATAATTCGTTTTTTGAATATCTCTATACCAGGACCAGGATCAGGTTACCTGTTGACTTCTATTAAAAATGATTTCAGCATAAGTGGAGCACTTAAACACAGGATATTAGAGGCCAATTAAAATCCACAATCCAGATCTTTATTGTCAGGCAACAAATCATACAATGGTCATACAAGTGAAACATGAGCAAAAAATAAAAAATACACAAATAAAAACTACATCTGAAGGGAAAACAAAATCAAACTACAAAGACAAAAAGATGCAAAACTGGATGGACAGGTTACCTGTAAAGAGTAACAAGTCAACCTGGCAGCTGGAAGAAGGTCAAAGGGTTGAATATATACTGAAGCGAGGATTGTCTGACTAGACATTGTTGTGGCAGAAAACGTTCGGAAATAGAACAAAGTGCGGAAGTAGAGCTGACAGGAATAAAATAAGGTGAGTAGTTCCCAGATTAAACAGGAAAGGACAGAACATCAAAACTTCAGAATCGAAATTTTAATGAGCATTTTATTTTTCATGTCTTTTACATTATAGCCAATACAAATGATAATGTCATTTGCAAAAGAAAGAATTGATCAGACAGTGTTTCAAACAATAAAGAAAACATGCATTTATTCTAATATTACATTATATTTAGTGCTTTATCTTTTAGTTTTTAGGGGCTTAATGCAATTATGTAAACACTCCAAGTAAACACGAGTATGTTTTACTGTGCTGGGAGTGAAATAAAAAAACATGTAAATAAATTAGCGAGGCATGGTGCATGGGTGACATAGAAACAAACATGCTATTAATAATGACCAGTTGCAGTCTTTGCAAAATCACTGTGGCTCAGGGAAAACTAATAAATAATGGCTTCCAATCTTCTGGCCTCCATTGGATTAGTTCAGTATGGTGTACCTTAGAGTAAAGCTGTATAAAGTAGCTTAACTGAGGAGAAACTAACCTGCACCATCTTTTGCCCTAAGCCATGATCTGTTGGTCTTGGTTATATTTGCAGATTAATTTCCTTTGGTCTGTGTAGTTAAATTGGGGGTACGAACAAAAAAAGAGTAAAGTTCATCCTACTCGTTTTTGAACATAAACATTGTGTAGACATATTCATGCAGCGTTTGTTATTTTTCTCTTTTTTTTTCTCTTGTTTGAAATAAACTGTTCTTAAAAATCTCTGTTCTGAATGTTCTTAATTTTAGGACTTAATAAAACAAAATTATTTGTAAAAAACACACACCCTCCCCTCCCTACATTAAAAAAAAAATTAAAAATTAAACCCACAAACTAGCACCTGTATCTCACTTTCTTAATGACCCTACTACTAATGCAAGCTTGCATAGAGTAGACAGGCTTAGTTTACTATTCTCCTGCATTTAGGAGACCTTTGAGCTCAGAGATGGCATGCATTCAAGGCAGGTCACGTTTCCAAGGGTTGATAAACCCTGGGGCAGGTAATACCCTGACAGACTTTCTGTAATGCCTCACGTTTGGAACATTGTGGCTGAAGGTGTCTCTTCACATAATGAATGCTCACATCTGTCAATTCAACTCAATCCTGATTAGGATTTGGTAATCATGTTAGCTTTGCGCCAGTGTAGCTGCAAGTGTAGACCACCATTTTAAATATCTATCTGTGCCACTGGCTTATTCCTTGACCAGGTGACTTGCTGACAAACTTGGCACTTTTGCTAGCCACATGGCTTTTACATATGGTACTCACAGTGTGTGACCTGATTTGAACTTGCTATGCCACTGAAGCTGTTGGTAAAACATGTTACACTGCTTTTAACACCTGTCTTAGGCTACGTCCACACTCTTCTCTCCGTTTTGACCTCCCGTCCACACTGAGATGGCGTTTTCGCTGAAGGAAAATGCAGAAAACGCATACATTTGAAAACAGTGCTTTCGCACTGTGGACAGCAAAAACTGAGACTTTTTGAAAACGATGACACATTTTAGTCATGTGTTGCAATTGTGTGACCAATTAAACTAAGATAGCGGAGGGCATTATACAGCAGTCGTTTTGTTTGCTCTCCATTTTGACAGCCCTATTAAAGATTAATATCAGTTTGTACATGCTCCAGAAAGCTTTTCTTCAAATTCTTTAATTCTCACTCACTTTTGCAACTTTGTACTTCTGTGTTACTTGCAGCAGCAAAAAACAAAAAAATACTTGGTGCTTTTCCTCGACATTCTGCCGCAACATTTCAAAGAGCCGGAAAGCAAATAAAAGGCAGACAGAAATGAGGCAGGTCGAATCTTCTTGCGTTTCACGCATGCGCAGTACTGGAACATAAGCATTTTCGGCCATTGCAATGTGGACAAATGTCTGAAAACGAAAACACATTTTCAAATCTATCCGGGCTAATGTGGACGTAGCCTTAGATACCAATGTTCTGAAAGAAGTGACAAATTGCACACCATGAGCTCCCTTTAAATGATCCTACACTAGTAACTGTCATTCATCCCTATTCTCTGTTCATAGTGCTTGGAGCTGGATAATGAGTGTCTGCTTTTTGGAATTTCATTCTTCTTACTGAGTGCTATGGATATTTTTTGTAATGTTAATATTAAATATCACACAAAATGTCAGATCTCCAAAAATGTCTTAAACAACACGAGAAAACGATGCAATGCTAGTCCTTACTGTAGAATGTATCATAGGTTGTATTTCTAAAAGAGGAAGAAGTTTCAAAGATTCCTGTTCAGACCAGGGAGAGGTGAAAGCAAAACATCAGTCAAAAATAAACTTCAAAGGATTCAGAAATACCAAAACATGAGATGAGAGATGAGATGAGATAGCCTTTATTTGTCAGTTGCAGGTCTTTTGTCCACAACCGAGATGACAGACCTTGCCGACCGCACATACAATACACAAACATCACATTGGGGAGACAGGTCAGGCTAGATAGCGAGGAAAAAAACATCGAAATGTGTAACACAAAAGGGTAAAGTGTGTCAATAGCATTCAGAGACCAGTTGATCAAATCCATAATTCTCTTTAGGTTTTAGAAACAGACTGTGAGAGAGTGTTCCAGGGAAAGTAGTACAAAAAAACACGAGACTAGACAAGGACATAAGAGCTAAGCAGGGAAGATAAGGGAGAGGAGAGGAGAAAAAGTGTGTCCGCCTCCTCCGAGAGCCAAAAAGAAGTGCAGACACATACTGTAAGTACTCAGGCTTTATGTTTGAATCCACTAACAAAAAGATTTAAGCATTTAAGCACATGTTTATACTGTGAGACCCTGATGGGGGTCTCTTATACTGCATAAACCTGCCTTAATCATTGGCTCTAGAAGCTCTCCATGTTTATCTTAAAGCAATTAACCTTTGCCTCAGCAGTTAACCTGTCTCTGTAACTGGGCAGCATGCTGTGAGACAGACATGCATGCAAAAGGTTACTGTAAATGCTTCTACACATATGCAAGTTCAACCCATTTTCTTTGTTTTTAACATTTTAGCATAACATGTTTAATGTCTTTTTTAGCATTTAAAAAATAATGTAGCATATTTTTTTAAAAAGTAGATGCTGTGCAATTATTGCTGTTAACTCTAGTCGCTGGCAGTAAAGTCCTTCCAACTGCCAATGGACTCTACATGAGGGAAGTTGACTTTTATCTGGGATAAAAAAATAAATATTTCTGTTTACACATTAATTCTAATCCTACTCTGACCTTTGTAGTTGGTGAGGACTGGATGTCTCTCTGCCCCTGGCGGGGGTTGTACCACTAGTATGATACTGGTAATTCAGTGTCGATTAAAATATCAACCACTAATTCACAATTAGTTGTGCATATTGAATATTACACAGGAGTACTGGAATCTTTAACTGTTAATCTGTGCCATTTTCAAGATTTTGAATATTCAGGTTTATTAATTAATTCTATATTCTGCTGTATTCGTCACTAAATATCATCCCCCTAACCTTAGACATGGTTCAGAGGAAATTGATGGATAAATTGCCCTAATTGACATAATTTGATGTATCATTAGTTCAGGGGCAGCACGGTGGCACGGTGGTTAGCACTGTTGCCGCACAGCAAGAAGGTCCTGAGTTCAATTCCAACATCAGGCCGGGGTCTTTCTGTGTGGAGTTTGCATGTTCTCCCCGTGTTTGTGTGGGTTCCCTCCGGGTACTCCGGCTTCCTCCCACCGTCCAAAGACATGCAGCTTGTGGGGATAGGTTAATTGGAAAATCCAAATTGCCATTAGGTGTGAATGTGAGCGCGAATGGTTGTCTGTCCCTGTGTGTTGGCCCTGCGACAGACTGGCGACCTGTCCAGGGTGTACCACGCCTCTCGCCCTATGACAGCTGGGATAGGCTCCAGTGCCCCCCGCGACCCGGCACTGGAGCGGAAGCGAATGGATGGATGGATGGATAGTTCAGGGGATATAAATATTCACACTGACAACAGCAACAATGAAAAGTGATATAAAACAGACAATCCCTTTATTAGAATGTTTTGACTTTAAATAGCATGTGAATGGACCCATTCATTCAAAAGGTCACACACTTGATGTAATTGTTTCCAGACGCCTTGATGTCACATTTACAAATGTTCAAAATGTTGCTCTCTCGAATCATTATTGTGTGTTTTATTTGTCTTGTCAAAACAAATACCACCAATTAATTAATGAGCATTACATCAATGGCATCACAGGTGACATATTTATCAGCGAACTTTCAAAGCACACATTACAAGTACTGCCATCATATGATTAAATGCTGCATAATTTCTCTGATGCAATTTCTCAAATAATTAATTATATTGATTTTGCCAGAAATATACAGAGATATACATAATCTACCTAAAGTTCCTGGAAGAAACAAAGGAAAGGTAAAGATGGCGTGGGGGTTTGGGGTTCGGGGGTGCTTCGCCTCCGTACTGGGGCTCTGGCTGGGCCTTGGGGGCTTCGGTCCTCGTCGGTGTGTCGCCGAGGTTGTGGGCGGGTGGGTGCACGGGGGTTCAGCCCTGGCGCAGGGGGCCTCTTGTGCATCGGCCTAACCGGGGGGCTCTTCAACTGGCAGGGAGGTTGTTCCATCCTTGCAGGAGTCCACTCTGCAGGTGGGGGAGAGACATAGGAGAGGTGGAGAATAAACTTAACCTGGGTGTCTGTTGTCTTGTGTAGTCTGGGAGATGATTGAATGTTGGGGTGGGTACAGTTTCCTCTGCGGTGGGGTAGGGTGGGCTGCCCCGGGTCCTGTGGGGCTTGGCGGTGCTGCTGCCGTAGGCCCCGGTCTGGATGGGCCTGGGCTCCCTTGCCCTGGTGGATACCAGAGGAGGGGGTGCCTACTGGGGTCAGCGGGGGAGCTGGCCCTAGGGAGGGGCATCCTCCCTTCTTTTCCTCCCCATCCCCGGCTACCTCCCTCTTCCTGCTCCACCACAACCACCCACACAGGTAGGGCCTTGGGGTGCGGGTGTGTCACCAGGGTGCAGGGGAGACATTCCCCCCCCCCCCCCCCCCCCCCCCTTCTGTCCTCTTCTGGCCACCTGTGCCTCAATTTTATCTCACAACTTAGACATCCACATTACTTACACTCTCATAACACATATATATATATAGGGCCTTGAAGGTGGGCACATTAACGGCGTCCAGTAGACGGTCTGTGTATTCAAACCTACCTCTGGCGCCGGTGCCCACCTCTCAATTTTAAATCCATGTAGACATTGAGGGTTCTCGGGAGGGGCCGTGCTAACACCTGCTGCTCTTTGGCAGCAGCACCATGCTCTCCCTTGTTTTAAATGCACTTTAGAGCAACACGCAGCAACACTACACTTGAATGGGAGGACGGAGGTATGGGGTCTTAACACACCCCCGTTCTCTGCTAGCCATCGGGGCGGGGGGACTGGGAAGAGATGCTGGCTGTCCGATTGGCCTCCCTGCTGCTGCGGAGCCTGGGGCGGTCTGCTTGCCTCCACCCCGGAGGGAAGGGTAACATCTCTTGGGTCTGGGTGCCGTTTCCCCCTCTGGGGGCGAGGATACCTGGACCCGGGGTATAGAGAATGTTTGAGGAGTGTGATTGTGTGTACATGTCCATTTACGTTTATTCCTACGTTGGGTGAGTGCTGAGTGTTTGTATATGTGTGCATGAGGGTGGGAATGCATGTCTGTGTCTGTGTGTGCCTGTTTGTCTGTGTCTATATGTCAGGTCGGGTCTTAGACTCCACCTCTCTGGGAACTCCCAGGCCCTCCAAGTGTGGAGGCCTATCTCCCCTCACCACACTCCCTGCCGGTGACTGATGTCCTCAGGGGTCGGTGCATTGTTGGTTCTTGGTGTCCGGGGCTGGGCGCTCAGGTATGTACCAGCTCACTCCCGGTGACTACTTGGCGGGGCCTGGCGCCTGTTGCTCGGTCAGGCCTCTTCCGGGGCGCGGAGGGCCCTCGGGCCTCCGGTCTCTGTGCCTGCGGCTCGGTTCACTCTGGCACAGCTGGCTGCCGGCACAGCTGGCTGCCGGCACAGCTGGCTGCCGGCGGAGCCGGCGGGCACGCCGGTGCAGCCCCCTCTAGCTTCTGCCTGGTGGCTACTGGGTGACCCCTCGTCTGGGGATCCTCAGCCCTTCCCATGAAGGTGGCACGGATGCCCCTCCGGTGGTCCTCCTTGGGCTCTTGCACTCTGGGGCCTCTGGATGTCTGGGGCCTGGATCTCCTCCATGCCTGCTTCATGCCTTGGGGGACAGGGCTATGGCTCTCTACATCCTCTTGCAGACCATTACATGGGGAAACCATTTGAATACAAGCGCGCCGATCCACACAGGTGTGCACACGGGTGTTCACTGTTCGTAGACTTAAAACACACCTTTCTTGGCTGCTACTTCAAAGCACATTGTGCGCTGTCTGTCCTGTGTGCTGCACAACAACATTCAATATTTAGTATTTACTGCTGTTTACACTTAGCTAGATTAATGCGATGGTGTTGTTTAGTATGTTGCTTTGTTTTGTTTTTTTTGCTTGTTTTCTATTCTTTTTCTCTCAACAGGTGATCCTGGAGATATCCCCCCCCCCCCTTTCTCACTGTCCCTCTCCCCTTCTGTTTTTCTTTTCCTTCCTCTTTCTTTCTCCCTTTCCTATCCCTCACTCATGTCTGTCCCGTCTGTAACAACTGAAAATAAAATAAAATAAATAATAAAAACAAAGGTCGATCAAATGGACCAATACGGCAATGCCATGATGATCCATTTGGCAAAATAAATCCATTGGGTATCCTTGTTGGTCTTCAGACAACAATTCTGATGGCTAAAGAACCAAATGGGACAGTCAAAAAAAAAAGAAAAAAAAGTTGGTCAGGTCATGTTCTTCACTGGTACTCATCATACCAAAAGTGCAAATGTTTTTGTGTTTTAATTTGTAGCTTTGGAATTGCTCAAATAAAAATTCAAAGGTTTTTCCTTTGGGTCTATCACCGGTCTGTTACACGTTAACCTTCACATGGTCCTGCTTGGTGCTGTCATAAAAAATCTCAATATATCCCATCATTCTTATGCACATGACACGGCTTCACCTAATCTGAACCCTTTTCCTAACATGATCTAACCTTCTTTTTTTTTTTTTAAACAAACTAATAAGCTGCACTGATGACATTAACTCTGGATGTCTAGAAACTTTATAGAATTTTTTTAGAACAGAATTATTTGTAGTCAGTTAGTTCACATTTATCTTCCCTGCCTCTGAAACACAGTAAAGAAGTCAGAAACCTTGGCATCATTTTGAACAGTGATCACAGTTTTGATAATAAGGTCTGCTGCCAGAGTCGTTACACGTACATGGAAATTTGAACATGGGCTGAAGTGCTTAAGTACTCCATTGGCTCCCAGTTAATTTTAAACTTTATGAACTAAACGTTCGCTGCCTTACTGCTCACTGTCTGCAACCCAGTTAAACAACATCAGGTGCCCCCCGAATTAGAGCTACATGTCGTGAGGGTGGTTTCTGTTACTGTGCTCCTATATTTGTAACAAGTTGCCTGCTGACCTGAGGTAAGTTACAGCTGTGCCTGCATTCAAAAAACGACTCAATAAGTCAAAAGCTGAGTGTCTGTGAGTGTGTGTGAATGTGTATGTTAGCTGTTTTAACTATTATACGATTTATTTTTCAGCTGTCATTATAAACCTATATAGATTTGTGTTTATTTTTACTTTCTGTAGTAAGCAGATTGAATTTGAGTATGATGAAATCTGCTACATAACTAAAGTTGCCATTACCATGATTTGGTCAAATATTGCAAATATTTTAGTATTTCTAGTATGTTGTTTGTATGCAAAGTTTTTCCCTTGTTGCTCCTTGTTTGTTTTGTATCTGAACATCTGGATTGTTTTTTGGACTTTACTTTTGCCATATTTGGATTTGTTTGCCTCCTCTGCCTTCCCGTGTAAAGCTTTCTGGATTAAAGATGTGGATTTTTGGGAGTCCTGCTTGTGGGTCTTGTTCCTTCGTGATCATTGTAATTAACTATTTACTCTTAAAAAGCTATAAAATAATCACTAATATAAAAAACATTAATAAGCAACAACCTCAATCTCAACTCGTCACATTTTAATACAACCTGTGTCAACAAGTACAAACAAAATGAAACAGTGAAAACGAAACAGGACACAAACATCAACGATATTGAAAAAAAAAACCATCCTAATGTTTATAAATGCACTACCTATAAATTGCTACTTTAATGGCAACCATCCATATAATTAATTAATTAAACATAATATAAAAACTAACTAGTAACCAATTAGCACAAATATTGTTTCAGTGTTTGTTTTCGGTAAGTGAGATTAAACTAATTTTATTTTAATAATGTTAAAGAATCAGCGCCTTTATGTCTCCACTGGGTTTTCAGTCTAAAAGATAGTTTCAGAAGCACGATGACAGTTTAAAGCCGCAGCAGCTTGACCTCTGCCTATTGATGCCAATGTACACTGTAATGTGAATGTGAAATTCTGTAATGTGAAACACTTCTATTTGTTTCAAAGATTTAACTGTTTCGAAATAATTAACCAGATCAACAAAAATGGGAAACTGAAACTGCAGCAGAAAGGTGACACTGTGAAAACACTGTCGGCAGGGAGGTTTAAAATGAACAGTAATAGCACTGAAGAAATAAGGCAAGTGTCATGTACACTTATTTTGTCATTGAGAATATTCCATCCAATTAAGACTTCTTTGTTCTAAACAGGCCAACATTAATGTCGCACACTGAGCTACCACATCATTACATGGTCGCCTCCTACTGGGTGGTCTTGTAAGAAGGGAGGAAGGGGAGGCACTGGAAGCATCTAAACCTTTTCAAAACCTTGTTGCAGAAAGGTATATCATAGCATGACTGGTCATGCATGTTTTTGCTTCCATCTTGCACCTTGTCCTGCCAGCTCTTGATACCTCTCTCTTTGTCAGTACCTGAAAAAGATGGGATGAGGTTAGATGATAGAGCTTACTTTATAATTGATTGTCTTTAACACAAGTATTCTGTAATTCACCTGGAATGGTGTTATCCAGTATGAATCCAAAAAATCCACCGATGAACATATGTGTGGTAAAAAGCACTACAATCAATTGGTCCAGCTCTTTTATTCCTTTAGAGACAAGAACAAACAAAACAAGTCGTTAACCTTTATTAGCCTAAGATAAAAGAACTATAAATCTTGTACAAGATTATCGTTGCGCTTGCCTCTTCCATATGAAGGCAAGGATTCATTCTTTTTAAAACTAAATCAAGGCCTAATCATCCATCCACCCATTTCCTTAACTTCTTATGCAGTTTAGGTCACAAGGGTGCTGGAGCCTATCTCAGCTGACATGCCAGTCCAGCATAGGGCCAACACAGAGAGACAGACAGCATTGACTCTTACTCAGTTTACTGTGTGAGGAAGCCAGAATACCTGGTATGCACTTTTACCAGTATCTTAACTTGCCCTTCACTGGTAGTTGCACTGTGCTCTTGTTTATATAAAAATTTTAACTGGAGAGTGGATCAACTTGGTGAGGTTATCTGGTTATGGCTTACCGAGAAATGTCTATTTCAAATTAATTAATTGTATTCACACATTAGGCTAAAAATTTGATAGTGCCGAGAGAAAGGATTTTTAAATCTTATCAAACCTTATTAAAACTTTAAAAAACTGATTTTTAAAAAAATCAAATTTAACAGGATATTTTGTATAAGTAACTTGTATGTTACAAAGACAAGCTAGATAATCCTTCCAAATAACTATTCAAATCACTTCCCAGATACAGTTAAAAATGGACTGACTTTTTGAAGGAATCTGGGTCAGTACAGAATGTGATGTCACTAGGTTGTTTGGTTGCTAATAGATTCCCATTAGTTTATGTTAGCTAGTTAGTGACAAAACCAATAACGCCATGGAAAGTGTTTAATTCAATTCAGTTCTATAGAAATAAAACTAAAGTGGTTTCATGGTGCTTTATATTGTAAGGTAAAGACCCTACAACAGGGGTTCTCAAACTTTTAGGGGCCAGGGACCCCATACTGGGGGTAAAATATTTCCAAGAGTCCCTTATAACCCTCATGCTTTGACATGAGATGCCACTTTAGCTTGGCTGGCTTCGTTGCTTCATTTTCTAGCACTTGAAGACACACAATGCATTTTGGTCTTCCATCAACATTCTCGATAAAGCCAAACTGGAGGGGACTGCTGTCATACTCTCTAATTTTAGGTTGTTTGGCTTCTGCATTACTTGATGAAGTGGACAAATATTAGTCCATTGTGCTAATTAGCTCAACCTCAGATGATGCACATGTTTTTAAGTGCCACTATGTGCCAGGTGACACTATGTGTTTTAACAGACCCCCAATCTGCACCTTGCATACCCCTGGAGGTCTGGGGACCTCAGTTTGATAGCCACTGCCTTACAATAATAGAGAGAAAACCCCAACAATGAAATGAGCAATCACTTTGAGCAATCACTTTGAGCAATCACTTGGCAACAGTGGGAAGGAAAAAACCCTTTTAACAGGAAAAAAAAGTCCAAGAAGAAAGTGGCTGCCTGCCACCACTGGTTGAGTTTAATGAAAGGAAGAGAGAATTAAAAAAAGCACAAAGTGAAAAGAGCCAGAGATTAAGTAAATCAAGGTAAACTCAAACTTAAAAGTGGTCTGATACTGTCCTTCCTGTGTTTTTTCTTCGTCTGGTGGGTAAACTGAGAAGGGCAATTAGCTAGCAGAGCAGATGTCCACTAGATCAGTACCATTTTATGCCATAAAATACTTTCTTTACCCAAGCACATCCAAACATAACTAAGTTTCTTACCAAAGCACGATCAGGAATCCTACCATCCAGTGGCATGTTCATCTATCCATCCATCCCTCCATTCATTTTCTTTCGCCTATCAGGAGCAGGGTCATGAGGGCAGAAACCCAAGCAGAGAAGCCCAGACTCACTGTCCTCAGCCTCCTCCTCTGCTGATCCAGGGGAATAACACCAAGGCAGTTTCAGGCCAGCCAAGAGATGTAATCTCTCCTGTTTGTCCTAAGTCTGCCCTGGGGCCTCCTCTCAGTGGGATATGCCCAAAACACCTCAACCAGGAGACACCTAGGAGGCATTCTTATCACATGTGCAAACCATTTCAGCTCGCTCCTTTTGATTAGCATGTCCACGGAACAAAAAAAAATCTCCCTGTGGACATGCTCATGCATTCTAGGATTATCAGTTATGCTTCAGTTTCTTGTGTGATATATAAGTAGTAAACTGGTTGGATATGCTTAAGAGAAGAAAAACTATTTTATTGCATAAAATAGCACTGATCGCATCTTGTAGACATATATCTGCCAGTTGATTGAACTGCTCAGTCTGTCCACTCAACCTAACAACAAAAAATCATACACAGAGGGGACAGTATCGGACAGTTTGTCTGTGTGGTGAATCAACCGTGAAACTGACTCAAACAAGCTCTTTTGCACATAGTCCTCATTTATTAAACTGCTCGACAAACTCTAACACTACAGTCAGCAGGAGAATTCTCCCATTACAGTGCAGCTAGTCAACAATAAAGAACAACTTACTGCTTAGGAGACAGAAAGTGAAAGTTGATTGTAAAACAAATTAGTTTTTTAACATAAAAGTTATTGCTACAGCCAGGGGCGATTTAAAAGTGACACCCCTGAGACTGCTTTTTTACTTTTAGTTTCCCTGTTTTCTATTGAGTTATCAATTCTGTTACTAGCTAGCTAATGCAAGACTATTAGCAGCAACCAACCAACTTAGTGATCTCACATTCTGTACTGGCACAAGATGGTGCTAAAAAAAAAAAAAATTGTAACTCTAAATACTTATTTCTTAAATCAACCTTCACAGATAGTGCTAAATCTTAGAATATTTTAAAGTAGGGCTCCATGGTTTAATACACATTAATACACAACCACAGCAAAGTGTGTAATAGACAGGCTGGTCCAAATCGAGAAGTGGATATACATGCAGAATTTGCATTACCAACAGGGGGAGATAATATATTTAAAGTCAGGAAGTCAGTAGTGAGCACAAAAAGGTATGATTTACATTCTTGGGTCGTTAATCGACAGAAATGATAAAGCTAGTTGGCTAATATGTATTTACATATGAATAATGTCTGTTTAAATGCATTCCCATAATTATTTCACTATTAGTTTGAAATAAAATATCTCACTCTGCTGGTTCTGCAGCTTACTGCAACTTTGCATGCGTCTCCATTTCATGCTTTGGAGAGGCAAAGTATAAAATGGCGGACTGGCGTGTCTGTTGCACGTTTTGCCGTGATACTGTCATGTCCACTTTAAGGTGATTGTTTTCTTTATCAACACTTTCCAAAGTCTGCCTTTATAATAATTTTATAGTGGCCAGGAAGTCATGACGATAAAGCCATGATGTAAAATCTGCTTATGTATTAACCACAGTATATGTGACTGATTACTTCTTTTTGCTGCACTATGTCTGTGAAGGTTCTCAGTCATCCAGGTCATTGTAGTCAAAGGAGCTTCCAAAGAAAAGCGTCTGGACTTCTTTAAGTTTAACTTAAAGAAGTCCAGACGCTTTTCTTTGCAAGCTCCTTTGACTTTTTGCTGCACTGCCCCACTACACTGGACCTTAGTGTTCCCCCACCTACCAAATCCCATTTTAACTCTTTTGTTATTAAGATTTGTACCATATCAACCCTTATTTATTTTCTTAGGATTGGGGTATAGAGGAAGGACATGACTTCCAGAAAACAGTTTGGAGAAACATGGTGCAGCGATGCACAAGGAGATGACCTAGAAGGGGACAACATCAATGTAAAACTAGCTACTATCTGATGCCAATAGTAAAAAATACATATATTTTTGTAACTGATGAACTGATGTAAATTAATCTTTTACATGGAGACATTTTAAGTGAAGTGGATAATTCACAATAAGAAACAGAACATGTAGTACCATTCTAAAAGAGCAAATTTGCTGGTAGTTTAATAAAAGCCACATTCTTGACACAAAGTGGTAACATAGGTACAATTTGCCTGTAGCACCTCACAAGAGTGTCCCGTGACATCGACAAAAGAGCCACGGATGTTTAGATATATGGATTTGTAAAGGTTTCTGTTGACCAAGGGGCACCGTTTTTAAATCACTAGAGACCACTAAGATACTCTAAAATCCTGAGTCAGAGTTGGCTTTTCATGTGGCATGTGTGACCACGAGCACATGGTGGAATACAGAGGGCCATTCAAAATGGAAATGCCTGCAAGTCCAAGGCCGTGCTTTCATAATCCTTCTCAGGCAATAAACTGCATAATGAAGTTGTACTGAATTGAATCAAGAACTGCAAACAGCGCTGACGTAGTTTGACTCTGAAAAAACTCTTGTTCAAATAACCCATCCCAAAACATATACACACAAAGGAACACACACACATTTCCTGCCCAAAACGGCAGCAGTCAAAAGTTCAAGGCATCCACTGAGTTGATTTTAAATCCAACAGCTTGTACATCGAAAGACGCCGGGATGAGCAAGCGTTTGTTTACAAAGAGCATTGACAGGTTTCCTCTTGTCTGGAGCTATCAGCTAATGTTGAGGCTGGGGACAGACTCTGGAGCAAGAGTGCTTTATCTGAGCTGGGCAGATTACAGCCAGTTACATGGGGGCAAGCCAAGAGGATTGGGAGGTAAGCAGCCTAGACCAGAGAAAACCAGACAAGCCCTCATGCCCAGTTTTGCACTCTGGATTAGCACTTTCTTGGGAGACACTAGCATCACATGACACATAGGATCAAGGTCTCATGTCTGCAGAGAAGAGTTGTTTAATCTTGAAGATTGCTCTTTTGATGGCGCTTCAGAGGAGGTGGTCACAAAGCCTATGAATCAGCTAATCAAAATGTCATCAAAATAATGTACTTATCAGTTGTCAGCCTGTGACGATCTATAACTCTCTTACTTCCAAGATCTCTGACTGATCATATTTATTTCACATTGTGTAATTTCATCTATTGGATTAATACTTGGATTGATCACTGCATTAGTGTAAGCTGAGAGTGATCTATCAGTTGCATATGAATGCATATTTTATTATGTTTATGTAATGTAGAAAAACATTTAAAGTATTACAAAACAATTTTACCCCATTCACCTTTCACATTTAACTTTATTATTATTATTATTATTCCCCTTTCTGCTTTTTCACTATTGTTTTTCCCTGTTTAGTCATTCCTCTTACCTGACCAATAGGCAATAATGTCAATGAAGAATTTGTGCACACTACATAAACAGAGGTGCAAGTAAACCTAGAGTTATCCATGATTATACCCTTGGAATGTTTTATAGATTTGACCTGTTTCACCTAAGCACTGTGAAACCTTTATAAGATGTATGTGATGGGCTTACCATATTACAAATACTTACGCAGTTGCAGTGCTTTCTTTCTTTAAATTGTTTGCAAAAATGTCAGAGACCTGATTGAAGTGTTCAGTTGGCAATATCTGCAATCAGCAAATTCCAGTATAACATAGAAAAAATTATATTTTTACAAATGAAATCTAGACTAATTGTTAAAAACTAACAAACAAGAAACCCCCCAAAAATATTTCAAGTATTAGGTTCTTTTCTGATGTTTTCTGCAATCTGCACATCCCTAGATGTAGAAGTTTTCCAAAGAAGCTAAAGTCACATATAACCAATCCAAGCCCTTAAAATTCTATTCTCAAAGTTGCTGACAACATCCACAGTTTTACACTTTAAATAAATGTGATTCCAACCCAGCCTCCTTCTTGTGCTAAGAAGAAAAGTCATGCATGGATGTACAAAGAATCAAGCTCAAGAGCCTTATCAGTGCCCCCTACTGGCTGTAATGCTGGTTTTATCCTATTCAATCCATATAAAACCTGCCTTGAAAGACTGGACCAAACTGAATATTTTTCTGTCCTAAGTATGTAAAGGTAAAACCAAAGATTCCCAAAACACATGTAGTCTAAAATACAATTTGCCACCTTTAGCCTAAAGACTAAATGTAAAATGTTTGCCATCTGGGCCTATGGGATTTTGGAACACCTTGGCATTAGGAGCTTAGGCTGGCAAAACTACTGCATCTTTTCAAGGGTAATCTCCAAGTGTCTGTGGGAACACAGCCTGGAATTCACTGTAAGAGGACTATGTCACTGGATGTTTTATTTTTTGTCATTGTTTGCTGATTTTGTTTTGATTAATAAAAAAATAAAATGGTCAAACTTGTGTAATATCTCAAGCAGAAATCTTACAAAAGTGTCCCACAGCACAACTATTTGAACAATTATAAATGTTATTAAAGCACCATAGCTTAGTTTCTTCAACTATGCACCAGATGTTTAGAGCACTTTCTATTGTGATTCATGTTAGATGAAATCATAAAGGAGGTGGTGAAATAAATGATAGATCACACCCAGTGTGGGTACAGAGAAAGAGTTTGTCATGGTACAGTGGCTACTGTGTACTGAACTGAGAAGAAAATGACGTGAAACTACTGCTTTCCAACATTTTTAATGCTCATTGATGCATAGTAACAAACTAGCGCTGTGCCATAACAAACAGACATGGGTTGTGTGGGCTTAAATGGACAAAAGAGCAGGTGCAAATTCTTTGCCATGTGCCATCTTGTGTATTTTATCAGATTACCTATTCTGTTGATATTATACAGTGAAATAAATTATTATAAACCAGGCTGAATAAGCTAAAATAGCACAGTGTGTTAGCAAGCTACATTCTTTGCTGTCTCTATAGGTATCAGATATCTTTTGTGGTTGAATTTTTCTCGCCACTCGTCATGTGATACCTGGGCATCGTGGTGCCAGAGCTGGGCCATGTACTATGAAACAAGTTCAGCATACACATGATATTCAATACCTGGCTTCACTTACCCTGCCAATTGTGTTAAGCAGTCACACGAAGGTGGTTATCAGCTCAGTCAGCCCAAGGTTTCCTAATCTAGCTATGCACACATTCACATGAAAGACGTGGCATATGACCAACCAGATGACCATTAGAAACATGGTCAGATTTTTTTTTATCAACAAAGTGTCCGATTTCACAAACGAAAGGAAAACTATTTAAAATATAAAGACATTAATAACATGATACAGCAGTGACACAGTTGCTGCAGACAATGGTATCAGTTGCTCTTAAAACAACTTTTGCTATCTATGCATCTGAAACTAGTTTCTGGAAAATTGATTGGTCAGTGAGCGGTGATTTTATACGCTACTGAGCTATAACCTGCTTCCGAGCAGGTTAGTTCTACAGCTTATAGCTTGATAGGCCCTAACCATACTTTGTACTATTTTGGAGGACTGTACTATGTACAGGATTGATTTTTTTTCATGTCCTAAGAATAACATATATACATATATAAATGACAACCGTTTCTCAGTTAATGACTCAGTCAGTCAGGTTGACTGTAGCAAGGTGTACAGAGTATAGACACAGAATCCAAATGTAGGACATAGAAGGCTGACTTCAACAACAAATGGTGAGTCTTTAATATTGGCTATAAACAAAAGTCCAAAAGTCCAAAGCACGTACAAACTCCAAAACACATTTCTAGCGTTAACTGAACTTCCAAAACAGAGCTACCTAGATCACTTAAATTACACAATTGAAAGCATATGTGTATTGTTTGTGTATTTATACACAGGCACTCATATATATTCAAATAATTAAAAGTTCATTTACCTGTTACTACCACACACCTGTGTCAGGGGTTGCTGAGTGGATGAGAGAAGGAGGACCCAAACGCTGGACTCACAGGTTTATTGTCAATGGAGTGAACAAACTAGTGATGGGATTTCCGGCTCTTTTTAGAGAGCCGGATCTTTCGGCTCGGCTCACTAAAAAGAGCCGTCTCTTTCGGCTCCCATCCGGCTCTTCAGGTTGTTTTGTTGCTTTAATTAATTTATTATTAACAATAATATAAAATTATACACAAAAGGAATTACTAATGTAAAAAAAGTGGTTTTATTTATATATGTTTATATATGGCCCCTAGAGACAAAGCACGTACAAACTCTAAACCATATACACACTCCAAAAAGCACGTACAAACTCCAAAACACATTTCTAGCGTTTACTGAACTTCCAAAACAGAGCTACCCAGATCACTTAAATTACACAATTGAAAGCATGTGTGTATTGTTTGTGTATTTATAGACAAGCACTCATATTTATTTAAATAATTAAAAAAAAAAGTTCATTTACCTGTTACTACCACACACCAAATCCGGTTGTTGATACTTCCTGGCTTGTGTAGCCACTAGGTAACAAAAGCTCAACACTGCGCCCTAGCATCCTGGAGCACTTCTGTTGTCTTTTGTACGTGCTTCTGAGTTTTTACGTGTTTTGGAGTTTGTACGTGCTTCTGAGTTTTTACGTGTTTTGGAGTTTTTACGCGTTTTGGAGTTTGTACATGCTTGGGAGTTTGTACGTGCTTTGTCTCTAAGGGCCACCATAAATATACTTTATTTATTCACTCCACATAAAATGTAATAAATCATATAATACAAAAAACAACTATTTACATTTTAAACTTTTAACTATTTAAATTTTCAGCTTTTTCCTTTTAAACAAATTTAACGTGAAACGACACAAAACACTGCAAACCACAACACAATTAAATATTAATTAAAATATGAAAACAAGAAGAAGATGCACATTTTCTGTCATATGGGCCTGCATGAATAAACTTTGAATCCTTTATCATCTGCAACTGAAAATAGTTGTGGATGATCACTACACCTTTCTAATGTGACGTTGTTGTGCCTGGCGAGTGTAACTACCGCCCCTCCTTTGTTTTACAAGAAAAATGTTCGCGCCCCCCCCAGGCGTGCGTGCACGCACGCACAAACACATCCTCCAACCACAAACACCCATATTTTGCTCCATTGCGGTTTATTTCACACCTCAAACATTTAGTAAACAATTAAGCAAATACAAGTAATCTGCAATAAATTACAGGTAGTAAGAAAGTAAACAACTAACTCTTTTACATTACATCCACACCTACATGAGTATTTTTGAAAACGCAGCTGTTTCGTCCACACGTAAACAATGTTTCGAATCACGAAAACTGAGATTTTTTAAAACTCCTTTTTTGCGTTTCCGTGTGGACAAGGAATACGGAGTTCGTCACGCAACGTCAAAGGTATGTGCCTTTTTTCACGTCACGCTGTGCGCCATGTTATTGTTTACATGAGATGAATTGCAGAATGGCAGATAGAGATAAAATACTGTTACTGTTAATCTGACTATCTTCAGGTTTTACACGCTTACATACACACACGCAGTTACTGTCCCTCTATTTAGAAAGGCAGAGGCAAAGGTGTGATTATTTTACGTGTAGTTGTTTTTTTTTTCCTGTGTAATAATATTCAACATTGCTATCAATACATTTTTCAAAAAATGCCTCTCTGTGCAAAATGGGTTTAAAAACATAAACAGCTGTGGGATACTGTTTGTCCGTGGTTTGAACCGGGGAAAGAAATCGTGGCAGGATCAGCCTGATATTATTTGTATCCCGCTGTAACTTTACTGTATAAAGAGCTAACATCTCCAAAGTGTTTGTGAACTATAAATCACGAATGTGGGATACTGTTTGTCCGTGATTTGAAGAGCCCAGCGCTGCTCCCGACGAAGGGAAAAGCAGTTATGCAGGGAAGACCTACCTTTGCACTTGTGTAGGTGAAGCCAAAGGGAAGATATGCTTCACCATATTTTCTAGTCTTTGGCTTAGAATGAAGCTGGTTTGGAAACATATTGAGCGATGCTTCGTCTCCTGCTTTGCGTTTGTGTGGGCGCCCCATGCTAGCAGTGTCCAAGCATGTTTTTTTTCCCCTTTTCATACCGTGCCCCCCCAGCAATGGCTCTGTGCCCCCCCCCCAGGGGGCGGGCCCCACACTTTGGGAAGCTCTGGAGTAAAACTAAAGTAAACTAAAAAAATAATAATAATAATATTAATTTGTTCAGTAAATTCAAGCAAAGAAGACTTTGAGTTTGTTTTCACAGGTTGGATGGCACCACTTGACATTAAAAAAAAAAACCCACACACACTTTTTTGACAGACTATGTTTTACAGTCAATATGTGGATTATTTTAACTGTATTTCTATACTTTTGTGCAAATACTGATTTTAAAGCCCTAAAAGTGTGTGTGTGTGTGTGTGTGTGTGTGTGTTAAAATCACCAGTGTCAATGATGCCAGGATTGGATTGAAACCAGGTGGGTAGAACCAGACCGCTGAAGGTTGAGAAGCCCAGGATGACGAGGTTACGTGAAGAGTTAAGATCCACATACTGGAGAGAGAAAAGAAGACAGGATGGTGTGTGAAATAGGGTGAGAAAGAAAGAAAGAGAGACAGAAATAATGTGATACAAATTTGCTGAAACTGGTTTATTGACTCTCAGATGCAAGCCATTATTTTGTTGATCTGTTTCAGCTAGCTGACATTTCTGCTGTGGAAGTTCACTAAAATGAGATTAGGAATAATCAGGAAAAAAAGAGACCCAAATTCTATTTTGGTATGGGATTCACATTTATTTGGTCATGACAGGTTAACATGGGTCACAGTGAGGTCAGTGTAGAGATAAATATATCTGTGTGTGTGTGGATGTATGTATAAGACTATATTACCTGCCTATAATAATGAAACATGATACACAATAGTGTTACAACAGTACAAAACAAAATAGCTACAAAATATAGCTTGGGAAAACACCATCATTTTTCATCTTTACAAAAACTGATAGAGCAAGTTCTTTAACCAAAAAATACCACAGAGGGGTGGAACTAATAATACAGTTGTGCAACAGTTCAGTTAAGGTATTTGCATTTCCTGTATTTTCTAGCAAGTACTTCCTTAAACACCGTCCCACTTCTGTTTTTCAACAATTAATTAGTCTCAAAGTCTGAGACTTTTATAACAGCTAAAGATTCACTGTGTTTAGTTTTCAGTTGTCATTTAGCCCTTAAGAAATATGTTTGTGGTTGAAAAACAAACACTCAAAAACCTTTTTTGGAATATCATTAAATTACTATCGTCTTGTCTGTATGTTTGCCCAATATGTTTGCTGTAATCAAACTGAAATAGCTTGATACGGGAAAGGTGATTACTATTGACCCGCACTCACTCAACCTAACCTTGAAATCACATATTACTGTACTTACATTGAATTTCATGTATTACGGATTACACTTACAGTGCGCTAGCAACTGCCAAGCTCAATATCTAACATCAAAGCAGTTTTACAATGATGAGACATTTTTGTGCAGCAGATTTCTTAAAGGTTGCTTAAAGTGCCAAATGGTAGACAAGTTAATGACAACAAAATGCAAATAAAGTTTTTATTACACACATGATCCTTACTTTCTGTATTCTAGATAGATTTAACAACACCGCTCACTGTGGAACCAGTGAGTCCAAGAAAGCCTTAATAGGGATGGTGCTTTGTTTAGCAGTGTTGTTTTATTTGAAGGGGTTAAGGATTAGGGCATCTTATTAAGCTATGCTCTAGTTACTCTGAATTTAAAAAAAAAAAAAGTGCACCAAATAAAAGACAAATGCAATTTGATATGCTGTGAAATCAATTGTGTTTACCTGGAGGTTGGATATCCCAACTGCTGCAATCATTCCAAACATAATAAGGAACATGCCCCCAATGACTGGATCTGGGATAGTGATAAAAATTGCTCCAAACTTTCCAAAGATTCCCAGGATGATCATCAGAATTCCAGTAGTCTGGAGGACCAGCCTGCTACCAACCTAACATAAAAACAGAGCACAGGGACTCACTGTAAGGTGTACACAAGAAAACTTAAACCATCATTATTTTTGCAAGGATGTTGGAAGAATCTCTGGGGCTCACTGGACATGTGACATAACAACATAGGAAGAGTGGTTAAGCATTTCGATGCCATAATATTAAATAATAACTATATCTGAAATTGTCCTGTGATAAGACAGGGTGTACATGTTTTTAACAGGTGTTTACATACTAATCGCAAATTTTTTTATTGAAAATACAGTAACCTGCACTTTCAAACAAGACACGAATACAAGTGGATTTAGATTACCATTAACCAATGCACAAACAAACATATATACATAATACATATAAATCCATGTTGAATGTTGTCAGTAGTCAAAAGTAAACTTGGTTTTGGTCCCTTTCAATAATTGGTGAAAATCTCCCAAGGGTGTTCTTTTAAATCTGGTGTGTGGTAGGACTTGACTTAAGCGGTCAAAGTGCAGCAGACTGATGCTGCCCAGTGTAGCAAGTGATTTATTCACCATTTTGTGACCCAAATAATATTTACAAAAAACAAATAAGAAACTCAACTCTATAATTAACTCAGTTCAAATACACATAACTGAACTTAAATCAACATTAATTGAGGTCAAACTGCACACAGCTACACTGACCTGAACCTTTCTTCTCAAACACCTGAGTTCTGCTTAAATAGTCCACTTAACCAAACGATTTCTCCACTGGACTATTCCATTCGGTAGGTAAGATGAACATAATTATATTCAAACCTCTACTACTACTCTTTACTGGCAACATAAACTCTGTGGTGTAATCAATATTACATATATTATATATATATTACATATATTACAACAATAAATCTATTTCTTCATATCTACAATCAACTTTATTAAATTATAAGAGTTCTTCCACTCCCGCACTTGGTCTCTTCCTGTGACCTCAGATGAACCCAGAAGCTATAAAGCAGGAAGTAAAACTACATTTCCTCCTTTTGTTTCTGGAAGACAGGTAGGTAAGGCAAGTTCTAAACAATACAAATTAACAGTTGAAATAAAGAACATGTTAACTTAACAAACTTGTAAGAATTGATTTAAACCAAGATGTTATATTTGTAACGGAGTTAAAAATACATCAGAAAAACGTGCACTTACCTGTTCTTAATTATTATTTTAAGTGTGAATTTTATCATTTTTTTATTATATTTTATTTTGAAAACCCAGAAACCGGATCTCACTCTAACGTTTAGAAGCTGCTAAGGCTTCCGCTCCTCACAGCGCGCGCTTGCACTGTGAGGGTAAGTTCTGTAATGAAAGGCTCTGGCATTTTTATGGTTTCTGGTGTGAATGTTGTTACATAAGTTGTACATGTCGATGTATATAGGTTCATATTGATATTAGAAAGTTTCTGTGTAACCGAAACAAAGGCTGGTTGCTGTTAAACAGTGTTTCTGCCGTATTTATGCTCTTTGGCAGTAAGCTTTTGTCAGCCCCCTAGTGGTTGCTGCGCATAGCAGGAAATGTGTTTGATTTACTGTTTTTCTGTGCTTTTTGTGATGTTGTTTTACATTGCAGGAGCTACAATTGCTAGTACCATCAGAAGACACCTGTTGAGTGTGTTTTATGTCTTCTGCAGGTATGTGAGCCGTTAACAGTCATCTTGTCTGTAAAGCACAAGCAAGTGAAAATGTAGTGCGCTACCATTAATTTTTCACTAGAGGGCAATGTTTAGCCGGTGATACTGTTTACTGAGACTTCTGTTATCCTGTTATTTTGTTTTATACGATTGTGAAATGTATTTTATTAGTCATAAGATTTCTTTTTTGTATACAAGTTCAGTGTGACAGACTGAAAAATGGGAGAAATTATTATTTTCCATCTTTTCTTCATTAAAAAGTTAATTGTAAGTCTGTCGAGACAGCGCGCGCTTGCACTGTGAGGGAGCTACAATTGCTAGTACCATCAGAAGACACCTGTTGAGTGTGTTTTATGTCTTCTGCAGGAATAAATTGTGGAAAGCCAACCTTTCTGAGCGTCTGTGATTTTTGAAGAGCTGGAAGCGTTACACTGGTGCCGTGACCCGGATATTCAGATCAGCTTGATGCTCATCGCCGTGGCTGCTGTTCTGCTCCCCTGCTGTTCACAAGTTGAATGTGGGTTGTTGTAACCAAGTGAGTTTAGACAAAAAAAACCCAAAAACAAACAAAAAGGTGAGGGGTGTGATTGAAATAAGACAAGGGTGAAAGTGTCTGTGTTTTGATATACAACGTGTGGTTATACGCTCAAATTATTTGGACATTGTTATTATTAAAAAAATATATATATATTCTTTCCCTCGTTTTGCTGCTATTATACTGTTATTTTTCTTATTTTTATCTCTGTTTTTTTTTTTCCTCTCCCTAACGGAGTGCACATGCAGTTATCTTAAGTGTGTGACGTGACGATGGATAAATTTGTCATTCCAGTACTACCTAAGGGTAGAGGTGCCGGACTAGTTCATGCAGTCGACGCCAGTAATGTCACACAGTTTGGTCCTGTGAGCAGTGACACTGGGCTAGGCCAAAGCCCGAGTTTTATTCCCATCGGTAGGGGTATGGGTGATATGCCCCAGGTTTCCACTCCAATTAGAGACAGTGATGCTGTACACAGTTTTACTGACATGGTTGAGCAAATAGGAGCCCAGATAGGTGAATCCATTGTTACTAAACTGTTGTCAGCTGGTGTTGTGAATCTGACTGGTGACTCTAAGACTGAAACTGAGCAATGTAACAGTACCGCTCGAGATGTACCGCATGTAACTGTTCATGTTAAGCCCAATAGGGAGCTTCAAATTTTTAGGGGTGATGGCACAGACAGATGTTCGGTTCAGGACTGGATTGACATGGCAACAACCTATCTATGGAAGCAAGAGGTCCCCATTCATGGCCAGGCTGATGAAATTATTAGCCACTTAATGGGGAAGGCCAGAGATGTGGTCAGAGTGGCTCTTCGTAGTGACCCAGGTCTTGATGTCAAACAGAAACCTGATCTGATCTTTGGTGTCCTTCGCCATTATTTTAGTGATTCTTCGTCGTGCCTCCCTCTTGCTGACTTCTATGCAACACTCCCTACCAGAGGTGAAAACCCAGTAGATTATTGGATAAGACTGAACAAGGCTGCTGAACTAGCCATAGAGGGGCTACGCAGACAGGGGCAGACAGCGACCCCTTTAACCCATGAAGTAGCATGTATGTTCGTGAAACATTGCCCTGACCCTGAGCTGTCTTATGTCTTCAAGTGCAAGCCTGTCCATGAGTGGACTGCTCGAGACGTACAACAAAGGATTGATGATTATCAAAGGGAGGTGAGAGCTAATGGTAGAGCCAGCAGCGCTGCACAGTTGAAGGACTGTAATTCTACGATCACCGCCATGCACCCGAACGCCTTACCTGCAGCTGCTGTGCCGGAGGGATGCTCCCGAAGCTTCTCGCCCCCATCCTCAGGTTTTCAGGGGTTGGTGGACTCGCTCCCCTCCACCGCTGCAACACGAGAGCCCCTCATCGGAAGTCCGAGTTTCTCCCCTTCGACTGCGGTGAGTCAAAATCTTCAACAGTCAGAGGAAAGGCTCATGGGTCAGATGGTGGATATGTTTCAGGCCATGATGGAGAGAATGCAGCACCACAACACTCAGACACCAAGGAGAGGGGCGTTTAATCAGTTCTCACAAAATAGACGGAGGAGGGAGGATGCCTGAAAGTCTGCAGTGATCCAAGACATACCACAGCATCACACTGCCTATCTGATAAACTGTGCTTTTCATGCTTTGCTCCTGGCCATGTTCGGTTGTCCTGCCCGGCTAGTATGTCTACCCAGGTCCAGCCGGAGGGAAACTAGCCGACCTGTATTCGGTGGGAGGCAGTGCAGGTCTTACAGGAAACTCCCAAACTGTTGATACCTGTGATGCGGAGTCAGTGTATGAAGAGGCAAGACAAAAATGCAAAGATTCTGAAGTTATTTTTCAAAACGTTCACAAAGTCGGCAATAGTGACAGTCTTTTCTACACTCCGGTCACTTTCGGTGGGCTTTTGAAAATGGGTGGTATGCTGGACAGTGGATCCATGGCCTGCAGCATGAATGAAGCAGCCGAGGTGACGCTGCGTGAGTCTGGACTGATATCTGATCAAGATGTTATCAAAGTGGATGTGACTCTTGTTGGGTGTGGAGGACTACGTGTGAAGCCTAAGTATGCCCTCAATGTGGAGATGGAGGTGTATGGCTGCAGAATGATAGTTCCCATCCTGGTTGTTCAAGGGCAGCTTGATGACCTGATACTGGGGACGAACGTCATAAAGCACATATTACACCAGTCTAAACGTTGTGAGCCCTACTGGAACACGGTCTCCAGTAATTGCTCTAAGACCAACCTTGAGACTGAAAACTTTCTGTCTATGCTTTCTGGTTTGACCCCATGGAAAGATTCGGACGTCCCGGACAGAGTAGGCACGGTTAGGTGTAACTCAGCTGTGTCCCTTGAACCGGGTCGCGAATATCTGGTATGGGGAAAACTACCAAAGAACATCAATGTCTCCCCTGGCAGCACAGTGATGACAGAGCCCTCGTCATCCCGCTCAGCACCCAGAGGGATTTTGGTTGCTAGATTGGTTACTCCCTTGTGGGGTGACAGATGGGTCCCATTGAAACTGATCAATATGTCTGAGCAGCCTGTACATCTGCGACGTAATGCCAAACTAGCAGACGTGTACTCCTGTGTGGCGCTTGAGGACTTTGATGCTTCAGCGCTCCAGGAGACAACTCTGGCTAGCAACCATCAGTCGGCCATGTTGCCACAAGTCACGCCCACCTCCATGAAGGAGAAACTCAAAGTTGTTGGGCTTGGTGATGTTGACATAGAGTCCTGTGAGACATCGGGACAGTGTAAAGAGAGGATGGCTGACCTGGTTTTGCAGTACGAGGATGTCTTTTCCCGCCATCATCTCGACTGTGGGGAAGCCAAAAACTTTGTGCATCGCATCCGCCTCTCAGATAACAGACCTTTCAGACTTCCCTACAGGCGTGTGCCCCCGAGTCAGTACCAGAAGCTGAGACAAGTCTTGACTGAGATGGAGGAGAGGGACATCATCAGGAAATCGACCAGTGAGTATGCATCACCATTGGTGCTTGTGTGGAAGAAGAATGGCGATCTACGCATTTGCAATGATTTCCGTTGGCTCAACAAGAGAACCCTGAAGGATGCCCATCCTCTTCCACATCAAGCAGATTGTCTGGCTGCTTTGGGGGGAAACAGCCTGTTCAGTACCATGGACTTGACGTCTGGCTTCTACAACATGACGCTACATGAAGATGACAGGAAATATTCTGCCTTCACCACGCCCATGGGTCTATATGAGTATAATCGGCTGCCGCAGGGTCTGTGCAACAGCCCTGCGAGCTTCATGCGCATGATGACCAGCATCTTTGATGACCAGAATTATTTGAGCCTGTTGTGTTACCTGGACGATCTCCTAGTGTTTGCTCCAGATGAGAACACTGCCTTACAACGCCTGGAAATGGTGTTTGAGAGGCTGCGTGGGCATATCTTGAAGCTGGCTCCCAGAAAGTGCTTCTTCCTGAGGAAATCCGTGAAGTTCCTCGGTCACATCATCGATCAAAATGGGGTATCAACAGACCCATCCAAAGTCGAAGTTATCGCGAGCATGAGGAGTGTGGACCTCATGGACACTGATGGAGTGACTCCTTCCCAACGAAAGGTCAGATCATTTTTGGGGATGATTAATTACTACCAACACTTTGTCCCCATGTACTCTGCTGTTGCCAGACCTCTGTTTGAGCTCCTGAGAGGTGCTGTGAAGAAGGGCAAGGGAACAACTAAGGTGAGGCGGCCATGCAGGAAGTTGAGTGCTTCGGATTGGACATCCAGAGAAGAGGAGGCTCTTGAGAAGCTCAAGAGCTTGATGTTAAATACAGTCGTTTTGGCTCACCCAGACTTCTCTCGCCCCTTCTTGCTGTCGACAGACGCATCACTGGATGGCATTGGAGCAGTGCTGGCTCAAATCCAGGACGGTGGAACTAAGCCCAGACCGATTGCTTTTGCCAGCAAATCCCTGTCTCAGTCTCAAAGAAACTATCCAGCACACAGGTTGGAGTTTCTGGCGTTAAAGTGGTCGGTCTGCGACAAGTTCAGTCATTGGCTCAAAGGTCACAAGTTCACCGTCTGGACTGATAACAACCCCTTGACCCACATTTTAACCAAGCCAAAGCTGGACTGTTGTGAACAACGTTGGGTGGCTAAACTTGCAAGCTATGACTTTGACATTAAATATGTCCCAGGCCGTCAGAACATTGTGGCAGATGCCCTGAGCCGATTGCCTTTTGTGAAGGATAATGTAAGTGGCAGACTGCTGGCTGAGAGATATGCAGAATTCCTTGATGAGGCGAAAGATGTTTCACATGCATCAATCCAGAGGGCGTTTCGGTCGTCCACCGACACCCAAGGCACGCAGAGTCTGAATCCACTGGTTCTGGCTGAAGATGCTGTCACAGCTGTTTTGCAGTCACATGTCGAGTGGGATGTCGGCCCAAGAGGGAGAGCAATAGAGGCTTTACATCACCTGCCACAGATGGTGTCCCCCGGTCTAGAGGCCTTACCTGCCTATTCAGAGAGAGAACTTAGGGACGCACAGCTGCAGGATGCAGTGCTTTCCCGCGTCGTCTTCTACGTTGAGAGACACAGGAGACCCTCAAGGAGAGAGCGGGTAGGGGACCCGGTCCTTGTTAAAAGATACCTGAGCCACTGGGAGAAGCTGGTCCTCAACAACGGTGTGTTGTACAGAGTCTCCAGAGACCAGATATCAGGTAACAGACGACTGCAGTTCGTGGTTCCTGACTCGTTGAAGGCTGAGGTCCTCCGAGGGATCCATGATGATGCCGGTCACCAGGGCCAGTTCAGGAGTTTAGACCTGGCTAGAAAGAGATTTTTCTGGTTGAACCTTGGGCGTGATGTGAGAGACCATGTACGGGGATGCCAGCGCTGTGTAGTCAGTAAGACTATTGAACCAGAGGGGCGTGCTCCTTTGGTCAGCGTGTCCTCGTCCAGACCGTTGGAGTTGGTCTGCATCGACTTTTGGTCGGCTGAGGCCTCACACAACAAGTCCGTCGACGTCTTGGTCATCACAGACCACTTCACTGGCTGGGCGCACAGTCCTTCCCATGCAAGGACCAGTCGGCTAAACAGGTTGCAAGGCTTCTCTGGGACAGGTACTTCTGTGTATTCGGGTTTCCGGAAAGGATACATAGCGACCAGGGTGCTAATTTTGAGAGCCAATTGATAAGTGAGCTCCTCAGAGTCTCTGGTGTGAAGAAGACACACACGACACCTTACCACCCGATGGGGAACGGCAGTGTGGAGCGCTTCAACCGGACTCTGGGTGGAATGATTCGTGCCCTACCACCAGACTCGAAAGTGGACTGGCCACGTCGGCTACAGACTCTGACGTTCATGTACAACTGCACCGCACATGAGACAACTGGATTTGCACCCTTTTACCTGATGTTTGGTCGCACGCCCCGGTTGCCTGTTGACATTTTATTCCGCTCTGTCCTGAGCGCCCCTGCTGTTACCTGTTATGACAGGTATGTGGTTTCCCTCAGGGAAGATGTGAAGGAAGCAATGGTCATTGCACGTGCCCGAGCTGCGCAGGAGAAGCGTCGTCACTCGCAACTCTATAACAGGAGAGTGAAGGGTTCCAGGATTGAGGTTGGTGACAGAGTCCTGGTTGCTAACAGGAAAGAGAGGGGAAAGAAGAAGGTTGCTGATCGGTGGGAGTCTACACCATGATCGATGTGAACCATGATACTCACACTTTCAAGATCCATGATTCTGTTTCCGGACGAGAGAGAGTGGTCCACCGGAATCTGCTGTTGGTGGCGAATTTCCTGCCCCTGGAGGATGATGCTGGAACCTCGGATCACGTCTCCTCTACGTGGGATGTGAACACGGCGCCTGAAGATGATGATGGGGCTGCGTCTGGGGAGGGGGATTTGAATGCCCCTGCTGTGAGCTGTGTTGGTGCTCATGGTAACCCGCTCACCCGATGCCATGGATGGGACAGCTGACCTGGAGGTTATCTCTGAACCTTTGGACCCTGGAGAGAGGACAGTTGCATGGGTGTCGCAGTTGACGGAGTCCAGCCGGTCTCAGGGAGATGATACTGATGTTTCAAGCGTGGATTCAGTCTTGCCAGCTGCATCAGGCTTGTCTGTTGAAGTGGACTTTGACCGAACTGGGTCTAGCATGGCGTCCCAGGAGGTCAATATTGCTACGAGCTGTGGGGAGGGTGTACAAGTATGCTCTACTACACCTGACGTAGTGGTGGATGTAGTTGCTCCTGCTCAGTCCCCAATGGTTGACTATAGCCAAACCGGGAATGGTTCCCAGATCAGAACCAGACTTGGGCGACTTGTCAAACCTGTGAATAGACTGATCCAGACAATGTCAAATCAAGTCGTGGTTCGTGACAGGTTTGATGTGAAGTCAGTTTGTAAGTCCTTGATCCCGTCCTTCTCTGACTAAATGTTCTGTTTATATGCCTACCTGAGTGATGTGATTTGTACTTGCTGTTATGTACTCTACATTTTTGTTTTTGTTTTTTTTTCTTTCTGTTGAGCCATGGTACACACCTTGTAAGGGGTTATTAGTAGGGTGTATTTCGGGCACCCTGCTGCCAGTTGCTGGGTTGGGAGTTTAGCGCTGCTCCCATCCCACTTCATCCTTAGGGATACGTTTAGTTGGTGTCTGTGATTTTTGACCTCTGTTTGGTTGGTGTGTACCAGTGTGGGTACCTGAGGCTCAAATTTGATAAAATTCAGTGGGGGTGAGTGTAACGGAGTTAAAAATACATCAGAAAAACGTGCACTTACCTGTTCTTAATTATTATTTTAAGTGTGAATTTTATCATTTTTTTATTATATTTTATTTTGAAAACCCAGAAACCGGATCTCACTCTAACGTTTAGAAGCTGCTAAGGCTTCCGCTCCTCACAGCGCGCGCTTGCACTGTGAGGGTAAGTTCTGTAATGAAAGGCTCTGGCATTTTTATGGTTTCTGGTGTGAATGTTGTTACATAAGTTGTACATGTCGATGTATATAGGTTCATATTGATATTAGAAAGTTTCTGTGTAACCGAAACAAAGGCTGGTTGCTGTTAAACAGTGTTTCTGCCGTATTTATGCTCTTTGGCAGTAAGCTTTTGTCAGCCCCCTAGTGGTTGCTGCGCATAGCAGGAAATGTGTTTGATTTACTGTTTTTCTGTGTTTTGTGATGTTGTTTTACATTGTAGGAGCTACAATTGCTAGTACCATCAGAAGACACTTGTTGAGTGTGTTTTATGTCTTCTGCAGGTATGTGAGCCGTTAACAGTCATCTTGTCTGTAAAGCACAAGCAAGTGAAAATGTGGTGCGCTACCATTAATTTTTCACCAGAGGGCAATGTTTAGCCGGTGATACTGTTTACTGAGACTTCTGTTATCCTGTTATTTTGTTTTATACGATTGTGAAATGTATTTTATTAGTCATAAGATTTCTTTTTTGTATACAAGTTCAGTGTGACAGACTGAAAAATGGGAGAAATTATTATTTTCCATCTTTTCTTCATTAAAAAGTTAATTGTAAGTCTGTCGAGACAGCGCGCGCTTGCACTGTGAGGGAGCTACAATTGCTAGTACCATCAGAAGACACCTGTTGAGTGTGTTTTATGTCTTCTGCAGGAATAAATCGTGAAAAGCCAACCTTTCTGAGCGTCTGTGATTTTTGAAGAGCTGGAAGCGTTACATATTATATAATCTGTAAAAGTGCAAAACATATACAAACCCGGCATAGTAGATGTTTGCCTATTGCAGATTACATGTGAAATATGGTTAAATCAAAACAAGAATGTTAACTAAGAATATGGACAAGTGGTACTCTCACCCACTTTGCCACATGGTGTCTATAGAGTATATTGATGTCATTGTCAAGTTGTTCAAGGAACAGTTTAAAAATATTTTTGTGCGTTGGGACATGGCATATTACCCTGCTGGAAACATCCCATTTAAGATGGGGACCCCATGAAGTCTTTGGTTGGTGTAACCCACTAAAAGTGGTGTAAACCACTTTTATTCCCTGGCTTTTTGTCATCTCTTTTGATTGTTTTAAATGTGCACCACTTTGCTCAACAGCTGTTGTTTTAAATGTGCTATATAAGTACATTTGACTTTGACTAACCCATGTGATTTGAAGTGATGTGTATTCAGAAATACTATTCTAAGTTGTAAAGATTAATGAGTTACATTTGCCCTCCTATTAACTTCAGGCAGCCTGGCCATTCTCCTCTGACACCTGACATCAACAAGGCCAAGATAAGTACTGTTCAGTAGTAATCCCAGTAGATCATCCATTTCTCAAATACTGAAACCAACAACCATGTAAAAAATTACTTGAATTACCTTTACCCCTATTCTGATGCTTGATTAGAACTTCTGCAGCCTGGTGAGTGTATATTGGCTAGTGATGGGTCGTTCGCAAACGAAATGGCTCTTAGAGCCGGCTCTTTGACGTGAACGACGCGAGCCGGCTCCTTATCGCGAGCCGTCACGTGGGTTTTTTTTTTTTTCTTTCTCTCAGCCTCTCTCTCGCACTTTTTTTCTGCTTCACTCTGCACTCGAGCCTTGTTCTTTACGCTGGGCAGAGGGGGGAGGGGTGGTAGTTACACTCAGTAGCACAGGAACAGAGCCAGAGGGAGAGAAAGAGAGCCAGGGACAACAACGTCACATTAGAAAGGTATAGTAATCATCCACAACTATTTTCAGTTGCAGATGATAAAGAATTCAGAAAGTTTATTCATGCGGGCCCATATGACAGAGAATATGCATGTTATTTTTGTTTTCATATTTTAATTTATATTTAATTGTGTTGTGGTTTGCAGTGTTTTGTGTTGTTTCACTTTAAATTTGTAAAAGGAAAAAGCTGAAAATTTAAATAGTTAAAAGTTGAAATGTGAATAGTTGATTTTTGTATTATATGATTTATTTATTACATTTTATGTGGAGTGAATAAATAAAAGTATATTTACGGTGGCCCCTATAGACAAAGCACATACAAACTTCAAATCACGTACGAACTCTGAAGCACGTACAAACCCTGAAGCACGTACAAACTCCAAAACACGTAAAAACACGTACAAACTCCAAAACACGTAAAAACTCCAAAACATGTAAAAACACGTACAAACTCCAAAACATGTAAAAACACGTACAAACTCCGAAGCACGTAAAAACTCCAAAACATGTAAAAACACGTACAAACTCCGAAGCACGTAAAAACTCCGAAACATGTAAAAACTCAAAACACGTACAAAAGTCAACAGAAGTGCTCCAGAATGCAGGCGCAGTGTTGAGCTTTTGTTACCTAGTGGCTACACAAGCCAGCAAGTACCAACGACCGGATTTGGTGTGTGGTAGTAACAGGTAAATGAACATTGTTTTTAAATTATTTGAATATATATGAGTGCCTGTGTATAAATACACAAACATGCTTTCAATTGTGTAATTTAAGTGATCTAGTAGCTCTGCTTTGGAAGTTCAGTTCATGCTAGAAATGTGTTTTGGAGTTTGTACGTGTTTTGTCTCTAGGGGCCACCGCATATATTTATATATAAACATATATAAATAAAACCACTTTTTTTACGTTAGTAATTCCTTTTGTGCATAATTTAATATTATTGTTAATAATAAATTAATTAAAGCAACAAAACATCCTAAAGAGCCGGTTCGGAGCCGAAAGAGCCGGCTCTTTTTAGTGAGCCGAACCGAAAGAGCCGGATCTCTAAAAAGAGCCGGAAATCCCATCACTAATATTGGCACTTACAACAGCAATTTACAAAATCTGAGCTTTAACTTCTGCTATGAATCAAAAGAGGGCTGCTTTGACTCTGTAAATTAAAAAAAAAATAACAGTGACTGCTCCACCAGTTAAACTGTATATGGTTGTCAGTGTCATGGTCCTGGGTCGTTAGACCCAGCGTTTTGTGTTTACTGTTCCTATTATTGTCCTGTGTTCTAGTATTTATTCTGATTTTGGTATTTTGTTCAACAGTTCTTAGGGTTTTGGTTCTTAGTGTTTTGTTATTCCTGCCTGTGTGCTTTCCCGGTGCTGTGTTCGTGTTCCTGAGTTTGTTTGTAAAACAGTTTATGATTTCCTGTTTTACTTTGAAGTTCTGTGTCTTGTCATGCCCATTAGGTTCAGCTATGTGTTCCTCCTGTGTGTTCTTTCCTGATTACCTTGTGTCTGTACTTATAGTGTGCTTCTACCTATGCACCCCGTGGTTTCGTCTGTGTTATTTTGTGTAATCTGGTGTTCTCAACGTCTCTCTGCTCCTCATCCCGTGTGTCTCCGTATATTATGATTTCAGGTTTGGTTTCTAGTTTTCCCAGTTTAGTTTTTGTCTAGCCTGTTCCACATTTCCTGTTTGCCACTTGCCACACTGTAAATAAAATTCCCTCGCATCACCACCGCCGTCTGCAACTTGGGTCCTCCTTCAATACATCACACGACTGCTGCCCCAGCTGTGACAGTTAAATATGTAGTTTAGTCTGCAGCACAAACAGTAAGACTCACAAACAACAACAATGCAATATAACTAAATCATTCATGTCTAGAGCCTTCCTCTCCCATTAATTGTATCACAAGACCATAATCTAAAGGTCAAATAAAATCATATTTCACCCTGCTTGCCCTGCTCACTATCTCTGCTTCCACTGAGTCCATCCAAAAGTTAAAACAGTAGTTATCCACTAAAATACAAATGTATAACTTATAAAAAAATCTTACTTGTATAATCACAGTTCTACTGAACTATTTCTGTATATAGTATGGATCTGCCAAGGCTGTTAACTGCTCCAACCACCCATCTGTATGGAAAAATATTTACAGATATTTCAGTCACATGGCCATTAATAGTATGTGTTATTATTTTTTCAGGCTGTTTCAGTGAATATTTTAGAATACTAAATTAACATCAAACTCTCTTCCTACAACTACAAATATGTAGCTAGTATTTATATTAATGGCTATGTACACATCACCACCAAAGCTCTCAGACAGATGAATCACCATTGTTTGACATGAATCAACATTATTTGTGCATTGCAAAGTTAATTTCGTTTTCTCTCCTTTCATTTTTTATGGGGTAGGGGCATCATATGCCCAGATAATACAGGGCACAGGACATCATATTATTGTTAAGTGAGGAATGGATGTTACTTATAGATACTTTAATGACAATAACATCTGTATCCTAAAAATGTTTTATTGCATAATAATAAAATAAAATAAATACAAAATTTAAGAAATCTTTATTGCAGTCACTTATTATTTTAGTGTTCAAATTCTTTGTGACAAATTATGCAAGTACACAATAGATACTGTGTGTGTCTCACCAGAGTTAGAGGGGTTAGCTTACACCAGACAACTTAATGTAGCAACTTCAGTAACAAAACTACAGATAGTTGTTCTGAGGAAATTCAGTTATAAATTTGCTCCTCTATGCCTTTAAATGTCTTCATTTACTCAAACGCATGCCAAATTACCACAAAAGCTGAATGACATATGTGACTAATTGCACTTCAGAATTTCATTTTTGTAGTCTTACAGCCATTTTAGGAAATCCTACCAAAACTGGTGTGAAGACATGCATATTAACATGTTTAACTCTTACCTGACAATGAATTAAGTGTCTGTAGGTAATGTGAAAGATTTGTTCATTGTAATATATCTGGATGCACACTCTATGTGTCATAGTCCTCCTGGTAGTCCTGCCAGTTTTTCTTTCTCTCCAACTTGGCTCTCTCTCGTTTCTCTTGACTGTTTGTGTGCGTGTATGTGTGTGGGCGTGCATGTGTGGTAACCACACCTTAATTTCAGAGGCGGGATCCTCTTGTTTTTTGCACTCCAGCCTGGTATACCTACGGTAATCAACTCACCTGCTCCTCATCTGGTGATCAGTTGGCTCCCTTCAAATATGGAGGACATTATTATGCCCCTCTGCAGCCCCTAATCTCTTTGCAGTGGCAGTGCAATCACACTTAAATCACACCTAGTCAGGTGTGGATAAAGGCATACTTGAAGTGGGCTTTTATAAAGGCTCACCAGTCTTTGTCTTAGTGGTACCAGCTATTTTAGCCATCTTCTTATGCAATTTAAAATAAAACCTCTTCTCTGTAATATTCTGGTATTAGTCTTCATATTTATGTTGTGGCTTTTGAGCCGAGTCGTAAAATAAATGGGGGCTTGTCCACGATAGTTTGGACATTTTTGTGGAGACAGAATATCAGTTTTTTGTTTACAGCCGATGCTTGATCGTTTAACTGTTAGTGGTAGATACTCATCCCTGTTCTGTAAATCTGTTCACCTGTGTAAATGTCATCATTCTCTCTTTGGATTTATGCATGAGAGTTGGAGAAAGAAAACAGTTTCACTATCAAGTCTAAAGATGGAGTGGAATCTATCGGCCCATCAGCTTGGATTCTGTATATAGAGACTCTGGATGTCTTCCCTTTTTTGAAAGACACTGTAAATACATTTTTTCACATCACTGTCAATAAATTCACTAAACTGCATTCTGAGGCTGTGTTTGAGTCCTGCCTGTGTGACAGAATGCTCTGTGTTCTTGTCGCCGGCTTGTCCAGCAGGAAACTCAGCTGGCAAAACACAAAGCTCTGCTGCTCCACATATCAACAGAACAAGATAAATTAAACAGGCGATATGCTTCACTTCAGGGTAGTGCTAATCCACTACAGTAAGCCGAGCATGGCTGATTTTTTAGTGGACTTTGAATTTTACCTGAAGAATACTGAGTGGGAAGAGCATGTTTTGAGGGGAGCATATTTTCATAAATTATTGGAAAAAATGAAGTCTGAGCTAGGTGCAAAAGAACTGCCTGCCTCTCTCAATGCATTAATTTCTCTGTCTATCAGGGTGGACTATCACATGCAGAAAAACTCTATTCGAGGAAGGACTACAAATCCCAGGGGGCTGCGCGTGGGACAACTTACGGGCCCTGCGCCGTTTCCTTGGAGGAAATGTAGTGTGGAGAACAGTCCATGCAGCTGCCTATCTATTCCACCGGCACACTGGGGCCGGTGAGTGCTTGTACTGTGGCAAAAAATATATGAAGCACCCGGCACACCCCTTGTTTTTGGACATCTTTGGTTGAGTAAATACAATCTGCACATTGATCAGGTCCAGAATACTATTGCAGGATCATCAGGACAGCCTACTATCAGCTTTGCGCCTGGGAGCCAGTACTTCGCCAGATCACCGGTTTGAACCACTGGATCTGTCCTATCCGCCTGTCATGACCTAGCTAATATCTTCCATAAAGATCTTGCTCTCTATTCCCCTCATCACAGGCCATATGCCAGGGCAACAGACCTCCCTGGAGCTCCACTACCACCAGCAGACTGTACAGTCTGTCCAAGCTGGAACAGGAGGCCATGGAGAAGTACATCACCCTCAGATGCCTGAGTCTCTGACGTGGGAGATTGAGTCCATGATTCGTAATTGGTGGCATATGGTCTGGTTCACTTGCTATTCCAGCACCTACTGGACATTAACCTTCATCCAATGTCTGTTCTGCTGGTCCTCTCTCAAGAAAGATGTCCGGGAATATGTGTCTGCTTGCCAGGTTTGTGCTAAAAATAAGGCTTGCAGCTCTCCACCCACGGGACTCCTCCGATCTTTTCCTACACCTGGGAGGCCTTGCCCTGGCCTTTGCCCGCTCGCCAGATAACATAGTCATCCTTACTATTGTTGACTGCTTTTCTAAAGCAGCCTACTTCATCAGCTTACTCAAACTGTATCCTCACTGGATGCCCAAGTAATGACTCGGTTGACAGCGTGTATGGGTGGTGGAGGGGCACCAGACAAGCGAGCACAAGCATAGTAGTCACCAATAGATTCCATAGTCGATGCCAAGACCCCGGCCATCATACCCAGCACTGATGACAAACTCACTGTGGGCACACCCCATTGGCCTGTGGATGCAGAGGAGGCATACTTAAGCTTTCCTAAACTATAGGAACAGGAAGACTGAAATCATGTCAGTGGCTACAGTACCTAATAGATGAATCAGTCATTGTCAGTTTTAATAAATATGAAGATTTGTTTCTTTGCCTAAGTAAAAAATTGTAGTTTGAGTGCCCATTAGTTTAGTTTGATCAAACCATTTTTGTGCTTTTTAATTGTTTAACTTATTTTAACACTCTGGATACTTTAAATCATGTTGGCAATGATGAAACCTGGTCAGTTGGAGCTCACTTGCATTCACATGTCATATTACATTTCATTTAAATTAAAATTTTTAAAGAGAACATTTTCTTAAATGCAAAAAATTATAAACACTTTCAAGTAGAGTCAAACCCAAATAAAATAAGATATATATGTACTCTAAACTAAAGTATTTTTTTTTATCTTCACTCTGTCATTTTGGAAGGTTTTATGAGTTTTTGTACATGTGTTGCAATGCGTTAAAGTGTGCAAGTGAATGAAGAGACACGAGCATATCAGCATTCTGAAGTTTGCTCTGTGCTTCAATGCAAAGTTTTTGTGCTGTTCAATGCAAAGATGTTATGATGCTGTAGACGTTAATTAATATTAACAATAATTCATGGTCCAACCTAAAATCCCTCAGGTCAGTGGAGATTTACAGGCCCATGTATATTTTTATTGGCTTGTGAAAAAAGCTTTAATATTTATATTTTTAATTATTAAATCAATTTAATTGAGACAGTATTTTATATTATTTTACTTTCAATCAATGTTATGAAAACCTTGAAATACACACCATGCCCCCCTTTAGGTTCACCCCTGTTCGCTTCCATCTAAAATAGGAAAGCTGTCGTCAGCCTTCAGCAAGATGTATAATTTAACCATAGTATCAGACTAAGTCAGCATCTCATCTGCATATTTTAATGTAGCCTTACTTCTGATTTATTTACTAGATTATATTTATATATATATATATTGACTCTTTCCCTAACTGATCTTTTTTACTTAACTTCAGTAATTACTTCCTCTGAACCATCAGCATGTCTTTTAGAGCCCATTCCCACAAGACTACTCAAAGTCCTACCCCAATATCAAAAATTATTGAAAAAGTAGTTGTAAAGAGAACTGAAGAGTTTCAGCCATGAAACAATAGAGACACAGCATTATTGAAGGTTACAAATGATCTTTTAATGCCCTCTGACAGTGGACTCATCTGTGTGCTTGTCTAATTTCCCCTTGTGGGACAATAAAGAAAACTGAATTGAATTGTCCTGCTAGACCTCAGTGCAGCATTTGATACTGTTCACCTTAATGTTTTATTACAGAGAATTTACCATGCTTTAGGTATTACAGGTACTGCAATGCAGTGGTTTGAATCATGTCTATCTAACAGACTTTAATTTGTCCATGTAAATGGCAAGTCTTCTTCACACACAAAGGTTAATTATTGAGTTTCAATGGTTCAGTGCTTGGACCTGTTTACAATGTACACATTTCCATTAGGCAGTATTATTCCATTAGGCATAGCATACTTTTTTTTTTTAAATACAGAAAAAGTTGGGTATGTAGACTTTATCTATCCACAAAACCAAATGACATACACCAATTAGTTCAACTCCAGGAGTGTCTTAAAGACATAAAGAGTTCTAAGATGTCTAATTTCACTTTACTTCTAAATTCTGATGAAACTAGGGTTATTGCACTTGACCCTAAAAGTCTTACAAATATGGTGTCCAACCAGATGCTTACTCTGGATGGCATTACCTCCAGTAACACTGGCAGGAATCCTGGAGTTGTTTTTGACCAAGATATGTGGTTTCTTCCATTTGTGCAATATCTATAATATTTAGAAACATTCTGCCTCAAATACTGAAAAAGTAGTAAATACACGTATTACTTCTAGACTGGACTACTGTCATTTGTTATTATCAGGATGTCCTAAAAGCTTTCCGAGAAGTTTTCAGTTGATCCATAATGCTGCAACGAGAGTAGTGACAGGGACTAGAAAGAGAGCATATTTCACCCACACTGGCTTCTCTTCATGGGTTCCCTGTTAAATCCAGAATCAAATTTAAAATCCTTGTCATTACATACAACATTGTCACAACTGTAACACAACAGGCACTAAAGCAGGGGTGGGGAACTCCAGGCCTCAGTGGCCGGTGTCCTGCAGGTTTTAGATGTGTCCTTGATCCAACACAGCTGGTTTAAATGACCAAATTACCTCTTCAACATGTCTTGAAGTTCTCCAGAGGCCCGGCAATGAACTAATCACTTCATTCAGATGTGTTGGTCCAGGGTGATATCTAAAATCTGCAGGACACCGGCCCTTGAGGCCTGGAGTTCCCCATCACTGCACTAGAGGATGCATTTATTTTTAAATCTGGCCCTCCAGTAGACTTTTTTAGCTATTGAAAAGATGATTTTCCTAGCATCTTTGAGAATCAGCGACGGCAGCTGCCAGAGATACTCAACTTGTTTGCCGACATCTTTGCAGCCAAGGATGAGGACTGCATGCAAACCAGCCTGGTACAACATGACATTGACACTGGGGATGCACGGCCCATCCGCCTCCGCCCTCGTCGCCTTCCCCTTGCCAAGCGTGCCGCAGCAGAGCAGAAGATCAGGGAAATGGCAGAGGCAAGCATCATCGAACCCTCAAACAGCCCCTGGGCAGCCCCGGCTGTACTGGTTCGGAAAAAGGATGGTACCTGGCGGTTTTGTGTCAACTATCGTCTACTCAACAGCATCACACGCAAGGACTCCTACCCATTGCCCCGGATTGACGATGCCCTCGACGACATTGCTGGGTCCTGCTGGTTCAGTTCCCTCGATTTGCGCAGTGGCTACTGGCAGGTGGAGCTGACGCCAGAGGCCCGCCCAAAGACTGCTTTCTCCATTGGCCAGGGACTGTGGCAGTTTAAGGTGATGCCCTTCGGCCTCTGCAATGCCCCAGCCACATTCGAGCGCCTAATGGAGAGGGTTCTGGCTGACATCCCCCGCGACCGCTGTGTGGTCTACCTGAATGACCTCCTCGTCCACGCGACAGACTTCGAGAAAGCCTTGGCTAACCTGACTGCTGTTTTCCATGCTATCCGCCAGGCTGGCCTTCACCTCCACCCCAAAAAGTGCCACCTCTTCCGAAAGGAGACGACCTTCTTGGGTCACGTTGTGAGCGGAGCAGGGGTTTCAACTGACCCTGCGAAGGTGGCCGCTGTGAAAGACTGGCCCATTCCGGGCAACACTGCTGAGTTGCAGAGCTTCCTTGGCCTGGCATCATACTACCGGCGTTTCGTCAAGGACTTTGCTACCACTGCAAGCCCCCTGCACTGGCTCACACAGAAGGGCTGGGAGTTCCACTGGAGTGAGGACAGTGCCGTGGCATTTGATCAGCTCCGATCTGCACTGGTTGAGGCACCGGTGCTAGCCTACCCAGACCTGCAGCTCCCTTTTGTCGTGGACACCGATGCCAGCAACACAGGGGTGGGGGCTGTACTGTCGCAGGAAGGCCCTGAGGGGGAGCGGGTCATCTCCTACTACAGCCATTCCCTCAGCAGACCGGAGAGGAACTATTGTGTCACCCGTCAAGAGCTGCTGGCCATCATCCTGGGTCTCCGTCATTTCAGACCCTACCTCTACGGGAAGAAGTTCCTCCTGCGCACAGACCATGCGTCCCTCACTTGGCTGCTCAGCTTTAAAGAACCGGAGGGACAGCTAGCCCGGTGGTTGGAGACGTTGCAAGATTACCACTTTGAGGTTCGTCACCGGGCGGGACGTCTCCACACCAATGCAGATGCCCTCTCCCGACGCCCTTGTGAGGAAAAACAGTGCAGGTACTGCCAACGCTTGGAGGACCGGGAGGGCATGACTTCAGTGATCGCGTCACCACAGGGCGGCCCTGAGAATGACTCTGTTCCAGGTGGGCATTGTAGCAGTCTTCAGGTCTAGTCCACCGCAGGGGATACTGAGGGTCTGGAGGCCATGGATCCCCAACAGCTGCAACACGACCAGAACCAAGACCCTGCCCTTTCCCAGGTCCAGTGTTGGATTGGAGCCGGTCAGAGACCATCATGGCCAGAGGTATCTGCACTGGACCTCGAGACCAAGGCTCTCTACTCCCAGTGGGCCAACCTCACAAACCGAAACGGCCTCCTCTATCGCTGCTGGCAGGCTCCCGGGGGTCACTGTGAGGTCTTCCAGCTCGTGGTACCTCAACAGTTGCGGTCCAGGGTGCTCCAGCTGGTCCAGGGTGCGGCGGGGGCAGGACACTTTGGAGTTACCAAGACTCTGCGGCGACTTCGGTCTCGGTTCTACTGGCCCGGGTGTCGCCAGGACGTAGAGCTCCATGTCCATCGGTGCGATGCCTGCACGGCTCAGAAAGGGCCTTCCCAACGCTCTCATGCCCCCTTGCAGCAGTATCAGGTGGGGGCTCCCATGGAGCGGGTTGGTGTGGACATCCTGGGACCCTTCCCCACCACTGACCAGGGGAACCGCTACGTCCTGGTTGCCATGGACTACTTCACTAAGTGGCCTGAGGCCTATGCAGTCCCTGACCAGAGTGCTGTTACCACTGCTGAGCGTCTGGTCAACGAGATGTTCTGCCGGTTCAGGGTACCAGAGGAACTGCACAGCGACCAGGGCCGGAATTTTGAGGCTGCGGTGTTCAAGGAGGTCTGTCAGCGGCTGGGTATCAGGAAGACCCGGACGACGCCACTGCACCCCCAAAGCGATGGGTTGGTGGAACGCTTCAACCGCACCCTGGCCACCCAGCTTGCTATCCTGACCTCCCGCCAGCAGCGTGACTGGGATCAACACCTTCCCCTGGTCCTAATGGCCTACCGTTCTGCAGTCCAGGAATCTACTAAGTGCACTCCAGCGGCCTTGATGTTCGGTCATGAACTTCGTACCCCAGTGGACTTGGTGTTTGGATCCCCGCCCGAGCAGGAAGTGCGCGGGGACCCCGGGTTGGACTACCTCCACAACCTCTTCGCCCGGCTCCGAGAGGTGCATCAGTTGACCAGGCAGGCTCTCCCAGATGCAGGCTCCCGGCAGAAGCGAGCTTATGATACCCGCTGCAAGGGAGAAGGACTTTCGCCCGGTCAGCATGTGTGGGTCTACAGCCCGGAGAGGAAGAAAGGGCTTTCTCCCAAACTGATGAGCCAGTGGGTTGGACCCTGCACTGTTCTCGAGAGGCTGTCCGACGTGGTCTACAGGGTGCGGCTGGTCAAACGGAACAGGGTGGTCGTACTCGATCGTGATCGCCTGGCACCCTATCAGCCCTTGTGTCCATCCAGGGAGGAGTCAGGGTCCCAGCTTCAACTGCAGGCCCCCAACCTGGCCTCAGAGGCGGCTGGGGGACCCATGGAACGTCCTCAACGAAGCCGTCGCCTTCCCCAACACCTCAGAGACTTTGCTATGGACATGCCGGTTGCTGGGGACAGCTAACCACTCAGGCGGGGGCTGTGTGGCATGTTGGGGGAACAGCTAGTTCTCTCCCATCATGCCTTGGGACATGTGTTGCTGTTTAGATGTTCTTGTTTTATTGTTTATGGTTACGTTACTTTTAACTGTTATCTTGAATGTTGTGTTTACGCTGTGGTGCAGAGTCACTGACAGTTGTTGTTTTGTAGAGAGAGTGCTGTACCATGAATGACTTTTGTTGTGCTGTTGTTGAACCTTGAGGCACATTGTAGCACAAGCAAGTGTTTTAATAAAGAGCTCCCCCTACCAGCTTGGGGTTGAATAACAAGCTCAATCTCTCTCTGTGAGCTTCTTTGTAAAGATTCCTCTGCATGCCACAATATGTTATCTTGTTAATGAACATACCTGTAGCTGACAGCCATTTATTCGCAATAAACAATACCTGTCAAAAACATTGTACAGACGTTTTCTTTGTTAAAAGGCGAGTGTTTTTCCTGCCATCATTTCAAACAATTTTGTTTATTTGTTTGGCAAGTATCGGCAAGTATTTGCTAATCTGCTCATCTGCCTTCACACACACATCAAGTTGAGTGACATCCCATGGTTAATGCAAAGGGTTTAATATGATGTTGGCCCACCATTTGCAGCTATAACAGCTTCAAGTGTTCTGGGAATTTTTGACATTCTTCCAGAAGTGCATTTGTGAAGTCAGACACTGATGTTGTAAGAGAAGGCCTGGCTCACAGTCTCTGCTCTAATTTATCCCAAAGGTGTCAGGTTGAGGTCAGGACTCATGGACCAACGTACAAATTATTGGACCTTGTCCCCTTCTGTACTTTGCGTTGTGATTGGTGATGTGAGGCTTGGATGCAGCTGTTTGGCCATTGAGACCAATTCCATGACATTCTCTATAAACTGCTCTTCTATATACACTGCACTATTCTGAAGGCCACATGAACTTTGGAGGTCTGTAGTGAGGGCAGAAGGTTGGTGTCATATATACACTATTCACCTCACCTTTGTTATGATACCAGTAGCAGTTGACTGTGGGATAGTTAATAACGAGGAAATTTCAGGCCTGGACGTGTTGCACAGGTCGCATCCTATAACTGTGTCATGCTGGAATTCACTGAGCTCCTGAGAGTGACCCATTCGTTCAGAAGAAAAGAAGGAGTAGGCGCAGTTTGTACGCTTTCGTGCTTGATTTTATATGCCTATGGCCACGATTGGAATATCTGAACTCAGTAATATGGATACTTTTGATAGGTGCAAACAACTAAAGTCCTACAGCTGACTTTCCCAGCATGTTTATTGAATAAAAAATACTGACATCAAGCTGAACCTGTGAGTTTCCAACAGGGAAATGTCCCTTACCTGGACTATATATTGTTCCTGTTACAAAATGATATTGTTTTGCTTTGATCTCCTTTTTGTTTTTGTTTTTTTAAAAAGGTAATTTTCTTCTACAAACGTGTTCTTTCAAACTACAAAACAGACATCCCACAGTCAAATCCCACATGACTTCTTACCAGTCAGAGCCAACTGACTGTTGGCAAGAGGTGTTATGCCGTGAATGATACAGTCAATCAATCTGTCACTCTTCACTTACATACCAAGGTTTTAGCAATCAATCATAAATAAATGTCTGGTTTCATTTCATATCTAATCATGTGTGAATCAGTTAACAGCAATTGTGCAACATTTAACCCTTTAAAGCCAGTCAGAGCGGGCACGCTCCGTTTTGCGTAACTATTTTTAAATCCTGGTAGAACTGCAACCAGGTAAGCTGGCGCAATATTTTTTTTTGCATATGAAACCGGAGGAGTTGTACTTACATCTTATGCCATCAGCTTTTCCTAGGTCACGGTTTCCTTCCACATATACTTTGCAAAGATTGCATAAAAAGCGCTTGCAGCAACAAAAACATAATATTGCCGATCCGATCAGCTGTTCTTAACACTTCCTACGCTGGAATAGAACTATCGCATGTCCGCCATTACCTGCCCGAAACCAGAAGTGACGTCATAATCTCGGAAATGTAGTTTTTTACCATCAGGGCCTCATGAGCCTATACTGGTGTTTTTAAAAGTTATGTTTGACTTTATGACTTTCTGTGTGGTTTCTGGGATGCTTAGGACTCATATTGCACTGCTGGAAAGAGTTTATTTTGATGCATATGCTGTTTTTTTTGCAAATTTGCACTATAATATTTATTTTCGTTTTTCCTGCAGTATATAAAAATTGGTGTATTTCAAAAATAAAACTATGAAGACACTCAAAATAAATTACCTGTGGTGGGAAACTATTTTGTGCAACTTTTTTGTATTTACAGTTTTGAGGGGCAAGCCTCTTAAATTTCTCTAACTAGAAATATATGTTAAAAAAACAAAAACGATTTTAAATTTTTTTCTGGTTTATTGCACTTTTTTGCAATTTATGTAATTACTAAGCACTTAATGCATACATATTATTAAAATTTGGGATATAATGGTTGTATTGATGTATAGCAACTTGAAATGCTCCCAAACATGGCACTACAGCATGTAAAAATATAATATAAGCTCTGGCGGACTTGGTTCTATGGTAGGTCTTAAAGGGTTAACTAACCACAGTTTTGCATGTTTATCAAGAGTAGCCTAATGAGAAGCAAGCAGGCCAAATGGTTTGTAGAAACATAGCTTCTAAGAATTTTTACTTTATTTGTAATACAGCAATAAATGGCAGATCTTTAATAATGCAGTTACTACAGGACTTTTGCAACTTTATATGTTTATGAAGCAAAGTAGTTTCCCTAATAAGGGTATTACAACCACTAAAATTAAAGATTTATGAGGAAAGGTGTTCAAGAAAATTAAAAAAAGTAAACAAAAAAATATATATAGTAAAATAAAAGAACTGTTTGAAGTATAATACCTATTCACTTACCAGGGTAAGGCACATGGAACCATGGAGAGTTTGTAACAGCATCCAGGTTTATGTCGGTTCTGGCTGAGAGGCCATACTTATCAGACTTTGAAGGCAGGACATCGAAAATGGTCAGCAGGAAGCAGATAAGCCAGCCACCACACATGCCAAACAAAACCTGGAATTTGTTATCAAAAACAGAAAAACAAAAAATTCAACTAATACAAAAAAATGCAAGTCTGAATTTGTTTTCAGTAACACTTTGAGGTGATAAGATGTTACACGTGAATCTATCTTAAAACCAATAAACCAGCCCTTTCCATCCACAACCCTTCGTCAAATGTAAGATGGTGGTGACAGCTTAAGCACGATCACATTATTGATCAATTTGGTAGATGTACTTCTGCAGCTGTCATAAATATGAGCCTGAATACATGTGCATACAGTTTGTCTGGGACTCCAGTGGGGTTTTTTTAATCATCGCATTTGTACAGGGATTACATGGGAGAAAAGAACTGTGCACATGAATGCTTTTATTTAGGACATATCGAGGAAAGTGAAAGCATAACTCAGGCAAACATGCAAGCAGAATGAGCTGATTATATTATCTAAATTTCTGCCTTAAAGTCATCATGATACATTGATCTGTAGAATCCATGAATGAAGATAACTGAGTGGGATTCATGGAAAGTTCATGGGTAAACTTGAGATAATTAATTCTAGAGGATTTCAGTTACCAAATATCATATCCATTATAATGATAGCCTAAAAAAGAATATGACTTGACAGAAGATTGTGTGTACTTTTGTTTGTGTGTACACAATCTTTTCTTAGATAGAAAGAAAAATACCATATTTTATAATAATGAATATTGATGAATAGCTAGAGCAGTTAAGCATTGTTTACTCTAATATCAACAGGCATTTAGATGTTGTTGGTGTCTTCAGACTTTTCTGGAATTATTTCTATCCACCATTTTATGTTTTGCCATTCTTTTAATTCTCTATTTGTTGAGTAGCTTAAAAAGAAAGCCATGGATGATGCTGTCATCAAAACTTTTTTTTAATTTTCTTTTATCTGCAGAAGAGATGTAGCTGCTGATATGAAACGGATCTCATTCTAGAAAAATGTTTATTGAAAGCATGCCAAGTTTTGATGCTTGTTGTCTTCTTGGGAGCCACAAAAGGACTGTGGTTCAGCCGAGCACTGACACTTTCAAGGTATCCCATTGCATGAACATAAAAGAGGAAAGAACAACAGCTTAAAAAGAAATTACATTATTTTTTTCTTTTTCTTTCTATTTTCAAAACGATTTTTTCAAAAGATTTTTTTCCCAGTGTAATGTTATCAGCACTATAGACTGTCATAATCATGTTTAAAAGTAGAAGCAATATCATCCCTACACAGAGTTAAAAGGCAGATTCGACATACTAGTGTTTAACAAAAAGTCAAATTGTAAACTTGTTTTCAGTATACAAATGTTGTCTGTTATACAAATAGACAACGTTTAGTTTTTTCAAGTATAACTTGACTGGCAGACTTTGACTTGACTCCACATGATCTCACAACTTATTTTTCATTAAATTTTTTATGAAGCAAGGTTAGGATGGTCGAAACAGTTTTTTGGGGTCCCATCATTTAATTTGATCTTTTTTATCACAACGGAAAGCTAGTGAAACATATTAGACTTGGAAATTTTGACAACTCACAGAGAACAGCTTGAAGAGTGGATACTGGAACACCATCCATTTATTTTTCTTGTAAGAAACCATTGGAACATCAACGTTGCTGAGATATTGGGAGAACAGTAGAATCAGACCCACTGTGCTAAAGGAAAAAAGAAAATGGGATAAAATGTGTCAATCACAGTAATTTCCCCAAAGGCTTGGCCCTTGCTTCCAGCTATTTGTGGAATTTCTTTTAAGCAGGGCATGGTTCACAGTTACAGGGAGGTCAGGGCAAGTGAAAACATGCCACTTTACACAACAGGCATGGCTGGTACTTGACACCTGAAAATGATATGTTTTTGTAACACTTCAAATGTGATGAAAGATGTCATGCTGTGCATGAATACTGGTCAGATAGAAGTGAAGAGGTGATTTACAAATAAGCTGTCCATGTCTGCTTCTACAAGCTGCAGGATATGGACTGACACTTCTATTGATGAGGGCCAGAGAGAGACTGCTGAAGTTATGAAGGATATGACTGATTACTATCCATATATGGCACCAGGAGGTGGGTGTGCTCGACCTTTTAAAACCCACAAATATCTCTCTATATAACAGCATTAGTCTGCATTATCTCAAGATAGAAATGTTAAATGAAGACAGATTTCACAGGGTAGCACTAGACAGGGCACAATTCATAGCTGGAGATGTGGATTAACACAGTCGGCATTTATGTTTTAAAAATAAATGAGGGTAAATTTGTCAATAATAAGAATTAATGTCATGATGCTTGAGACTGATTTTGGTTTTTGAATTTGACCCCATATTTCAGTCTTGGTTAATGGTTGATGTTCATGGTGGTTCTAGTATTTGAAGATTTTATTTTTATTTTTATTTTAGGATTTTGGTTTGGTGTTTTGATTTCTCTGTGTCCATTTCAAAGTGTCCACATTCATGTTTGTCAGGCTCTTTTGGCTTCTTGTTGTTTTATTTGTAGGTTTGTATCATTTGTGTGATTAAATACCAAAGGTGAACCAGAAAGCAGCACCAATGGAAAAGGTAATCAAAAGGTTTCGCAGCCTTTATTTGCACACAGAAAAGATGGATATAAGTACACAGGGGTCATGGGAGTTTGTTCAGGTAGTTCTTCCAGGTCTGGGGGGAGATTTCCTCTAGTGAGAGGACAAAAGTATTCAGTCAAAATCCACAGTAATAGAGATTGGTGAGAGAGTAGACAAATGAGTGAAGGGGCATACTTTAGGTTTGATGAGGCAAAGACTTTCCTGAGGGGGGAACAGAACAAAACCCAAAACTCCACCCAAAGAGGAGGAGACTGGCTTCAAAATGATCAGCTCGGAGGAGAGAGAGGACTTCAAAACAAAACAGCGGCCAACTATAAAAGTGCTTTCTAGAACTGGAAGTATAATTTCTACTGGCGGATATGCATTTCGGAGCACGTCTTCCCATGGAGTGGCTATTATGTTGTGCTTTTCTACTCTGCTCTGAGTACTCAAAGCACTATACACTGACTCATTCACCGATTCATACCCATTCATACAAGAGTTCTTTTTGTATGCTTCTTCTACACAAGAGCTTTCTATCTAACATTCACACATTGCATCGGAGAGCAACTTGGGGTTAGTATCTTGCCCAAGGAGCAGGCAGGGATTGAACCACCAACCTCATGATTAGTAGGTGACTTGCTCTCATAGGTAGAGCAGGTCTCTGTTCTTTGCCAGGTATGGCACAGAACAGAAGGAGAGAATGTTTGCCCTGGAGGCAATAAGATCTACTTTCGCCTGGCCAAATATATCCCATACCTGAGCTTCTACAAAGAGTGCTTCCAGAGAGAAGAGCCCCAGGTTCAGATGACCTATAACATGGGTGGCTCTTAAGAGACAGAAAATGCTTGAGTGCTGGTAAGCACTGGTATGCGGCTCATGCTGCACTGCATTTCAGACTCTTCTCATGGATGCACCATTGCACAGAGACATCTGTGCATACCACCTTGGAAAGTGACATCCTCCGAGTCTGAGAGCACTGGTGCAGCAGCCTGAACTCCCTTCAGGGGCAGAGAGCTAGCATAGAAGGTGTGGTTATTGTCACCCTCAACGAAAGGTGATACAATGTCCACAGTGAGAAAGAGTACAGAACTGTAACATCATTTTTAACAGTGTGAGTAGCACTGTGACAATGACAGATACCATCTTTAAGATCATTTTGAAATGTGTCAAAATCAAATGTAGCCACTGGCAAACAAAAAAAAGGAAAAATCAAAGATATTTCCAGCCTGAGGAAAATGTTCTGCTGGCTTGGGGTTAGGAAGCTCCTCTGAAATTTTACAGAGAAACCCAGAGCCTGGATGTTTAACACAGACAGAGCCAGCTGCATCTCTGCACGTACTCTGACCCACCAATCATGTAGATAGGCTAAAATGTGGAGGGTCCTCACTCAGAGGTGAGCTAATGCTGCCTTGACACATTTAATGGAATTGCAAGGAGTGAAAGACAGCCCGAATGGCAGCAACAGATATTTGCAAGCTACATTCCTGAAAGCACACTTAAGAAACTTATAAACTTACAGTTATGAACCGTGTGTACAAAAAGTGCTCAAACATAAATGTGTGATGCATTTAAATCTGTCTTACATCTAATATTTGATCAAATGTCCTTTAGCAAGTTGCATATTCCACAGATGGTTTTGGACTTTCAAGCATTGTTCACATTTTTGTAGTTTAAGGTTAAGACTTTGAGAAAGGTGTTGCAAAAGCTTACCATTGCCCTGGTTTATCCATTTCACAACCAGTCCATTACACCAGCTTTAATGTGTGCTTGGGGTCATTGCCCTGTTGTAATACCCAATTGTATCTAAGTTACAACTGATGCTTTCGAGCTATACTGAAGAACTCTGAAGTAGTCTGCCACTGTAATTATTAAGTCCACTGTGTTTTGTACCATTTCCACTGGTACACTGCAGTATGTTGTTATAGCTCTGTGCTTAACAGCTGGTATAGTTTTATTTGGGGTTGAATGCCTGAGCCTCACTCCTCCAACAATACTTGTGGTAACTATGGTCAACTTAATTTCTGTCTAATTTGAACATAAAACCTTTCTTTGCAAGCATTCACTTCAGAGGAATTATGGAAAGCTCAGTATTACCAAAACATTCAGGTCCATGGTGAGTCTATGTCTTTTGACAGCAACCATAGAGGCAAGTGGCAAGTAAAGCAACGTGTGAATATGGGTTTCCTGTCCAGTTAGAATTATATGCTTTGATATGATAAAGACAAAATTAGGACTGGTAGACACTTCTGATGAGCTCAGAGACTTCTTTCAACATCTTTTCCAACTTAAAGCTAATCAGGATTTTAATTCACAGAGCAGCTATTCCCCAGTGGCCTCCAGACTTCTTTCCAGCCTCGGTAAACAGTGACAGACCAATGAGATTGATGGTGGGAGCGATAGCCAGAGGACCAATATATCTTAGCACAAGGCCCACCAGCCCAGATAAGCCTAGTGTGAGCTGAAGTAGAGAGGATACCAGAATGGCTCCCTGGATCTGTGGAAGATAAAACAATAAGGATGTAATGTCATTCCCTATGCCATAAAGGTTTCATATCTAAAATTAAATGTTGTGCATCTTTTGCGAATATAATGCTTTCGTTTGACTTTAACCTTTCAAAATTAAGTTTTAGGTCTTTTGTAGAACACAGTTTTAGAACATGAAACTCTAAAAACTGTTCAAGTTAAAAGTCTGAAATTTTCACTGGTTTGACCCAAAATCTGAAATTTGGGACAGATAAAATTGAAACAGACTGTCTATTAGTGATTTAAAAATAGCAGAATTCAAGCAGTTGTGTAATTTGAGCACATGCTAACAAAGAACTTCACATTGACAGCTAGTCACAGTTTCTAAATAGTATGTACTGTGTGGCCTCTGATGAGAAATATCTATCTATCTATCTATCTATCTTAAGCCACGTTTAATGTAGCTTTTCTCTCGTTGGGTTCTTAAAATGAATTCAACTTTACATTTAAATGTTAAGTCTTGACAACATTTTTTTTCACTTCTTTGCTTATTTATACACCCCCCCCCCCCACACACACACACACACCTTGTTTTTTAACCACACAAGTGAACATACCTCACGCATTCTTGTCATCCAGACCTCATCTGAATTTTCCATTTGTAGTGGACTGGTGCCATTATGAAACTGCACCAATGGTTTCACAGGTGCATTTGGCACAGGACACTGCCACTTGGGTAATGCAAGAATTGCCAGGGTTGGTGTGATGAAACTGAATGTGCCACCCTGGAGGATTGGTAACCTGCAAGTCAATAATTTTAAAGTTAAAGGTCAAAGGTCACTTGACCAAATGATGTAAAGTCTCTTCTGATTACGCTTAGCTTTGTATACTCAAAGCAAACCTGAAGATAATATTTATTATCAGATTGTTTTCTCCTTAGATGGAAAACAAAGTATTATTACTAGGTTTTATGGTTTCAAGAGTCTGTTTCAATTGCTACCATTTTGTATGCTGTAATACTTTCTTATGCACTTTTTGCACCAAAATGATACATGATACAATGAAACATTTCTCTTTTTCAAAGGGGAATGAAACCAAAGAAACTTAAAGTACTGAAGTACTTCACTCAAAGTATTTTCTCAAATTCTATTGTTGTATGTTCAAGCTTTTGCCAAACTGTGTAGGAGGAACACTCAACTCTTAGTTAATTGCTCGGGCTTAGTGTTACAATAGTAAGCTTGAGCTTACTTGTGGAGCGCCATGCTGCATTGTGATATATGGCTACACTGCTTCCCATGCAAACAAAAGAAAAGTATAAAAATGAGTCTTTCTGTTTCAAAAGGATTATTTTAATAGAAATTTCAAAATAACTACACTGATTTTACTCTCTCACACAGGTATATACGTATATAGATCAGTCTCATGAAACAACAATCCATAAGATTGGCCTAAAAGTTAACTTTAACCTTAAGTGGCAAACAGACATTAATCATGCTGATGTTTTTCTCCACACATAATCATTTAACTGTCAAAATAAATTGCTGCACCGATTAGGCGGACTTATTATTTATAGCTGAGGAGGAACCATGGTTCATTCTTCATTTAGACACTTTAGGAATTGGCAGTTGATTATCACAAATGGAATCCCTTTCCTGATATTTCAAGTTTGTCAAAATATCACATGTGACATTCAATTCATCCTGTCTTCCTCCCTTAGCCCATCAATCATTATCTGAGTTGGTGGTATGTGTACCTGTCTGCATAGAGCTTACGACAACCTGTATTGATCAATCGTTTGTTTATTTTCTAGTCTATCTATGATATGACAGTGTTTTTCTGATTTAATTTAATTTACAGTATTTTACAAATCAGTTAGTGCTTGTAAAACGTATCTGCAAATGTATAGTATAGTGTACAATCCATTGGTTTTATTATACTGTAATCTGCCAAAGGGTAGTCAAGCTTTGTTATTACAGAGTCCTGTAATGTATTTTTTGGGAATGAAATCAAATGTTATTTCTTTCCTCTTAGTTTGATTGATTGATTGGTAATTTATTTCAACATGTGAACAATATACAAGTACATTTAGAAAAGAAAATAAGAAAGAAAAAAAATACTGTACAAATTACATACAAAAAAAATTATTAATTTACATGTTGAAAGGGAGTGGGAAGAAGTAAACACTTATTTAATCCCACCCCTTTGCCATAAATTATCAGTTAATATTTAGTCAGCTTCCTTACTGATATAATTTGTAATAAAAACAGTGAACAGATTTCTGATATACTATATACTATAATATCACATCATGAGTTTTTGTTTTGTTTTGTTTTTTTAAATAGAGACATTTACTTAATTTAAATATTTTCCTTTTTTTTATAGTTCGAGAAGATCACATTTTTATAACTCTTTTTGAACAGTTTTATGTTTGGACATTGCTTTAATTCAGACTGTTCCATAGTTTCACTCCATGAACAGAAACACAGAAGCCTTTTCTTGTAGTACGTACCTTCATTGTTTTGAAGTTACAAAAATCCCTTAAATTATAACTTCCTTCTTTCAAAAAAAACATACTCTGAATATTACCTGGCAGTTCTTTATTTTTTGCTTTGAATAGAATTTGTGCTGTTTGGAATTTCACTAGATCGTCAATTTTCAATATTTCAGACTGCAAAAATAGTGAGTTTGTATGTTCCCTATAACCTGCATTGTGGATGATTCGAATTGCTTTTTTTTGAAGAGTAAAAAGTGAATGTAATGTGGTTTTATAGTTATTGCCCCAGACCTCTGCACAATAGCTTAAGTATGGTGAAACCAGTGAACAGTATAGAATATGAAGTGATGTTCTGTCGAATACCTGTTTTGCCTTGTTTAGTACTGCAATGCTACGTGATACTTTGGAATGAATATATCTTAAGTGAGCTCTCCAGTTAAGTTTTTCATCTATTATTACCCCCAGAAATTTATTTTCACTGACTCTTTCAATATCAACACCATTTATTTGAATCTTTGCATTTGTATTTAAACTACTATTTCCAAATAACATAAGTTTAGATTTATTCAAATTTAATGATAATTTATTTTTATCAAGCCAGAACTTCACTTTACTTATTTCATTAGTCATATCCTCCAATAAATTCTGCAGATCATCACCAGAGCAAAAAATGTTTGTATCGTCAGCAAAGAGAACCATTTTTAATACTTTGGACACTTTACAGATGTCGTTAATGTACAAGTTGAAGAATTTTGGACCCAAAACTGACCCTTGGGGTACACCACAAGCAATGTCCATACATAAGGAACAACCACCATTTATTTTCACAAACTGCTTTCTGTCACTTAAATAACTCCGGACCCAATCTAAAACTACCCCTCTGACACCATAACGTTCCAGTTTTCTTATTAATATATCATGATCTATAGTGTCAAATGCCTTTGTCAAGTCTATGAATAACCCAGCCACATATTGCTTTTTGTCTATGGAATTTGTGATGTATTCTATTGAATCTAATAGTGCCAATGATGTTGATCTGCTTGATCTGAATCCATACTAACTCTCAGTGAGTAGTTTATGTTTATCTGTAAATTTTTCCAGTCGGTTTTTAAACAGTTTTTCAAGAACTTTTGAGAATTGAGGTAGTAAAGAGACAGGCCTGTAGTTTGTGAAATGGTGTTTGTTTCCAGATTTGTATAGAGGTATAACTTTTGCTATTTTCATTCTGTCTGGAAATCGACCAGTTTGAAATGATAAATTACAGATGTATGTAAATGGTTTTATAATAGCCTCAATGACTCTTTTAACCACTATCATATCAATATCATTACAATCCAAAGATTTCTGATTTTTACATTTTTTGACAATTTCAAAAACTTCATTTTCATCAACGGCTGTGAGAAACATAGAATATGGATTTCTGTCTATCAGTGTATCCGGTTTTTCCTGTGCTTTCCCAGGATGAGTGATTGTTCTTGCTAAATTCGTCCAGCAGTTACAAAGAATTCATTGAGACTATTTGCCACAACATCCATATTGTATTTTTCATGGTCATTACAAATGAAATACTTGGGATAGTTCTTTTGTCCAGTCCCACGTTTTATAACACTGTTCAGGATTTCCCATAATCTTTTATTATTATTTCTATTTATATCTAATTGCTTCATATAGTATTCCTTTTTACTAAATCTAAGTATATTAGTTAACCTATTTTTATATCTTTTGTATCTGATTTCAGCATCTTTAGTTCTCGTTCTTAAGAACTCTCTATATAGAGCATTTTTCTTTATACATGCATTTTGCAGACCTTTTGTTATCCATGGACAGTCCATATATTTATGTTTCCTACTATATTGCTTTATTGGACAGTTGGTATTGTACAGTAATGAAAATATTCTAAGGAATTCATTATAAGCACTATTAACGTCCTGTTCCTGATATAGTTCACCCCAGTTCTCTTTCAATAAATCTTTTTTAAATGCATTCATTCTTTCTTCTGTTCTTACTCGTCTGTACTCTTTTTTACTGTCATAGATTGTAAAAATTGGAAGATGGTCACTTATATCGTTAATCAGGAGTCCACTTACAGTCTTATTTTCAATGTCATTTGTAAAAATGTTGTCTATGAGAGTTGCACAATGTGATGTAATCCTGGTAGGTTTAGTAATTTTAGGGAATAGGTTCATACAGTGCATTGTGTTTATAAATTCCTCAGTGGTTATATGTTTATTTGGGTTTAACAAATCAATATTGAAATCTCCACAAATGAAAACTTTTTTGTGAGCTAATTCAATAAATGTTTCTTCTATCCAGTCTTTAAATGTCTCAATACTACTACCTGGAGCTCTGTATATACAGCTAATGATTACATTTTTACTTTTTTCTTTACAAATTTCAACTGTAATACATTCTAGTACATTATCAATCACCATCGTCATCTTTTCCACCAAAATTAAATTGGTTTCAATTAAATTTCAAGGATTTGTCCACATACAAGGCCACTCCTCCTCCTCCTTTGTTTCGCCTAGTTATAAATGTGAATTCATAACCCTCCAGTTCAAAGTCTGTTCCTTTTTCCATATTGATCCAAGTTTCTGATAAGGCAATGACACTAAATGGATGTGAAAACTGGTTAAGATATGCTTTGATATGATTAAAATTAGCATAGAGACTTCTACAGTTAAAGTGGATAATTGATCATTTATTCTCAGTTTTAATCCTCTGATTGTAGTCTTTATTTGTATAGTAGCAGCAATTGTTATTGTTAGATGAGAAGAAGTTATTGTCTGGATCTATTTCATATTCCAAGTCCTGTGTATTGTGATCCATATAGTTAAATTTTTTCAGTTCCAATTGATCATATTCTGCAACTGTCTGACTGATGCAGCTGTTTCTTCCAGATGTATCTGAGTTCTTCCTTCCAGTGTGTGTCATAAGTGAGCGTGTGGTTGTCTGTTACCTTGTTTGGCGTCCAGATCATGTTGCTCACTGATATTTTTCGAGATCCGCCATATTTTTAATGGTCAGAACTTTGGCTTCCTCTGGTGATCCGTTTAATTTAATGAATATTTTACAGTTTGTCGTCCAAGTGCTTTGGATTTTTCCCAGCTTCTTAAGGTGTCGCGCTTTTTTGGCTATTTCAGCGTTGTGTTTGGTTAGATGTTCATTGATAAAGACATTAGATCCTTTTAATTTTCTTCCTTGTTTCAGCAGCGTAATCTTGTGCTTTCGATTTACAAACCTTAATATAATAGCCGGTATGTTGCCGTTCCTCCTGGGAAGAGGGTGGCATGCTTTGACAGAGTTACAGTCCAGGGCAATCCCTTTGGACCGCAGGAAAGCAACCACCTGTTGTTCCGTGTAGCTAATGTCAAGCTCTCCAGGTTCCTCATTGCTGTCAGCGCCTGAGCGTATGACCGGGGTTTAATATGGAGCCCAGTGATGATAACGTCGTTTATCCTGGAGTATTGCTCCAGGTCAGCGACCTTACTTTCCAGGTATGCAATCTTTTTATCTTTTTCGGCATTTTGGATGCGGAGGAGCTTTACCTCCTCCACAATTTCAATGATATTTTTCTGCTGCAACCTGATAGTAGAAATTTCCTCCATTATGAAGTCAAGAGACTTTTTAATGTCCTCGACTTCCTCAGCTGTCGGTGTCCTCTTCGGCCCCATTTTATCTGGTTACCCTGGTAGCAGGTTTAGTCAGCTGATTCCTCAGTCAGCTGTTAGCCTGGTAACGTGTTGGCTAGCCAGCAAGTACCTCGTTAACTCTGTTAGTCCAGTCCAATATCCTGTATCAAAGTCATAATCCAGACAGGGTTGTACCAAAAGTTCCAACAATTTGAGTAGTCTTTGCTCCAGAAATTGATGGCCAAAATTTCAAAAATCGTCCATTAGACTACACTCGTGTCATAGTTATGTACCTATTTTCCCCTTGCCATATGTGTTGCACACTTGGACAAATGACACTTCCAGGCGTGCATGAGTTCAGAATCGTTCTCTTTACTTGCTCATTTGCAACTGCAAATACAAAACACAAGCACTTCAGTTCAGCGTAGCTGCACTCTGCAGGCTATCTGTGCAGTAGAACACACAGGACCCTTTTACACATAACTACTGAACACGTGTTAACAAAGTACTCATTTACTCAGTATTTTCCTACCAATGTTCATATTACAATATTCTGCACACTCGTATGCTCCTCCAAATAGTATTGTTGCGCATGGAGACTACCCTCTCGATCCCCTTATTAATCATTTGCGATGTGACATCCCGTTTAACACCAGTTCAGGTACATCATGTAAATCACAAACTCTGACATTAGCGTTGTGTTCCATTAATGACAGTACCTTACTCTAATACATTTCTCATACGTCAACATCATTCTGTTTATCAACACATTACTTGTGCTCACCTGCAAATACAAAACACAAGCACTTCAGTTCAGCGTAGCTGCACTCTGCAGGCTATCTGTGCAGTAGAACACACAGGACCCCAAAGCTGCCTGATTCAGTGCCTGTGTGAGCGCCACCCGTGGGAATCATCATTGATCAGAATATCCTAGCTGGATTGCCAGTTATCACAGTATGTGTCAGAAATAGTAATAAAGAACTGAACGCATAATGTAACAATGATAAGAATGCATGAAATTATGGAGGTGGGGGGGGGGGGGGCAATATCTATTACAATACTTCCATCTGTGTCCACCCATTACATGAGTCCCACACTCTCCCCTCCAAAAATGAATGTCATCCCGACATTAGAGATTTCCCAGAATACACGTCTTCAACAGAAGGTTACAGCAGTAGCTTCACTGGGAGTCAGCCTCTAAAGATACTTTCTGTCCGGTAACAGTCTTTGGCATGACATACATCTCCCCCTTTATGTCATGTACCAGCAACAGACACTACTGGCCAGGCAATGTCTGTAAAGTCTCTCCGCCACTCAGGCGTGTTCTGTATCAGACTGAAGGTGCAGACCTATCACTCTACCATGTAACCTTTTACACAGACACACATTTACTGCTGTATATCTCACATACAAGCCAGTATCTCTCAATGTGTAGCTAGTCTGGTTCTGGTACTCCCTGTTTAACTCATGTGAACTATTAAACCAATGCATGCAGTTATTGCTCTGTCAAATTTGCTCTTTTTAACATTTGCTACTGTGAACACTTCCCTTTCTGTTTAAACTGTCACCACAGTAAACTCAACATGTGACAATGAACTTAGTTTTTTTTCTTAGCTGTGGACATCATTTGTGTCTGTTTATGACTGATGGCTGACCTAAGGTGTCATACGTGAGTGTCTTGGGTGGATTTCTGCATCGAAAAGGATACTTTCTTGTGGGAACTGGCTGTGAGTTGGGCTCTCCCTCGTCTTCTTCATCAGATGACGACACCTGTTCTTGACTTCTTCTGTTCTCCTCCCCAGACAGCTCACTTCGCCCTGCCTCCTCCTCCTCTGCACTTGACTCCAGTCCACCTTTTCCACCCTCGTCTAGGCACTCGCTGCTGACACCACCACTTGACAGTTCTCCGTTAGCTTCTTCTGGCTGGAACTCCTCTGCCTCTGCCCCAAGCTGACTCCTAATCTGGGTGGGTGATTCTGCAGCTGGTGTGGTGATAATTCCCCAGTCACCCTCATCCTCTGAACTGCTGTCGTGGTCACTCTCCTGCTGCTTTTCTTGGGTCTTTCCTTTTCTTTGTTGTTTGGCATCCTCCTTCCCATTCTTGTTTTTCTCCAGCTTCTCCTCCTGAATGGGGAAAAAGTCACAGGGCAGTAGGAGGTTCCTGTGCAGAACTCTCACTTTCCCTGGTCCTCTCTCTGGCTGTACGGCATAGACAGGGCTATCTTTGTGCTTTCTTTCTAACACAACATGTACTCGCTCCTCCCAGTAAGACCTTAGCTTTCCGGGCCCACCCCGGTCTCTGAAGTTCCATACTAGCACTCGACATCCCGGTTGCAGTTCCACTCCATGAGCCTTCCGATCGTACTGCCTTTTCGCTCTGTTCCTCTCTTTCTGAGCTGTTTCTGATGCCAATCTGTATGCCTCTTGCATCCTACTTCTCCACTTACGGACATAATCACTGCGAGAAGTACTCTGGTCACCTGGAACCAGGCCAAACATGATGTCCACTGGTAGGCGGGGGTTTCTGCCATAGAGGAGATAATATGGGGCATATCCTGTTGCTTCACTGCGTGTTCAGTTATATGCATGCACCACTTTGCTCAAGGAGTTTTTCCAGTCTGCCTTGGCTTCCTCTGCCAGGCTCCTCAGCATGGAAAGGAGTGTCCGATTAAATCTCTCCACCTGACCGTTCCCCGCTGCATGGTAAGGTGTTGTGCGTGACCCCTGGATTCCACAGTACCTTTCCAGGGTGGCAAACAGCTGGTTCTCGAACTCCCTTCCCTGATCATGATGTAACTGGGCAGGGAATCCAAATTTGAGCACAAAATCTCCAAAGATCTTTTCTGCTGCTGTTCTTGCTGACTTGTTGGTGCATGCATATGCCTGTGCAAACCGGGTGAAATGATCCATCACGACTAGAATGTACTCATATCCTCCTTTACAACTCTCCAGATGCAGGAAGTCTATTGAGACCATCTCAAAAGGGTATGTGGTGACAATGTTGACCAACGGTGCTCTGGTTGGTTTGCCTGGATGTTTCCATTTCAAGCAACTGCACACCTTAGTCACATAATGTTCCACATGTCTTTGCATATGTGGCCAATAGAATCGATCACGGACCAAGGCGAGTGTCCGCTCCACTCCGAGATGTCCCATTTCCTCATGGAGCTCCTTGTACACCAGCTGATGGAATTTTGTGGGTAACACTAGCTGAGCTCGAGCAGCTGATTTCCTGTACAGGATGTCTTTGTCGAGGTACAGCTTACTCTTTTCCCGGCTTAGAACTGAAGTGTCTTCACCCCTGTCTCTTCCTCTCCAAGGAGGCCATTGTCCTGTCATAACATATTCTCGCACCCTGCCAATGACTGGATCATCCTCCTGTGCTTTCTTTAGTGTCTCTTTGGAGATCTGTGTCACTGGGGCCATTACTCATTCATGCTCTACATCAGCACATGCTGTGGTTATGGTAGCTGGACACATCCATGGCTCATGTTCATGGAATTTCAGCTGAAGCGCCTGTGTCGCAGGTGTGATTACCTCTGGTTTCATTTCCTGCGAGCATGTGCGCATGTACTCCTCCATGTCTCGTGTCATCCGTGATAAACCATCAGCATCGCCATTAGCCCTTCCCGGCCGATACTTGATTGAGAAGTTAAAATCGGCTAGCAACCCACCGGTGTGTTGTAGCATTTAGCTTCGCTGTAGTCAGGACGTAGGTCAACGGATTGTTATCTGTATACACTGTGAAAGAAGGTGCGTAATACAGATACTCCCGAAACCTCTCACAGATTGCCCACTTCATTGCTAGAAACTCTAGCTTTCCAGAGTGGAAGTGGTAGTTGGTTTCTGGAGCTGTTAGAGTTCTTGACCCATACCCAATGACAACCAGTTGGCCCTGCTGTCTCTGATACAGGACTGCACCAAGCCCTTCTTGAGAGGCATCGCAGTGCAGCACAAATGGCCTTTCGAAGTCAGGGTATGCCAGGAGTGGTGGACTCAGCAGGTGTTCTATAAGCTGGCATAGCACTGCCTGGTGTTGTTCCGTCCATGTGATTGGCTGGCTTGAGTGGAGTTGGTCTGATTTTTTCCGCTGTCCTTTGTGCCTGATTACCGTTGATCTTCTGTCAGTAATCACTTGAATCTTTCCGGTCGATAGCAGCTGGTATAGTGGCTTGGCAGTGCGTGAGAAGTTTGGAATGTAGGGGCGGTAGTATGTCAGGAAACCTAGCATTTTCCTTAGGTCTCCCACAGTCTCAGGTTTGCGGTTTTTTAGTGCTTGCACTGGTGCCAATTCAGCAACGTCCATGCAGTAGCCATCTTTGGATACAATCTTTCCCAAGAATTTCACCTTGTCCTTGAACACTTCACACTTTTTGGAGGTTAGCTTCACCCCGTGCTCTTGATAGCGGCGCAGGACCTCCCTCAGATCATGCAGGTGGTCCTCAAATGATCTGCTGTGGACCAAATTGTCATCCAGATATGGCTGAGATATTTCATCCCTCAAGCCTGCAAGGCACTCTTCCATACTGCGCTGGAACTCTGCTGGAGCCGAGGACAAACCAAAGGCAATCCTTACCCACTCATATAAGCCCCAAGGTGTGATAAAGGCTGTGAGGGGTCTGCTACTTTCCTCCAGGAAACCCTGGTGGTACGCCTTGCCCTGGTCCAACACTGAGAACCATGCACTCCCAGTCAGGCTGTTTAACATGTCTTGAACACGAGGGATGGGGTGACGGTCAGGAATGGATTTCCGGTTTAACTCACGGTAATCCACGCAGAGACGCAGACTTCCATCCTTCTTGCGCACGCAGACGATGGGTGATGAGTAGGGGGATCGGGATTTCTGAATCCATCCTCTGTTCAACAGGTCCTCCAAATACTCCTTCACCTCCTTGTGGAGTGGCTTGGGGACTGAGATGTATGTGCGTCTTACTGGGGTTGTGTCATTCAATCTGATCTTTAACTTCAGGGAGGGGATGCATCCCACATCACTCTCATCTTTTGAAAATGCAGCACACTCTTCACGCAGGGCTTTTCTCACCTGCTCCTGCTGATCTGGGGTCAGGTGATCAACTGACACAGGTGGGTCCCTTAAATCTTGGCTGCAACTGCCCACCTCTTCATACTCCCCTTTGTGCTGTTCTGGGGCGCTGACGGTGCTCCCTGTGTTTTCACTAGCACACGTCAACTTGCCCATGTTTTCAGCACTTACTGGTCTTACGTCTACTGGGTAAATAGCCTTCACTTGCTGTAGTCGTCCCAACACTACATGAGGGAGGAGGGTGATGTCATGGCTGCCGCCATTCGTGACTGGAATAACCACCCTGGACCGGGTACCCCTCTGCAGGCCAATGACAGTTTCATTCAGGTTAACCCCCTCTGGTAGTTTTGAAATGTCCTCTGGTTCAAAAAGAACCTCCTGTTTCAGGGGGAGGGGACCTGTCCTCACACTGCACTTAACCTCCCTGCTTTGTCCAGCTGGAATCATTATCTTTTGTCTCCCAACTTTCACCACACCCTCCTCATCATTTTTGTAGCAGCGCTGCACGATGTTAATTAGCACTTCCGCTTTCTTACAATCAATCGAGAAGGCTTCCTTTACCACAGCAGGTGTAACGTCTGGATGCTGCTCCATTCCATCCTTTACAAAATGCTCAATCACATTATAGCCAATGATAGGTGGCTCTGCTACTCCTGGCTCTTTTGAGACAAGCACGGGGACAACTAACTCTGGCTGTGGATCTCTAGTTGACCCCAGTCTAAATTTTAGCTCAACCCAACCTGCGAAGGGTATGGGTGTTTGGTTCGCTGCTTTACCCACCAGAGCCTCATCCTCACCTAGGAGTTCACTTGTGCTTCTCAGTTGGATATGTGGAAAGCAGGACTTCCTCCAGTTCTCATTAATGATAGTCACCTGTGAACCTGTATCCCACAATGCTTGTGTTTCTACCCCTTCAAAGAAACAATCCACCATACACTTCTTCCCGATCAGGGCTCTCAGCTTAGCCTGACAGCGTAGTGAGAGATGACTGGCATACGTGGCACCCACAGTCTCTTTAGCCTTGCCACTCTGCTCTAATTCTGCCTCCAGCTGTCTTATTCGATTCCAAAGAAGTTCATGCAACTTGTCGTCTGCTTCAGCACCCGTCACCCGAGGGTCATCCAGATAGGGCTTGAGCTGAAACTTGATAGGGTCACTCAGTAGCCCAGTACTAACCGACCTCAAGAATTTCTTCTGGATGAGCTCAGGGCTGTATTGTTCATCGGACCCCGTGTCTTCCGATGCGAGCAGCAGCCTCTCTTTTAACTCAATTGCTCTGAAGAGGAAGTTTTGGGGAGACTCACGGCTGTCTTCTGTGACGTTCACTAGTCTGTGATACAAATCTGTGGTGCTGTCTTCTTTAAAATGCCCCTTTAATATGGCCTTCAATTGGGGGAGGGTGAGGTCACGTTTTATCTCAAGCATGTCTCTAAGACTCAAACCTGGGCTGACAGACTTCACCACAGCCTCTATAACCTCCGCTTCACTGTGTCCTTTGTTCAGACCTCTGTCAATCTGATGCATCAGGTTGGTGTATGAGAGTCTGTCCTTTTGGCCCTTCTCCCCAATTTGACCATAGATCTTGAATTCCCTCCTTATCGCCACTTCCGAAAGGCGGTTGGCTGCGACAGGAAACACATTTTGTGGGGTGGTTGGCTGACTTGGTGGTGTCCTCTCCACCCTTTCACTCAGCCTCCTAATTTCTTCCTGCAGTGCTTCGCTGTTTCTCTGGAGCTGTGCGTATCTCTCTGCTAAATCAACTTCTTCCCTTGTTTCCTGAGTTCCCTGTGGCAAGCTCGTTGTATTTCCTCCACTTTCTGTGTTTCTGGAGCTCCCTATCGCTGGGTCGACACTTTCTAACATTTTCTTTAGATAGTAGAGTGCAACATCCTGCTCTTCATCATTAATAACCTTGTCCATAGATTCTGTAATTAATTTTATTAACGCTCGTCTTGTTGTGACATTTCCACTAGGGATTTTAGCTTCAGCACATACCCCTTTGAGTTGGTCGAGTTGTAGGTTCCAGAGTGTCTGGGACACAGTCTCTGCCAGCTCCTCGAGGTCCATCGTGGTTGCTGTAGCCACGCCCCTTCCTTATTTTCATCACGCTGGACACAACGTTAATTATCCCAGCGGTGCCTCCAATATGTGTTGCACACTTGGACAAATGACACTTCCAGGTGTTCATGAGTTCAGAATCGTTCTCTTTACTTGCTCATTTGCAACTGCAAATACAAAACACAAGCACTTCAGTTCAGCGTAGCTGCACTCTGCAGGCTATCTGTGCAGTAGAACACACAGGACCCTTTTACACATAACTACTGAACACGCGTTAACAAAGTACTCATTTACTCAGTATTTTCCTACCAATGTTCATATTACAATATTCTGCACACTCGTATGCTCCTCCAACTAGTATTGTTGCGCATGGAGACTACCCTCTCGATCCCCTTATTAATCATTTGCGATGCGACATCCCGTTTAACACCAGTTCAGGTACATCATGTAAATCACAAACTCCGACATTAGCGTTGTGTTCCATTAATGACAGTACCTTACTCTAATACATTTCTCATACGTCAACATCATTCTGTTTATCAACACATTACTTGTGCTCACCTGCAAATACAAAACACAAGCACTTCAGTTCAGCGTAGCTGCACTCTGCAGGCTATCTGTGCAGTAGAACACACAGGACCCCAAAGCTGCTCGATTCAGTGCCTGCGTGAGCGCCACCCGTGGGAATCATCATTGATCAGAATATCCTAGCTGGATTGCCAGTTATCACAGTATGTGTCAGAAATAGTAATAAAGAACTGAACGCATAATGTAACAATGATAAGAATGCATGAAATTATGGAGGGGGGGCAATATCTATTACAATACTTCCATCTGTGTCCACCCATTACATGAGTCCCACATATGCTCATAATGAAGAGTGAGAATGCAGTGTTTGTGTTTAAAACTAATTCAAACATCCAGAGAAAAAAATTCAAAGTAATAAAATACACCCATAGTGTTCATTCTTTAAACAAAGGATTTGGCTGTAGTGCGATATTAATGTTAACCCCTCCTTGGTAGGACTTCCAAGCAAATCCTGGCAGTAACCTGAAAAGCTCATTTTAAGTTTTCTGTAGCCCGATAATAAAAACAGTCAATGCGTCGGAATCCATTCAATCCTTCAAATCACGTTTAAAAACCCACATGTTTAAACTAGCCTTTGAAACAAATTCGATTTTAAATTTTTACTCAGTTTGCGTTTGTGCCATGCCACTTATCTGAAACTTTTTTCATAACGATAACTGTATTTTCTTCGTCACTCTATTGCTGTGACCCCACAAATGCGGCTCTTGTGTGAAGCACTTTGATGTACCTTGGTCTTTTAAATGTGCTATAGAAATAAGATTGAAACTTAAACTGAAAAACTAGTGATGGGATTTCCGGCCCATTTTAGAGAACTGGCTCTTTCGGCTCGGCTCACTAAAAAGAGCCAGATCTTTCGGCTCCCAACCGGCTCTTCAGGTTGTTTTGTTGCTTTAATTAATTTATTATTAACAACTATATAAAATTATGCACAAAAGGAATTATTAATGTGAAAAAAAACTGCGGTTTTATATATATATGTTTATATATAAATATATATATATATATATATATACAGTGGCCCCTAGAGACAAAGCACGTACAAACTCCAAAACACACTTCTACCGTTAACTGAACTTCCAAAACAGAGCTACCTAGATCACTTAAATTACACAATTGAAAGCATGTGTGTATTGTTTGTGTATTTATACACAGGCACTCATATATATTAAAAATAATTTTAAAAAATGATTACCTGTTACTACCACATACCAAGTCGTTAGTACTTCCTGGCTTGTGTAGCCACTAGGTAACAAAAGCTCAACACTGCCCCTAGCATCCTGGAGCACTTCTGTTGTGATTTGTATGTGCTTCGGGGGTTTTTTTATTCACTCCACAAAAAATGTAATAAATAAATCATATAATACAAAAACCAACTATTTACATTTCAACTTTTAACTATTTAAAATGTTCAGCTTTTTCCTTTTAAACAAATTTAAAGTGAAACAACACAAAACACTGCAAACACACAATTAAATATAAATATGAAAAAATATGAAAACAAAAAGAAGATGCACATTCTCTGTCATATGGACATGCATGAATAAACTTTCTGAATCCTTTATCATCTGCAACTGAAAATAGTTGTGGATGATTACTACACCTTTCTAATGTGACGTTGTTGTGCCTGGCTCTCTTTCTCTCTCTTTCCCTCGGGCTCTGTTCTGTGAGCGTAAGTACTGCCCCTCCCCCCTCTTCCCAGCACAAAGCACAAGACTCACGTGCTGAGTGAAGCGGAAAAAAAGTGCGAGAGAGAGGGTGAGAGAAAGAAAAAAAAAAACACGGCTCCCAATAAAGATCCGGCTTGCGTCGTTCACTTCAAAGAGTCGGCTCTAAGAGCCATTTCGTTCACGAACGACACATCACTATGAAAAACATCCTCCTTTTCACCCAAGCAGTTTTATTTGATTGCTCTACCATTGGCAATGCTGTTATTTATTTAACAGACTCTTCCTGTTGGATATAAATTTCATATCAGCTAACATTATCTGTTAACTAAGTAACTACTCTGCTACAGAGGATGCTGCTAAAAGATTTGAGAATGCTACATGTAACATACTGCCACATTCTTAAAGAAAAAGAATGTGCATGAGAAAACTGGCTCTTATAATAAACTCAGAAAGAAATCGGAATCCAATCAGTGGAGTTCTTGGAAGAAAAGAAACCCCTGGCCTTCGCAAGGTAAATTGTAAATGGTAAATGGCCTGTATTTGTATAGCGCTTTTCTAGTCCCTAAGGACCCCAAAGCGCTTTACACATCCAGTCATCCACCCATTCACACACATATTCACACACTGGTGATGGCAAGCTACATTGTATTGTAAGGTATTGTAACTTTTATATCTAACAGCAAAATAACAAAACATGTAACTATCATTTGCTGTTGTTATTCTTGTTTGTGAATCATAATAATCATAATAAAAAGTGATATGTGTGTCAAAGAGTTGAAAAGTGAAGTTGCTCTCTTTCAGAAAGTGCCCTAGCTAGGCAATTATTTACTACTGACATGAGATGTTCTAGAGATCCCACAATAAACTAACCCACAGTTTAAGTTCACATGAACCACTACAGGAGCTGGGCTGTTACTTTAGATCCTTTGTGGATGTGTTTTAGGAAGACTTATATTAATCCTCAATAATCCTTACTGAACAAAGAAATGCTTCCACAATATCAGGTGTGCCAAACAAATAAAACGCTCACTCATTCTTAGGTGGGGCATTGTCTCAGTTTTGTAATGCTGCAGAAAGTGGAATAATAGAGAGATTTTAAAGGATTAAACATATTTTCTTTTTATACAGATTCATTTGTGTTTTTATTTTCATAAAACTCCTTTTTATTTGACTTTAATGCTTGCTGTGTTGTTGTTTTTTTTATTGAAAAACAGTCACAATGTGCAATGACATAGATGAGAATTAATTTCATACCAGACTGTACTGGATGTCATTATCTCAAAATATCTGCGTACAGATCAGATGCTAATGCCAAGTGTAATTGAGGAAATGTCTAAATCTAAAACAGTAATACTGGTTTATCTGATGTTCTCTACTCAGTAAGCAATAAGAGTTTCCCTATATCAGTGTTTCTTTGCTTTAAATCATTATGACAAAGGCTATTTCTTGTAACTCAGAACTAGTGTGGTCAGCTAGAATAATAACAATCTTGTATCTGCTACATCAAAACACAACGGCCTGGCTGGCAGGATATGTTCAGTCTCAGATGTCTCACACTTTAATCTAATTTGAGTGATGCACAGACATATATCTGGACTCACTAAGGCTGCTTCTCAGGCTTCAGCCTGATGTACAAAACACATTATATGTCATTGACAACACCATCGGTGTGGTCAGAGCTAATTCTCCTATCAACACAACCTAGTTTGTCAATGTCATCTAAAAATGTTAAGTGATTTGTAAAAAAAAAAAATAATAATAATAATAATATGGGCAATGGAGCGGGTATCCTTAGTGTTTCAGCAATGCTGACAAAAGAAGGTAATGCCACAAGTATTGGCAAAAATGTCATATCCTTTTATGTCTTTGCAGCTGACATTCAAGGCTTTACTATACTTCACACAGGGGTGGAAAACACAGGCATTGTTTGTTTTAATCATTTTCCAAACCTGCAACTCCCTTGGACATCAATCAGGGAGACATCAGTTCCATGGCAGTGAGGATTCCTTGTGGAATAAGATAGGCTGGTAGAAGTTACTCTTTCCAGATGTATAAACCTAAAAGATTTTAAATTTTGCCCAACATTCATATTTTGTGGTCAATCCTGATCAGTAACATAAATGGCCTTTTGCCATGCCAAGTTAAAAGACACAATAGAACCTTCAGCATCACTTATTAAAAGATTTGAGTGAGTGGTCATATATACATATATGCTAAAATGCTAACAGATTATTTTCAAATAAATACAAATCAATAATATGCTACAGGAGAAAATAAAGTCACCAATATTTTGGTTATTTCAACATGCCAGCCTTGGAGCTTAAATTTAATATATTTTTACAGCATGGTCATATTTTCCTGGTCGCTGGTTCAACAGAGGTCACTCAGCCTGAAAGAAAACTGGTATTATTATAACCTTGAAAATATCTAAACTACTAACTTATGACCACAATTTGGATTTTAACCATATTGCAGGTCTTGTAAATAATGTTATTGAATGATTGAAATGCTGTTGCTAATCAGCCATGAAATTAGCTCTTGACACTATAGTTTTTGGTGCATGTTTTACCCACACTCTTGTATGTTATTAATAAAATAAAGTCCCATTTCCAAAAATGTTTTGACACGACTTAAAATAGTTTAACTAAAAGTGTAAAGAAAATTACATGTCATATTTAGCTTTCCCTCCCTTTTTACTCAAAATCCCCCTTACTCATTTCTGCTCATGTCTAGAACCGTCTCACACATACAAGCACTCACATGTTAGCGACTTCACATTAAAGTCGCTAACGAGTCACTAAAGAATCAGGGTTAGGGTTACTGACAGACCTTATTGTGAATAAATACATACTGTTGCCAACATACATTAATTATCACTCCTTTTTAAAGTGAGACATTTTCTTTAACTACATTAATGTCATTTTTTGAATTTTGAATTATTGTTTATTTTTTAGTTTGTAAATGTTGCAACAACAAAAAAGACATTACCATCAACATGTCAGGATTATGGAAATCTTCTAGTTATAATTTCAACTACATTTACCTCAGCTTTAGTCACACTTCTCTTTCTCTGTATTAAAAAGCTGGAAGCTGGAAACATACTGCTGGGGAAACACTGACAAACCCACTTCCCTAACTGTCCAGCACTAAACTGCAGATAAAGGAAGCTGATGGTGCAATATCTATCATTAAGTTACTGAGTTATAGAAGGTTTTTAATTGTCTCAAAAAGAAATTGAGAAGGATGTGGAATTTGGGATTATGAATAATGACTGCTAATTTGACCTCGCATTTGCTGTAGATGTAAATGAGAATTGGTTTAGCCAATGCAACGTTATTTTTACAGAGCTGTAGGTTTGTCTCCTTGCTTTGGCATTGATCTAACATCAAGAGGCTTCATTATAAGAGTAAATGGACTGTTTCTTATATACCCCTTTGCTATTTGAGCACTCAAAGCACTTATTCGCCCATTCACACAAGCACTTTTTTTCTTCACCTAAGTGCTGTCTTTCTAACAGTCACACTTTCACAGTGAATGTATTGGAAAGCAACTTGGGGTTTACTATATTGCCCAAGGATACCTCGGCAAGCAGACTCGAGCAGGCAGGCTTGCCCTACCAACCTTTCAATCAGTAGATGACCGGCTCTACCTCCAGAGCTACAGCCAATCAAAGATGTTCAATAAATGAAAGCAGAATGTTTTCCTGCAGTAGTAGCAAGGTTAGATACAGTTTTCTGCTGTGACACTGGGCTAAACAAGTCATCAGATACATTTACCTGGAAGCCAAGCAAAATGCAGAGGTACCATGGTGGCCTGTCATTAAGGGAGTAAACTAAATCTATTTTTTTTCCTGTTGTCTCTTCTAGGGTTTCCTCTGTGTGAGACTCCCCAGGATCAGCTGTCAGCTGTAGCTGTTTGTCATCTTTATCCTTTAAGAGAAGCACAGCAAAAGTCATTAGTCATTAATTAGTCATTAATTTAGCAATAATTAGTTTAATCCACTGCAGTGCATTTCTTCCTCTGCATCATTTCAGCAACTGTTTGAAATTTTAATTACTTTAAATCCCAATTAATTGTATGCATAAGTTTGAATTTATTTAGGATTTTTTTTATGTATGTATATATTTGAGCTTGTATGTATGTTTTTACATAAAAGGCCAATATACACTCAAATCTTTTAATAAGTGCTCCTGCAAATTGCTGTGAAAGTGTTACTTTCTCAGCTGGAGTTGCTTTTTTTTTTCTTACAGCTGCTGCCTCCAGTTGGAGCTTCTGGTTTTTCTGTAATCCTTGTATTCCATTTCCTTAACTACTTGCAGTAGTATTGTGCTTCCACATTCTGCCAGATGGCATTACTACGTGCATGGTAGTATTGTGGCTCTGTGATCCTCTTGCTTTGCCCCTGCTTTGGCAGTTATGAATCCTGAATTTTTGTTTGTCTGTGACTTCCTGGTGAAATGCAATGCCTGTGCTTTGTGGGAAAACTGAGCTCAGGTTTACTGTCTCACTTACCTGTCTCTTTAAGTTGCTTGCCTGCTTGCAAAAGACATATTCCTCTTTTACTCAACTGCCTGTCCAGTCTCCACCACTTTCTTCCTCTACTGTCCCTGGGATCCTCTGGCCTGCCAGTAACAGCTCCCCTATCTTACCTGAGTATTTATCTGTTGCTAACAACTTCTTGCAAAACATGACAGAACTATCTGGCCAAACACTGGACTCAGGAGACTCAGCTGCCATACCTATATGGCTTTATCTAAACAAGGTTTGTCTTTGGGCCAACACAAGCATGTGCAACATTTATTCATGGAGCAGCTATAGACCAAATGTGCACCGTAATTGTGACAAGTAATTCTGGCCTCAGTGGCCATCACATGACCTCTCCCACTTCAGTGCCAATTGGTGGGGTCGCTGCAGGGATTGCCATTGCAGTGTCATTTACCATAGCCATTCACCCCACTTCTTCCACAGTGATTGGCATCAATTGTGAGAGCTCAGGGCTCGCAAAATTGCTAGCCCGGGATTTTTCCAGTCGGGCTACCAGAATCTATCTTTGCCCTGCCAGTCGGGCAATCATAGGAAGGAAAAAATATATGTCAATGCTTTTGCATTCTTTCGGAAATGTAGCTGGGTAATTATGTCATTGGCATCGGTGAGCCACTGTCAATATGTGACATATTGAAATCGCGTTTGAATTTGCCAAAGATAGCCAAAGAGAAGCTTACCACAAAATGGAAAAGTTATGACAAATCAGACTATGAGGCAAAAAGAAAGTGCAGCTTTATGGTTTCATGGACAAAAGAATTTCTGTGGCTGCAATATGACAAGCTAAATAACCAGAGGTGCACATAAGTGGTCCGCAGGTGCGCATTCGCTGTCAAAATAAAAAAAATGCGCACAAGATAAGAAGTTGCAACGGGTGTTTGCATACATAAGATTTTCTGGAGGAGGGCAGAAATTTGTTTAGAACTCTTAAAGATGTCGAAGAAGCAAAGTCCTTTAAGCAATTATTTTGGTGTTCCTCCACCTCCAAAGAAACGTCAGAAGGAGTCTGAACCATAAAAGAAGCACGCTTCAAACAAATGATGAACGCACATCATGAGATGTGGTGCAGAATGTGCCGTGAAAATCCCACTCTAGCGGACAAAAACACTGCCTTTTATATGGACGCAAACGCGCATTGCAACTTCTTATCTGGTGCGCGTCTTTTATTTTGACAGCAAATGCGCACATGCGGACCACTTATGTGCACCCGTGTAAATAACATAATGTCCTGCCGGGTGTGTTGTTGGTTTTCCCTCGATTTCTGAGTCGACAAGCGCCTTTGTTACTGGGACCAGTAATTTTAAGAAAGGCCCCCATTAGAACCCATGAGAAATGCAAGAAATGCATTATTGCTCAGTCTGCAATAGGGATGGGTACTGGAATGGGTACTGGGTACTGGAATGGGTGCCATCATGGTACCGGTATCCGGTACCATGATGGCACCGGTTCTGACATAAACGGTAGTAACCAGACCGAAAAGCAGCGCACATTTCGGTGCTTTATTTCGGTGCTTTTTTTTCCTGAGCGGTGATACACTTTCTTCTTCCTTACATTTGTATTGGCGGTTGGCAAACAACTGAAAGGTGCATTACCGCCACCAACTGGTATGGAATGATACACTTTGGATTCCAGCCAATCATTTTACGTTTCCGAGGATAGTAGGCGGGTCCAGGTACGTACGTTCTTTTAGAGCAGAGCTACAGATTAAAAATGCCCAAGGCGAAGCGGTCAAAAGTCTGGCTGTACTTCACAGCAAAAGATGCAAACTCAGCACCCTGCAACAAGTGCTTTAACCCTTTAAAGCCAGTCGGAGCGGGCACGATATGTTTTGCGTAACTATTTTTAAATCCCGGTAGCTCTGCAACCACGTAAGCTAGCGCAATAATTTTTCTTGCATATGAAACCGGAGGAGTTGTACTTACATCTTATGCCATCAGCTTGTCCTCGGTCACAGTTTCCTTCCACATATAGCTTTGCAAAAACTGCATAAAAAGCACTTGCAGCAACAAAAACATAATATTCCAGAAACAGGCTTTGCTGATCCGATCAGCTGTTCATAACACTTCCTACGTCCATCAGCACGAACTATCGCATGTCCGCCATGTCCTGCCCAAAACCGAAAGTGACGCCATTTTCGCGGAAATGTAGTTTTTACCATCAGGGCCTCATGAGCCTATACTGGTGTTTTTAAAAGTTATGTTTGACTTTATGACTTTCTGTGTCGTTTCTGGGATGCTTAGGACTCATATTGCACTGCTGGAAATAGTTTATTTTGATGCATATGCTGCTTTTTTGCAAATTTGCATTATAATATTTATTTTCGTTTTTCCTGCAGTATATAAAAATTGGTGTATTTCAAAAATAAAACTATGAAGACACTCAAAATAAATTTCCTGTGGTGGGAAACTATTTTGTGCAACTTTTTTGTATTTACAGTTTTGAGGGATAAGCCTCTTAAATTTCTCTAACTAGAAATATATGTTAAAAAAACAAAAACGATTTTAATTTTTTTTGTAGTTTATTGCACTTTTTTGCAATGTATGTAATTACTATGCACTTAATGCATATATATTATTAAAATTTTGGCTGTAATGGTTGTATTGATGTATAGCAACTTGAAATGCTCTCAAAAATGGCTCCACAGCATGTAAACATATAATATAAGCTCTGGCAGACTTGGTTCTATGGTAGTTCTTAAAGGGTTAAGCTGATACTGTGATACTGTGCAAAGGAGGTAACACCTCATATTAGATGAAACAGCTGGCGACACATAGCGTTTTTTTTTAAAGCCGAGAAATGCGCTGTATTTGATAGCTTGCTGTGAGACCTCACACCGAGCACATCTACTGCGGGTGTGGTGCCTGTTATCCGACCCAGAGTTAGCAACATCGGTAGCTTAATGTTGTTCGTGTGTAATTTACGTTGAGCAGTTTAACCACGTTATTACATTAATGCATGTAAGGTGAACTAGCAAACACCGTCGTAGTTACATGCGGCTGTCTTCTTGTTTAATTGCAGATACTCCCTTCACCCTGGCCAAAAAGGCTAAAATGCCCAAAGAAAAAGTGGAAAACAGCTAAACATGAGCGGTTTTTGGACAAAGTTTGTGTTTTTTCCATTGTTTAAGCACTGCTTCCAGCCAAGAGTGATACCATATATGCCCTATAGCTGCAGAAAAGGCTAACATTGTTATCTTTTTACAAAAAAAACAGCTGAACATGAGAGGTTTTTGGACCAATTTTGTGTTTTCCATTCTTTAAGCACCGGTTTGAACACCGTTTAAGCACCGGCACCATTTCAAAAGTACCGGTTTGGCAACGGTATCGGATAAAACCTAAACGATACCCATCCCTTGTCTGCAATATCTTTCCCAGAACAAACAGCAATTGCAAATAACTTACTAAAAATAAATCTGAAAAATCTGTTTAGAACAGCGTACTATGTTGCAAAGAGTGAACTACCACTGGCAAAATTTAGCAGTCTTTGCAAACTTCAAAAAGCAAATGGCCTAGATCTTGGTTCCACCTGCCTCTTACCCGTGACTTCGGTGGAAATTTCAAATCCAGGATCTGACACAGACTGATTCATGTTCTACAGTTCTTACAAGTTCATAGAAATTTCTGTTCAATTAGAACCAAGTATTTGAGTTGATGATTGTAATTTTTATACAATGTTGTAATTTGTGTTTCAACAATTTTTTGATTAATGTTTTGTTTCCGTTAAACTATTATACTTTAATGTATAATATTGTAACGGAAACAAAAGAGGAAACAAAACATCAATCAAAAAATTGCTCTCTTCTCCCTTCTCTACTTAAATTTATTTTGGGCTACCAAAAACTGAAGAGTCCTTGCCCGAAGGGCTACCAGAGATTTTGAAATTTTGCGAGCCCTGGAGCTTAAAAAGTGTTAAAGCTTTCCCTTCCATTAAGTTTTTTTTTGTTTGTTTTTTTGTCTAAAAGAAGAGTAAGACTCTTAGGCCATTTTCTGATGGCTGGGGGTAACCAGAGGTTAAATCAAATCACCAGATTACTTCTGTTCAGCTCAGCTTTTGAGCCTTTTTACATGGCACCATAATTTTTTACAAAATTAGCTCTGTGTAATGCTTATAAACATAAAAGAAAAGGATGAGTGGGAAACTACTTTTACCACTCTTTTGGGACATTTTAAATACTTGGTGATACCATTTGGTCTTACTAATGCCCTTGCTGGTCTATGTAAAAGCAGAAAAAATGTCCAAACAATAGCATTTCTGCTCCTTCTAAAATTGCATGGACATCCTCCATGCAATTATCAGTGCTTTCTTTTTGCTATTTATTATCAGTAATTTATGAAAAACAATAGTACTCTTACTAAACTGGCCTTTAAGTGATTGGCCCCAGATGGTAAGTTAAACCCGTGTGGCTTTTTCTCCCAGCGTCTGTGTGCTGCTGAAAGGAAATATGATGTCGGGAAATGTGAGCTACTGGGAGTGTAATGCTACCATTAGACAAGTGCAAATGCTCGTTGGAGGGGATTGAGCAGCTATTTATCTTCTGGAGAGACCACAAGAATCTCTCTTACTGGACATCTGGTTATGCTATGATGGAGAAAATAGTGTAGGGTCAGAACCCCTGATAGCCTGTCATGAAAATACCCCATACAACTTAATATTTAAAGGTGTGGATGCAAGATAAGTGGTGAGAAAAGAAACAAAGGGATCAAAGATTTTAATAATATGACTAAAACCACAGAGAGTGTGACAAGATTGGGCGTCAGCCAATTAAAGAAAAAGAAGACCAAGAAGTCTCATTCCCCACTGTCTTGTCTGCCATGGTGGATTCACAGCCACAGAGCACAGAGAGCCACTGTAAGTTTCCTTCAAAGATTTATTTAGTACATTACTACTGTGATTAATGAGGAAACCAACACAGACATGAAAATCCTTCATGACTATTTTAGTTAATGGTAAAGGTGTTAGCTAACTAGCCATAAATACACTGATCAGTGCCCTGACATTAGCTTTCGCTCTGAAATTTGACAGACATTCTGTCCATATGTCAGCAGTGTCTTTTTACTCTGTTTGCTCCACTGTTGGCAGTAAAAGAGCATTTTACTTCAGCTCAGAGCCCTCATTCTGTATCACAGCATTGTGACTCAGGGGCATCAGTACATCACACTTTAAGTCACTGTGGAGGCGTGTGGTTTGTGGCTCAGCTCTAGGGGAGGGATGGACCAGTGTGTTCAGTTTTGTGGTGTCGGCTGGAGAAAGAGTGTTTAAAAAGCATTATATAAACTGGATAAACTGTCCGGGTTGTTGCTATAGCGTTCCAAAAACTTAGTCGTGTCACGATGGATCCGTGGTCTGCTCAGCCAGTGGAGGTGAAAGCCAAGATAGCGACTGACCTGGTGGGGGCACAACGCCATCTTCTAGACAAGCGGCAGGAACAGTCCAAGTGGCAGATAAGGCTGCTCAAATGTCTGCTTGCTTGGGCTGGCTCCTCACTACCACTTTTCCTGCTCCCCAGAGTCCGAGCATTGATGCTCCACCCAATGGACAAGAGGGAGGACCCCCAGGCCTTCCCTGAAGTTTTACGGACCATGGCGGAGACGTGCTGGCCACCCTAGAATGAATGCTCACTGTGGCTGCTACCTCTGGTAGAAGTGGCGGCTTAGAGCTTAGCCTTTAGGTGGTTGTTAGGAATTGCTTTCTCAACATCCAGCAAATCATCATGGACCGACTGGGACTCTTGCATGAGCATCACTGCTATTGGTTCCTGGAAGGGGAGATGGGCGTGAGAGATTAGCCATTCGCCTCCACAATTGAGTAGCCTGGGGGAAGCTTAGCTGTTGAACATGCTGACACTGATGCAGCTTATGGAGGGGTTCCCAGCATAAACAGCAGAGTCAGTTTGGCTGTCATCAGCCAGCAAGTCTCAAGCTGGCCATAATGCTGGCTAAGGATCACCTTGCAGCAGGGAGCTGGCAGGGACCCACAGCGGATGGCCGATCTCAGCCCCAAGGAGGCCCTGTGGTGCATCCCCATTGCAGCCAGTGGAATCCAACGTTTAATCACACTTCCACTTCTGATATCTCTCCACGGTCCTGGCATCTAGCGTCTTTGCACCTGCTATCATTAATGGAGGTCCCATTGAGTGCATTGGCATGGACCTCATTGAGCAAGTTCACCAGCATCCAAGCGGATAGTGCTCTTTATTATTTCTGGTTGCAACACAATATCCCGAAGCAGTGCCACTGTGCACCATTTCTACAAAGACTCTATTTTTGACTGGTTTTGATCACAGAGTTGCAGTTGTACATAGTAAAACAAATAACAATACAAAAATTTGCAGTTCTCGTTATATATTTGAGAAAATGTCCATCCTTGAATTTGTGAATATTTTTTCTATAAATTTAAATCACAAGTATTTGAACAGTTTTTTACACGCAAACATTTCAAATTACAAGTTCATATTTTTTCTACACATTCTCTCCTTTTATTTTACAAGCTCTCACATTTACAACATATTTACCCTCATAGTAATGCCAACAGACAGTCAGGTCAAACAAAAGGGGTGCTGAGAGTGAACGGGTCCAACCACCTATGCTGCCAAAGTTTGTTTGGATTTAGAGAACATTAGTATGGACATATGAGACCTAAAATCCAAAATGAAAAGTGTCATTCACAAAGTCCTATAAAATAATATGAAAACCTGGAGCAGCTCAAACAAGAAATAAACCGCAGTTTAACCTCATTTAACACAAAGCTATAGCGACATTATATTGCCAGATGTATTTGCTCGTCTGGCTTCACAGCTGTATGAACTTGAGTGACAATCCGTTCTTAATCCATAGGATTTAATTTCGTGTTGCACAACCCTTTGCAGGTATAACAGCATCAACTCTTTTGGGAAGCCTTTCCTCAAGGTTTAGGGGTGTTAGGCTGTTAGGTTTGTTAGGTTTAGGGGTGTTAGGTTTAGGCTTACAGTCTCCACTCTAATCCATCACAACTATGTTCTGTTGGGTTGACGCCAGTCAAGTCTTTTCACACTACACCAAACTTGCTCATCAATATCTTTATAGACCTTGCTTTGTGCACTGGTGCAAAGTCATGTTGGAACAGGAAGGGCCATCCACAAACTGTTCCCACAAAGTTAAGAATATGAAATTTTCCAAAATGTCTTGGTATGCTGAACCATTAAGAGTTCCTTTCATTGGATCTATGGGGCTGAACCCAGCTTTTGAGAAACAACCCGACTCTATAATTTGCCTTCCACCAAGCTTTATACATGGCACAGTGCAGTCAGATAAGTACCATTCTCCTGGTAACCACCAAAGCTAGACCTGTCCATTGCATTGCCAGATGGAGACACACAATTTTTACTCCAGAGAACATGTCTCCACAGCTCTAGAGTCTAGTGCCAGTATGCTTTAAACCACTGTATATGATGCTTTGCATTGCACTTGGTGATGTAAAACTGAGGCAAACAATATGCTACAAAACCATGTCTGGGTTTTGATACCCTCTCCAACCTCCACCCGGAGAGGGTAGAGTTCCCACTCTGGGTCAGGGATGAGTTCCTGCCCAAGTAGAGGAGTTTAAGTATCTCAGGGTCTTGTTCGCGAGTGACAGGAGAAGGGAGCGGGAGATAGACAGAAGGATTGGAGAAATTGCGAATACAAGCAGCGGAAATGGGCTTCCTCCCGAGGGTAATTCAGCCATCTGGGAGGGGCTCAGAGTAGAGCCGCTGCTCCTCCACATCGGAAGGAGCCCATTGAGGTGGTTCAGGCATCTGATAAGGATGCCTCCTGGGCTTCTCTTGAGTGAAGTGTTCTGGGCATGTCCCACCTGGAGGAGGTTCCAGGGCAGACCTAGGACAAACTGAAGAGATCATATCTCTTATTTGGCTGGCCTGGGGACACCTTGGTGCCAAATAAGCTGGAGGAGGTGGCCAGGGAGAGGGAGGTCTGGGCTTCTCTGCTTAAGTTGCTGCCCCCGCGACCTGGCCCCGGATAAGCTGAAGAAGATGGATGGATGGATGATTTTGATATACTGAGTTAGATTTTTCATTCTCCTATTAAAAGTAATCTCAACACTGTTTGATCACATTAAACAGCCAAAAAAAAGGGTCATTTTAATACAGCGCTACACCACTTTTGCTCCAGAGCTCTTGGAATACATTAAAATTGGATTTAGAGGACAATAAAACAAGAAGTTAAAGAGACAAGTGAACTATTCATAGATAAGCTGATTGTTTATTTAACGTTTAACCTCAACCGTCAAGCTATGTACAGGAGTTGCCTGATGGTCAGGTGATCAAGTTCTGCCAAGTGATCGTGGACTGCTGTTAGCTTCTTCAACAATGTGCTAGTATTGTCTCAATTGACCAACTAACATTAGCTTTCCTGATTCATCTTCACCACAGGGGCTTTCTTTACTTGCATCCTTGATCTCATACCTGAGACGAGGCAGTTGCTTTATCCTTAGCTCAGCAGATGCTCAGTTAAAATGCTGTAATCTACCAGAGTTGGCTTATCGTGTCCTGCATCTCACTGTTGTTCCCATTGTGCAGGCTGTAGTCTCTGGATCTACTGCTTTGATTGCACCAGGTGCCAGGTACTTCTCGGTCAGTGTGGATATTGGTCGTCTGTTAATACATAACTCCTCATGGGTTTGGATGCCACAGTACACTTTTTATCAATATGTCCTGGTTCCACAAGAGGACATACTGATGAAAAGTGTCCTTGTTGAGACAGGTGATGTCCGAGCTGTTATTACTTTAGTCGTGTATCTCTTGCTCTTCCAAGGTGTGTGGGGGTGTGTGCATGTGTGTGTGTGTGTTGATTTTCCTTCTCACAAAGTGACTTTGTTGCTCAAATGAAATATCACATAGGATCATAAATGTATTATAAATCTTACAGACTCAAGTGACACAATAATCTCATAGCACTTGTTTTTAGCATGTTTTTGCCAGATAACTATTGCAGAGGTTAAAATTTAAGAGAAAAATATAAGTAGACCTTTCTTTCAAAAAGGCTAAAACAAAACTTTGACAATTGTAGATGCATGTTGTGTACAATGCACTTTAATAAAACTAACTTAAAAGAGAGAAGTGAAATGAAGATGTGATTTTCCCCAAAGGAGGAGACTTTGATATATAATACAAGGTTAGCTAAATATGATAAATAAGGCCCAGTTTTGCAGATTCACGTGCTTGCCCATCTGCAGTGGAGTTTATGTTCTAATTTATTTTCTTCAGTCAATTGCCATGGGTAGGAAGAGGAAAACATCAGCCTTAAAGTCAGCTGTGTACACTTGAACACCACATGCAGTCTAAATTTTTTTTACCATTTCTACACAAACAGCCATGGAGTCAGCTCCACTTACATATCCCTCCTTTTGGGCAACACATGCACCCTTTGCTGATTTCACATTCCAGAGTGGCTTACATTTAGCTCTTAGTGCTGTATTGAAAGAATATCACACTGTAGCTCTTTTTAACTTTAGTCTGCTAATATAAGCAAACATACAACATTGTCAAAATCTCTGTAAAAGTAGTGACTCTGTGTTATTATATGTTTTCCATTTGTCTTTGTGACAGAGTTGGAGTCTTATGACACCAAAAAAATCAATCAAGATTGGCCGGTGCGCCGAAAGAAGAAAGAAAATCAATCTGGAAACTTTAGAGCAGATAAAGACAACACATCACTTACCCCAAATGCAGGATTTTCTGTCCCCTGGTCATTGAGCCCAAGCTCTATTGTTTCTTCTGTCGTGAGATGCATTGTGGTAAATCAGGCAAGGTGTTGTAAACTCCGCAGAAATACAAAAACACACAAGGTGGGAGTAAATCTCTAACTGAGCACAGAAATAAAAGGGACAACATTAATAACCCATTTCCCTAGTTTCGCTAGGAATGCTGACTATCGCAGTCAGAAAGAGAACAGCTTAGTTATTTTGTAATCTCCTCTTTAGCTCTGAAAACTTTCTGGGCTGCTGCTGGGTGAGTGTGAGCTCTAGTTACTCTGACTTTGAGTCATGTGCCTGCTGTTGTGTGATGATGGACCTATTGAGAATAGCGAAGCAAGTTTGTCACATGCATCTTTATTTACACATGAATCATACTGTTATCAAATATTTGCAGGTGAAATATTTAAGAAATTTAACAAAGTGGCAGATTTCAGCTTTTGATGTTCATCTTTGGATTGGATCCATGATACCATGTTTCCACTTGACACATTACGATACCCGACACTAATTGCAGCTGTATTAAAATAAATCACAAATCATTGTATTTTGCTCACTACACTGAGGCAAAAACTTAATTTAAAACATAACTTTTGAAACTTACTGTGACGCACAATCATATGGGGAATCTTTCCTTATAAGCAATATAATTAATTTTCTCCTAGAATAGTTTTTTTGTGGTCTATTAAATTGCAACAGCTCAGTGATAAAGAGATTGACCTCGAGTGCTATCATGAGCAAACTAGTTCAAAGACGTTACATAATTATGCATTTTACATCCAACATGGAAAAATTAAGTGCTCACACAACAATAGAGCATTTCAGAAGCTTAAATACAGATTTCTGTATTTCTCCTATAGAAACCTTGCCTTCTTTAACTAAACACCTTATAACTAGAATTGTGCACTTGATTCTGCATTTTGTGGTGTTCCAGTCTTTTTATGATTAAAATGCAACTCATTCTAACAGTGCTTAACAAATTTATTTGACCACCTCTCGTAAAACAAGAAAACTTAAACGTTTTAGAAATCCGTCTAAACCTTCTTTAAAACTAAAACTAATATTGTTATTTATTAGGGAAAACAATAAACTGGAAAATTAATTGGTCACCCATAACATTCAACCACTAAAGTTACTTTTTTTTGTTCTGAAATGCAATGCATTCATAAAAACATGAATACGACATTTAACATAATTGTCCCGCATGCCAAAGTGGAAAAAAAAAACATTTTTGCTAAAGGAACTCAAAATCAGTTACAGTCTCGCTCTCGATTTTCTGTCTGTCTGATTATTGTTTTAATAACAGTAAGGCATAAAGTATTTAAGTCCAGTTTAATTTATATATCACCAATTTACAATAATATTTACACCTTAAAGCAAAGTGCTGTGTTAGAATAATGATATATTGTGTCTATATTGTGAGCACCTGATAATAATGAATTACAGTAATCCAGCCCAGAAGTAATAAATGCATGCATACATGCATGAATTACCTTTTCAGCATCAATTTGAGATATTACGCAACGAAGTCTTCTTTATGCACAAAGGTTAATTATGGAGTTCTAGGACTAGTTCGGTTATGCATTCTTCCCCAAGGCATAGGCACAGAAGGCAAAGCATACATTTTCACTGCTATGCAGAAGCCAGACAACACACACCATCCAGCCATCTATCCATCTTCTTCCACTTATTGGGAGCTGGGTCACGGGGGCAGCAGCCTAAGCAGAGAAACCTAGACCTCCCTCTCCTCAGCCACCTCCTCCAGCTTGTCCAGGGTAACACCAAGGGTTTCCCAGGCCAACTGAGAGGTATAATCTCACCAGCGTGTCCTGGCTCTACCCTGGGGCCTCATCCCGGTGGGACATACCCGGAACAGAAGCATCCTTGTCAGATGCACGAACCTCCTCAATTGACTCCTTTCGATGTGGCGGAGCCGCTCTACAGTACTTTGAGCTCTACTCTGGCAGACTCCCTAATGGAGAGGCCAGCCACCCTTTGGAGAAAGGTAATTCCTGCTGCCTGTATCCACGATCTGATTTTTTTGGTCACTACCCAAGGCTCGTGACCATAGATGAGCTTGGGGATGTAAATCGACTGGGAGAGGAGCTTTGCCTTTATGCTCAGCTCTCTCTTCACCACGGTGGACTGGTACTATGTCCGCATCACTGCAGCCACAGCACCAGCTCTCGTCTCCCCTCACTCATGAACAAGACACTAAGATACTTAAACTCCTCCACTTGGGGCAGTAACTCATCGCTGACCCAGAGTGGGCACACCACCCATTTTTGGTGAGAATCTTGGCCTCCAACCTGGAGGTGCTGATTGTCATTCCGGCCGCATCACACTCGGCTGCGAACCGCTCCAGTAATAGCTGGAGTCCACCACCCGATGAAGCCAACAGAACCACATCATCCACAAAAAACAGAGAGGATATTCAGAGACTGGCCAAGTGGAAGCCTCCCACCACTTGGCTATGCCTAGAAATGCTTTAAAATTGTGCAATAAAAATTGTCACTTATTTTGTTCACAAAAAAATTGTGAACAGAATAAGTGACAAGGGGCAGTCCTGGCAGGCTCACCCTCAATTATCCTCGGGAGGGTAAAAAGCTAGTCCAGCATTTTGACCAACAGATGAAGTCTCCTTTCCAGCACCCTGGCATAGCCTTTGCCAGGGAGGCTGAGGAGTATGATCCCCGTATAGTTGGAGCACACCCTCCAGTCACCCTTCTTGAAGAAGGGAGCATAACCTCAGTGTCATTTGGCGCATAGGCACAGACGATAGTCAGGACCTGTTCCCTGACCCTAAGGCACAGGGAACAAACCCTCTTGCCCACAAGGGAAAACTCCAATATGCAGGCAGCAAATGGAAGAGATACTATACCCACACACCACTGAACCACGTGGAACCACCTCCTCTCACTGAGGGCAACTCCAGACTTGAAAGAGAGTCTAGCCCCTTTCCAGGAAACTGTTTCTGGAGTCCAAGCCATGCATTGAGGTGAACCCAGCTATACCTTCCCCCACAAGAGAGATGTCCCAATCGCTAATCTTCGTGGGCAGGGATCAGTCCAGCAGGGTCTTAGCCTGGCTGGTGCGCAGCACACACTGCACCCAACCCCTACAGCACCTCCTGCAGGTGGTGGGCCTACAGAAATGTGTGCCCATGTCCCTTTTTCGGGACATTTTTTAATGTAGGATGGGAAGCAGAGCCTTCAGCTTTCAGGCCCTTTTTCAAATCCAGCTTCCAGCTTGGATTTGGGAGACAAACATCCTCTCTAATTTTACAAAGCATATATTTATCTTTTTTATGGTTTTTCTATTGGTTAAGATTTTATTGTTGTTGCTAGTTAAACTTGGCTACCTAAGGTTGTTCCGAAAGTCTGACATGTAGGAATCGATGGTTATAAATATATATTTATAGTTTTATTTTTTTATTTTTTACCCCATCTCTCACCCTCTGATACCTGGGATAGGCTCCAGCTCCCCCATGACCCTGATAAGGGTAAGTGGAAGGGAATGGGGCGGTGAATGGATGTTTTTTGTTGGGTTTTTTTAATATGTGTAAATCTAGTGTAACAGACTATGTTTTTATTCTTGTTTATTTTTAATTGACAGAATTTTTGTGCTGTTGAAATTTTAGATTATGTCATATTAATGACTGATGTGAAATAGCACTGCTGACCAAAGAGCACAACATGACTAAGGCTACGTTCACATTGCAGGCGAAAGCGCATCAAATCCGATTTTTTTGACCCTATGCGACCCATATCCGATCATGGTATGACAGTGTGAACGGCACAAATCCGATATTTTCAAATCCGATCTGGGTCACTTTCGTATGTGGTACTGAATCTGATACATATCCGATGTTTTAGAAAGCGACTGCTGTGTGAACGGTCAAGTCGCATTAAATCCGTCTTTTACGTCACTGACACAAGACAGACGCCAATTATCAGCGCCGGAGAAGCGCCCGAGAAGACATCGCGAACGCTTCCTGGCCATCCGGTGAAACTGCTGGGAAGACAACGTTGGAGAAACGTTAACATTTTATTTGTACTGCATAATCTGCAGATTCTGACAGAAATCTGCAACTATCCTTTGAAGCACCGCTCCTCTCTAAAACAGCAATAAGGATAATTATTAGGTTATCTACATTATTATGTAAATAACAAAATAACTTAAAGCAAAAATTGGGAAACGTGAAGTCTGAAGTCTTTATATTAAGGGCCATCGGTCAAATAATATTGTTTGCTCTGGGTCTAAACAGAGCGCGTTGTGTGTGACATCTTCTTTTGCGCATGCGGGCCGCTTTGAGCGTTCACACTAGAGCGCGTTTGCTGTCGCATTTTATTTGTAGTGTGAACGAGCAGACAAAAAAATCAGATTTGATCAGAAAATCGGAATTGAGCATTAAGACCTGCAGTGTGAACGTAGCCTAAGGCTTTTAGTTCTGGCATTTTAAACAGCACATCACAAGAAATTGAAAAATAAGTGTGAAACAACACTCATTTTTCAATTCATAGCTCTATTGGTTAATAAATTAATCCCTTTTCACAATATGCAAAACATACTATACAAACTATTTTTTCTCATTTTGGAATGTTATCACTCTATCTGCTGTATCACTTTATATTTTAGCATGTATGCCATTATCTGCCTTGAAGTTTAAGTTGTGGTCTCCAAGTCGCAGCTATTAGAAGTCTGCTTGACAAGAAAAAGTGCAACTGTTTATATGAAAGGATTTGGTTTAATGTTCTTCTCAGTGTGCACTGCACCATGTTGAGTTGACTGAAAGGAGGTAAAACAGCTTGGGATTGCTGACTTTAAAACTTATTTATGGCTTTCTTTATGTAACTACAAAACATACTCAAACAGAGAGACAAAGAGACTCCTTGGTCATGGTTTCTATTTTGCCTAGGTGTTTAAAACTGAATAATGCTTGAATTGTATTCATGTCTGGAGAGATAAGAAGTAACAGTCAGCAGGACAGTTTTAAGGTACTCATTTATTTTTCCTTTGATGCTGGTTTTAGTGCATCTTACTTCTTTGGTATCTCAGCTCACACTTAACAGTGTTGCAAAAAATGTAATAAGCCAAAAGAACACAACTATTTAATGCTGAAGACATTTTAAGGTTGTTTGGAATTGTTTTGATTTTCATAATTTGAATAAAGGATTTTTCATATAGTGTACACACTTGCAGGTTTTATATAAAAATGTACTATTAAAATATTTTATATATTGCAGGTAAACATATAGTATAGTTAAAAACATTCTAATGTTAGGACAGTTCTGGCAGACAGCAATGAATGAATGAAACATGTGAAAAGAATGGATCAGAGCTTTACTTCAAGGTTTTGATTAACCATGGATCCTTGTGATCCTTGTGCATTCACACAATAGCAAGTTACAAGCATGTGCTCCTTACATAGCAAAGGTCAACCCATATAATTTATTAGTGAATATAGTTTTTAAATCCTTGGTGAAAAAAAAAAAAAAAAAAAAAAAAAAAAAAATCACAGGAAGAAAAAGGTGGATAATCTACCAACAAAGCATCCAGTGACAAGAGTGACTGTCAGTTAATTTAAGGTAACATAAGGTTACCTAAGGTTACCTTCATCCACGCCTGGTCCAGCCAGGCGTGGATGAAGGCACGGGGGCTGGACCAGGCGTGGATGAAGGCTGGTCCAGCCCCCGTGCCTTCATCGTGCTGGACCAGGCGACGGCGAAGCTGATGATGCTGAAGCTGGACCAGGCGATGGCGTGGGTGGAGACACTGAGGCTGCAGCTGGCGGCGGTGATGCTGCAGGCGGCGTGGATGTTGAGGTTGCAGGCGGTGGAGGCGGTGGAGCCGGTGGTGGCTGAACGGTCTCACCAGAACCGTCAGCAGACATGAGGATGTGCTGGCTGGGTCCTCCCGGACACCCAGCTGAAGAGGCAAGAGGCTGGACGGGCCCCTCGGACCCTCCAGCGGAGACAAGAGGCTGGACGGGTTCTCCCGAACCCCCAGCTGACAACACTTGAGGCTGGACGGGCTCCTCAAGCCCTCCAGCTGGAGCAGATGCAGGGCCAGAGGCAATAGGGACCCCTGGCTGAGGGTGAAGATGAGTGGCTGACTGAGCAGATGACAACGCTAATGATTCCTCCACTAACTGAGCTACTGACTGGGCTATGGACTGTAACAAAGCTTGCAGAAAATCTGATTGTGGTAGCGACTGAGCTATAGATAGCGGGGTGAAGACCGAGCTATGGGTGACTGAACTTGAGATGAAAGTGATGTTGGTGGAGTTGGTGACTGGGCTATGGGCGGCTGCTGAGCAGGAAACCCTGGACACTGTGCTACGGGCGGCTGCTGGGCAGCTGACTGAACTGAAGGCGGCTGCTGGGCAGCCGCCCGTAGCGGCGTGGACTACCCTCCAACAGTAATCCCAAAGGAGCGCAAGATTCTCTCCCTCAGAGGCGAAGCGTGAGTCCGCTGGATCCATTACTGGTCGCGTCGTTCTGTCAGGGCTCTGTGTGCGGGCAGGCGGAGAGGAGGATCCAAACGCAGGACTCAGACACTAACTTGAAACTCAAAAGCCTCAGCTTTATTGCTGGTACGAAAACAAAACATGAAGTGAACACTGAATATGGAAACCAGAAACACACAGGCATAATCTGATGGTACGACGCGACACTGGGTTGAGGACAACACAGGGCTAATATACACAGGGTGGTAATCAGGGAATGGGTAACAGGAGGGAGACACAGCTGGGAGAGATCAGGGCTAACGAGACAGGGGGAGCTAAGCTGCACACACTAACATAAGACAAAGACTTTCACAATAAAACAGGAAACAAGAAACCACTAAACAAAGATGCAGACCCGACACTGAGAGACAGACTAGACACTGAACAGAAACTGCAATACACATGAGAACCCAAAACCTAAGAACTGATCCCTCACCAAGAATAACAGAAACACATCTATAATAATAATAATAATAATAATAATAATAATAATAATAATAATAATAATAATAATAATAATAAACAAAGCACCAGAACATCAGAAAACAATCCATAATGCAAAAATAAACCAAAATATAAGAAACTCAAAATGCTGGGTCAACACTGACCCAGAACCGTAACAATTATTTTCCAGTCATCTATTTTCTACATTTATAGCTGTATAGCTTTATAGCTGGTATTTTTAGATTTGTTTTTATTGATATTTGTTTTGCAAATATTGCTGCTAGGGAGTTGCTTCTAATTTCGTTGAACATCAGATGTTTAGTGGTTAGCACTGTTCCCTCAAAGCAAGAAGGTCCTGACCAGGGCATGCTCCAGCTTCCTCTTACAGTCTAAACACATGCAGTTAGTAGGTTTAGGTTAATTGGCTAATGATCTAAAATGCTTGTAGATGTGATGTGTTGTCTCTCTGTGTTAGCAGTGCAACAAGCTGCTGACCTGTTCATATCCAGTGACCCTGAACAAGATAAGCAGTGAAAATTGATGGGTCGACAGTTAAGTCGTTAAGTTGTAGGAAGAAATTGCCAAGAGCAAACATGGGAACCAGAGTGAAGTTTTAAATTGATAGTGAAAAAAAAATAAAGATATGAACTCTGAAAACAAGAAAAAAAATGGAAGAAAGAATTTTAAAGAAATGACTCAAACAGTTAAAATAGTTTTGCTTTCTGTGGCTGTATTTTGACTAAAGATTAACCTACAGATCAGTTTAGCAGAGTAATAAAGCAATGCTTTATTAAATTATTTATTAATATTATCTACGCTGGGGAGCTGCTAAGATGCTGCTGAAGAACATATGTCAAATTAATAAAGCCAAAAGTCAGAGTATGAATTTGTAGTGTATGGATCGTTAGCCAAATTGTATTATATGGTGCAGTGGTAGTGCAAGAAATACAGAAACTGAATTGGTAAATATTAAGAACAACCATAAAGCACCAGATTTGGTCCGGAAACATCACAGGCACAGGGATTACAGCGATTACATTCAGATTTTCACAGATGGGTCTAAGGAGCCACAGACAGCAACAACTGTTATTTCCACATAAGATCATCACTGGGAGAAGAACATCTAATTCAAGTGTATATGTAGAGGATTTGTGTGCAGTGGCTTGAAGGTGTGAGGAATAGTAAGAAGCTAAAATGTAGTGATTCACTCACTGTCAGCATTATTGTCTATTGATACAGGGACAGCAAGCAAGCGCCTAGAGATGGTTTACGAATTTTTATCAGATAATTCACATTTAACTGAACAGGCAAAAAACATCTCATTAATGCGTGTAGAGAAGCAGGGGCTCTAAGAGGAAGGAGCATGTGATCATCAGCAGACTTCAAGCTGGATGCAGTAATTTAAATGGCACGCAAATTGCGTAAGAATGCAACTTAATACTGTAATCAGTGTTAAGAAAGATAAGTAGTACAACACATTTTGATTTCATGCAGGGAAATCGGTGAAGCGAGAAGAGAGCCAAGTAGAGACATGCAAAGTTTAGGGCTAGGGGAGGTCAGTTTAAAAAAAATGTGATCATGTCTGGAGACTCAGCAGAGAGGACAAGAATTTTATTTACTGTCTTGAAAGCGACCAGAGTTGAATATGTCACTAACATGACTATATGGGATGACTTTGTAGGTGAATGACAGATCAAAGAAACTGGAGGGGTGGTTGATAAAATAGAAATAGATGTAAGGGACGTAAAATTTAGAAAGTAAGATTAATTAATACTCAGTAGTTTTGCCTAGGGAACCGAAAAAGAAGTTTGGAGAGGCAACTAACTAAAATTGTCAAAGATAATGGGAGAGGGTGTCTTTATACATGCTCTGTCATTCAGGTAAGGAAATCCTAAAAACTTTATTGTGTTCACTTGGATGAGTGATGAAACATTTCTCCAACTGAAAACACTATGTCCAGATGAACAGAATCAACCTTTTTGAATATTAGAGGGACTAAATTAATGTGGGGAGTGATTACAGGAATGCCAGTGGGCAGTGATCTAGAGAAACCCAAAGAAAACATGCATGATAGTGAGAATTACTGACTGAAGAAATTGCCTAAAACAATGGGGAGAGAGCTGATAACTTATCAGTGCCTTTGGGATTCCAAAGGTACAGATTAGACAGTCAAGGGGGGTGGGGGGGGGGGGTGCATGAACTTTCAGGTTAGACCTTCTGTGCTTCCTCCCCTCAGGTGCTACAAATGTCAGAGATATGAGCAGTGTGGGGGTGAGCACAGATATGGAGACTGTGATAATGCAAAAGATAACTGTGGTAGGCAGCACAGGGTGACCTATGGGGGATGTGAGGTTAGGGGAAAATATATGGAAATAGAAATAGAAGTTAAAGAAGTTCACAGTATAAGTTGCATAGAAGCTGTAAAAAATAAACAAAAAAAGGTTTGTCAAATAGACATATGACTGACAGGAAAGTCACTGTACACTTACATTGCAGAAGATGATTTTGTTGATTGGTTATCTGATAAATTGCATGGACCAACTGAAACACCAAACAGCAAGACAGAAACAGAACAACAGAAAAACTGTGAATGGATTAGATTAAATTTTTGTATAAAAGACACGCTCTGGGAGTTAATAAGTGAACCGAGGCAGATAAGAAGGCAGGAGGACCAGAAGAGAATACAATATGATTATTTTAGAGTGGGACACTAAAGGTTTGGAGAAAATTGGAGAATAGTTTAAAGGAATCACTGAATTTCCAACACGTTCTCACTCCCAACTCGTCGAATGTGTGACGCATGGTCAGGCTCCCTCTGCTTCACTTATCGACGCGCAGGGTACCCCCCTCGCGTCGAGAATTGACGTGCAGGGTCCTCCTATTGAATACTATGCTGCTCCCTAATCGTTGTTTATTGACGACAAGAGATTTCCGCAGAAGAGCCTGTTGTTTGTATATTTACCCATATGGAAAAGAAATAGTAAAAACATATATGATTTACTCATGAAAGTGGCCACTTTCTCATTACTTTCTTATTTTTTGTTAGTAAGTATCCAAAACATACAAGTTTCATTATATAATTTTTCAAGGGATCTTATATGTGTTTTCACTCTTGTATGCTTTTCATACTTCATTTCAAAAACCTTTTTCGAATTGCACTTTAATAAACTGCATTTCAAAAACCTTTTTCGAATTGCACTTTAATAAACTGCATTTCAAAAACCTTTTTTGAATTGCACTTTAATAAACTGCATTTCAAAATCCATTTCCCTTTCCTGTTCGCTCAGGGATTAACATGTGGATTAGCATTTTGATTAGCAGTTGGATTAACAACTTCATTTTAAAAATCCTGCTGCTATTCAAATTAGCAACACCGTGGGATGTAAGGAGCTCTCTGATTGGTTGGTCAGACACAGGCTGTCTGCCAGCCTGGATTTTTCTAGCTCATAGCTTCGCCCTGCTAAGAAGCGTGTGTGCTTGTACAAAGGCCGTTCGGCCTCGGGATTTACACTCGGCTCAACACGGATATGTGAAGAATGAAGGGACCCTGCAGCGAAACGGAGAGCCCAACCTCTGACTGAGTGCCTGTTTACAACGTCTGACCACCTGTGAAGGTAACGTGCTAACGTGGCTAACGCTAGCATCACCGCACTTAGCCCCGTTATTTTAAGGTCATCTTAGCTTATGAACGTTTTACGTCGCAGCTGTACGAGCTAGCTACGTGTTTTGTAAGCTGCTGTGCTCTTCACAAATAAAGCTGGAAGCAGCTCAGACTGTTAGAACCAGCACCGAGGCCCGTTACATTTATACAGTGTTAGAGCAACGGCTGCAGCCTACAGCCTTTAAACTAGCGATTAAAATGCTGACAGTAAACTCGTCAGTCCAGATGTTACCACATTACTTTGTGATACTTGTGAGTTAAAACAACTGAAACAGGCTGATTAAAATAACAGCTTTCAGTTCTCTCATTCAGCATATAAAGACTGGAGATCACACTACTGATTTCAGTTCATTTAATATGTGAGTGCACAGATTCATTCTCAACTGGACGTAAACGATGATCAAAGGTTGTATATATGATGAGTTCATCAAATCCCAGCCTGTAACACAGTGCGCTGAATCTTAGCTTTGAATGTCCAGTATATTCTAATCAGTGCAATCTAAGCATTCACTGAACCTACAGTATCTACACCTGTGTGGCAAATGTGTGGTAAAGCTACAGATAATGAAATTTAATTATTAATACAATATACATCATGAGAAACGAAAGCTGAAATTGATTCAGTTTAGTACTTTTCTCTGTATGCTCTGTGATCATAAAGGCCTTAAATTCTGTGATGTAAATGATTTTCACAGAGGTCTTAAAGTACTTAAATCACTGCTGATACTCTGGTTGTTTATATTTTCACATTTGTGTCTGTAGGGTTGTTTGATGACAATTTGGACTCCTCTGGGAGATGAGGACACACCCACACCTGTTCCATACTGCAGCCATTGATGGTGTTACGGCTCTGAGTCAGCTTTGGGCCATCAGACGCACACACTGGAAAACCAGCACCTGGACTTCATGCAGGAGAGACGGCCTCAGTGATGATGGACTCTGCATCGTCTACTTTACCTCCTAATCTTTCTCTTTAACACACAATTAAAATCTTAGTGAGGAAGTCTCTAACTTGTACACATTTGTACTTTTACTTGTTTTATGAGTTATTTTTAAGAAGAGTAAAGTTATTCACAAAGTTTTTATTCTTCTGTATTTATTCTTTTGTATCATGTACCACAGTCATACTGAACTATACAGACCTGGTGAATTGGAGAAAAAAAAAAGTCATATATGAATGAATCATTCAGCTTCAGCAGTATTTCTATTCATCTTATGAATTCCAGTCTAATGTCAATTCACTGTTTGAGTTCAGTCTTGGTCTTAAACTCCAGAGAATACCACCTGGTTCAACAATCTTTTCATCTGATTATTGGGAAAACAGTTTTCTTCTGAGAGATGCTGCTAGAGCTGAAATAGAGCCCAAAGAAACAACAAAGTTTAGTCCCTCTGGATTTTCCATGGAAAATTGTTTTATCACTCACTCAGGTGACTTCTCCAGTGTCATGGATGAGTGATGAATGTATCTCCCACTGGAAACCATTGTGTCCAGTTAAAGTCAATCGACTTTTTTAAGGAGAGTTGTTAGATGCTGTGCTCATGAGGACAATGGGTTTTAAACTTGCAGCACAACACAAGGCTGAAATACTGGATCAATGATCAAAACAGATTGAGCAGAATTAAGTCAAAATGTAATATCCTCATATGATGACACATCACACATGATCCAGCATTGTTCTAAGAATGGAAACTTTCTTATTGGAAGTTTCCACAGCTGCCAGAAAGGGACAGATTTCTGGTTGGTCTTAATGAGTGGTCAATGCTCTCTTGTTTTCTCTGGAATTGCTGCACGGAGGATGTAACACCCATGATAAGCACTGAGGTGTGTGTCCTTGTCAGAAATCAGCAATGCTCAGCTTCCAGGTAAGGAGAAGTGGAACCAGAAGATATTCAAATGCATCTCTCCACAGCTGCCGATGAATTATACAAAAAACAAAGTTTGTTAAAAACATTAGTAGGTGAATCACCACTGATTTATCAATGACATCCATTTACTCAAAAATTACTGACAAGTGGGTAACTAGAATATATAGTTTATAATTTCAACATTGTACTGTAAAAAATGGAACTTTATATGACAAATGTGGTGTGGTGCTTGTGGAATTTTTAACAAGGACCCTACAAAACTTTACAGTACTCATGCTGCCACACTTCTGATGGCTAGGTGTGCAGTTCCTGCTTTAAATGCATTCACTTTTAAGATTAAGAAATCTAAGTGATAAGAGGCCAGAAATGTTTGAACTTGCTTATGAACCTAAATCACTGAGGCCGTCTCTCCTGCATGAAGTCCAGGTGCTGGTTTTCCAGTGTGTGCGTCTGATGGCCCAAAGCTGACTCAGAGCCGTAACACCATCAATGGCTGCAGTATGGAACAGGTGTGGGTGTGTCCTCATCTCCCAGAAGAGTCCAAATTGTCATCAAACAGCCCTACAGACACAAAAATGTGAAAATATAAACAACCAGAGTATCAGCAGTGATTTAAGTACTTTAAGACCTCTGTGAAAATCATTTACAGTATATATCACAGAATTTAAGGCCTTTATGATCACAGCATACAGAGAAAAGTACTAAACTGAATCAATTTCAGCTTTCGTTTCTCATGATGTATATTGTATTAATAATTAAATTTCATTATCTGTAGCTTTACCACACATTTGCCACACAGGTGTAGATACTGTAGGTTCAGTGAATGCTTAGATTGCACTGATTAGAATATACTGGACATTCAAAGCTAAGATTCAGCTCACTGTGTTACAGGCTGGGATTTGATGAACTCATCATATATACAACCTTTGATCATCGTTTACGTCCAGTTGAGAATGAATCTGTGCACTCACATATTAAATGAACTGAAATCAGTAGTGTGATCTCCAGTCTTTATATGCTGAATGAGAGAACTGAAAGCTGTTATTTTAATCAGCCTGTTTCAGTTGTTTTAACTCACAAGTATCACAAAGTAATGTGGTAACATCTGGACTGACGAGTTTACTGTCAGCATTTTAATCGCTAGTTTAAAGGCTGTAGGCTGCAGCCGTTGCTCTAACACTGTATAAATGTAACAGGCCTCAGTGCTGGTTCTAACAGTCTGAGCTGCTTCCAGCTTTATTTGTGAAGAGCACAGCAGCTTACAAAACACGTAGCTAGCTCGTACAGCTGCGACGTAAAACTTTCATAAGCTAAGATGACCTTAAAATAACGGGGCTATGTGCGGTGATGCTAGCGTTAGCCACGTTAGCACGCTACCTTCACAGTAGTGATGGGTCGTTCGCGAACGAAATGGCTCTTAGAGCCGGGTCTTTGAAGTGAACGACGCGAGCCGGCTCTTTTTTTCTTTCTCTCACCCTCTCTCTCGCCCTTTTTTCCGCTAAACTCCGCAGCGCGGCCTGTACTTCAGTGTTGCCAACTCCTCAGTAAGGAAAATCGCTATTGGTTGTCCTAAAAGTCGCTAAATGACATCATCACCTAATTTGCATAATTGGTCATGCTAATGTAATTGTAACCTAGGCTGCTGGAGAGAGAAATAACATCGTGGACGAGACGTAAAGTGAGCAAAAAACGTCCTAAATGCATTTAGAATTTATTTAGAACTACAAATTAAATTTCTTTTAGCAATTATTGTTTTTTGTAATGTCTTTCACGTCTGAAAACTCGCTAAATATAGCGACAAAGTCGCTAAGTTGGCAACACTGCTGTACTTTGCGCTGGGCAGAGGGGGGAGGGGCGTTAGTTACACTAGCAGTAGCACAGGAACAGAGCCAGAGAGAGAAAGAGAGCGAGGGACAACAAAGGTATAGTAATCATCCACTATTTTCAGTTGCAGATGATAAAGGATTCAGAAATCATGCAGGCCCATATGACAGAGAATGTGCATCTTCTTTTTGTTTTAATATTTTAATTTATATTTAATTGTGTTGTGGTTTGCAGTGTTTTGTGTTGTTTCACGTTAAATTTGTTTAAAAGGAAAAAGCTGAAAATTTAAATAGTTAAAAGTTTAAAATGTAAATAGTTGTTTTTTGTATTATATGATTTATGTTTTACATTTTATGTGGAGTGAATAAATAAAGTATATTTATGGTGGCCCTTAGAGACAAAGCACGTACAAACTCCTAAGCATGTACAAACTCCAAAACACGTAAACACTCAGACACACTTACAAACCCCGAAGCACGTACAAACTCAGAAGCACGTACAAACTCCAAAACACGTAAAAACTCAGAAGCACGTACAAACTCAGAAGCACGTACAAACTCCAAAACACGTAAAAACTTAGAAGCATGTACAAACTACAAAACACGTAAAAACTCAGAAGCACGTACAAAAGACAACAGAAGTGCTCCAGGATGCAGGGTGCAGTGTTGAGCTTTTGTTACCTAGTGGCTACACAAGCCAGGAAGTATCAACAACCGGATTTGGTGTGTGGTAGTAACAGGTAAATTATTATTTTTTTAATTATTTGAATAAATGTGAGTGCTTGTCTATAAATACACAAACAATACACACATGCTTTCAATTGTGTAATTTAAGTGATCTAGGTAGCTCTGTTTTGGAAGTTCAGTTAACGCTAGAAATGTGTTTTGGAGTTTGTATATGCTTTAGAGTTTGTACGTGCTTTGTCTCTAGTGGCCATATATAAACATATATAAATAAAACCACCTTTTTTACATTAGTAATTCCTTTTCTGCATAATTTTATATTATTGTTAATGATTAAATAATTAAAGCAACAAAACAACCTGAAGATCCGGTTCTGAGCCAAAAGAGCCGGCTCTTTTTAGTGAGCTGAGCCGAAAGAGCCGGATCTCTAAAAAGAGCCGGGAATCCCATCACTACTTCACAGGTAGTCAGACGTTGTAAACAGGCACTCAGTCAGAGGTTGGGCTCTCCGTTTCGCTGCAGGGTCCCTTCATTCTTCACATATCCGTGTCGAGCCGAGTGTAAATCCTTTGTACAAGCACACACGCTTCTTAGCAGGGCGAAGCTATGAGCTAGAAAAATCCAGGCTGGCAGACAGCCTGTGTCTGACCAACCAATCAGAGAGCTCCTTACATCCCACGGTGTGGCTAATTTGAATAGCAGCAGGATATTTAAAATGAAGTTGTTAATCCAACTGCTAATCCAAATGCTAATCCACATGTTAATCCCTGAGCGAACAGGAAAGGGAAATGGATTTTGAAATGCAGTTTATTAAAGTGCAATTCGAAAAAGGTTTTTGAAATGAAGTTTATTAAAGTGCAATTCGAAAAAGGTTTTTGAAATGCAGTTTATTAAAGTGCAATTCGAAAAAGGTTTTTGAAATGCAGTTTATTAAAGTGCATTTCAAAAAAGGTTTTTGAAATGAAGTTTATTAAAGTGCAATTCGAAAAAGGTTTTTGAAATGCAGTTTATTAAAGTGCAATTCAAAAAAGGTTTTTGAAATGAAGTTTATTAAAGTGCAATTCGAAAAAGATTTTTGAAATGAAGTTTATTAAAGTGCAATTCGAAAAAGATTTTTGAAATGCAGTTTATTAAAGTGCAATTCGAAAAAGGTTTTTGAAATGAAGTTTATTAAAGTGCAATTCGAAAAAGATTTTTGAAATGCAGTTTATTAAAGTGCAATTCGAAAAAGGTTTTTGAAATGAAGTTTATTAAAGTGCAATTCGAAAAAGGTTTTTGAAATGAAGTTTATTAAAGTGCAATTCAGACGGCTCAGAAATTTTGAAGATTAAAATTTAGCATTATGGCTGCTGGTGGTGTATAAAGCCTCTACTCAGCTGTATTTTTGTTACTAATTTATGTTTGTTGTTGTTTAACACAGATTTCAGAAGAGCAAAGATGAGCACTGTTGCTTCATCCTTAATAGTTTAACTGGATTGGAAATTAAAAAAAAATCCAGATTCTTCTTCCACAGAAGTTTCATTTGTCAGTGTGGGTCTGCTGAGTCACCTGAAGAACTCATTTCATTCTCCACAATGTTGATTTACAGAAATGTTTCACAGGAACTGATTCCCCCCAAAGGGTGAACTAGTGTGTTTCCATAGATTATCTCTGTATGAATGTACATGAAGGCAAGTGTTTGTCCTTTTTGTTCCTCAGGTACAGTACGTGATATTAAGGGCAGGCGGTCATCACTGGGGGAAGACAAGAAGCAGACGTCCTTCCAAGAGGGAGCTGCAGTGAGGACACAGCCAGGTCACTGTGGTCAGATCTCAGAATCTGAAACAGCTCAGGTTTATATTTTAGGGGTTATAAAAAAATCAAAATGTATTTATAAAGAAACCTTTAAATAGTATTTTAAATAATAGTCATAATTAGGATTATTATTAGAAATATCAAACATTTAAGTGGATTTTCTGTTACACGTATTGTCTTAGCCCTGCGATAACTGGCAGCCTGTCTTTGTCCTGTATCAGCTGGGATAGGCTCCATCCTCCCGCGACCTTGAATTGGATACATGAATTGTTTTGAATTGTATTCCAATTATGTAATCTGATCATTTACAAACTCAAGGTATCCAATCAAAATGTTAGTAATAATTATAAAATGGGAAAGCAGAAATAAGTGTGACATAAATGTAAATGTGTGAGCTGACATAGAGGACAGCTACCTGCAGTCTGAAAAACCTTTGTTGTCAAGTTTGCAGGTCTATCAGCACGAGACATTCTTACATAGAAGAGTCTGTTAAAGTCTCTAACTCAGTGAAGCATTATTGGTCCCGTCTGTTTGGATAAATATAATAAGCTGATGTATGTCCATTTATTGACACATTTGTTAAGTCCTTATCCAGTTCAGGATCACAGTGGAGCTGCAGCTGGATATGTTCAGTAAAGAAACCTTACAAAAGTTAACAATAAATCTGCATCTCTGTACGTTGTTGTCCACAGGATGAGAAAATCAAACTGGAAGACTGTGGAACATGTTAATAAATGTTTGTGTTTATCCCTGTGTCTTTCACAGGAGGCGCTGGAAGGTTTCCCTAATAGTTCCTGGTGAATCAAAGCAGAACCATAAAGGTTGCTGGACTGCATGATGGCCTTACCCCTGAGCAGTCATCCTGTTAAAGGAGGAACCAGTTAGAAGCTGTTTTCAAAGTAGCTGAGCAGATTTCATCTCAAGTAAGCGATTAACTGTTTGTTCGTTTGTTCTGCCACTTAAAGAGCATTTAAGGACGTCTTTTGAGTGTCCAGTTGAATTAATTCTACTGGCTCTCATGGTCGTTTGTGATTATGGACATATTTTTCATGTACATCAACCATTTAGTAAATTCTATCTATTTAGTAATATCTGTCAGCTATAAAATGTAATATAAGTATAAAAATATCTAAATATCTCCTGCCCTTTATATTTTAATGATGTAAGACCAGACGTTTGTTATCGTATTACATTAGCATTCCTCACATATCAATGAGATGCTGTACAGTACAATCCTACAACCAGCTTGCACCCACCTGACATTTCTTCCTCCTGAATTAAATGAATGAATGGATGAAAGTTAAATGACTACAAACCTAAAGCCACTAGTTCCCACAGTGGAGTTCCCTGACACTGTGTTAACTGTACTGAGCTTGTATCAACAGTTGTAACAGGCTAAGCTACCTGAGAGATTTCATTGAACGATTGTTTCTATCTTAATGGTTTCAGCTCATATGTTCTTTTTCCTTTCAGTAGATCAAAGCAGCTCGTGCTCTTTCTGCTCCCATTTTGATGGCAAGAAGAAGAAGAAGGCTTTAGCGAAGTGGCGTTCATGGTCTCAGTGGACAGTCATGGTCACACACTGCATGTGGTTTTAAAAGCAACATGTCTGTTCACCACAACAATCGAGATGTGTAATATCAGTGCATGCTACGGTTTGTTCTTGAACATCAGTTCTGTTTTCTACTTTGACCACTTAGACCAAAAAAGTGTTGTTTTCAGATCCTTTTTAAATCTATAAAGCACCTGTTCATTTTTTTATTAAAATTAGTTTCACATAAATGTTAGTGTTTCCTTTATGATCTTTTAATGCTTACACTGCACTGTACATGTCTACATTAGAGACATTTCAGTTACCTATGTATGAGACTGGGCTGCTTGACTACAATTTGGAAATGGATGCAAAATCACACGGATCGTGCTATTGTTTGTTTTTTAATATGATTCAATTCAATTCAATTCAATAAAACTTTATTGATCCTGGAGGTTGACCCCGAGGGAAATTTGGGTTAAGGCCAACACAGGACGTGTCTGACTAAGCAAAGATTAATCTGATCCCATTTCTACCTGTCTCTACTGTTTCAACTGTAATTATCAGGATATATATTTATTCCAGCTCTCATAGGGCAAAGGAATGACTCAGACTTGTCAAATGTTCTTTGACTTGATACACAATTTGAAGTTCATAATTTTCTTACAAATAAAACTATAATGACAAACATGAACAGCTGTGCTTATTTCTGAGACATGATTTTTTTTGAATGTGTTCACATTTAGACAGTGTACATTTGTATGCTGAAACTGTAATGGTGAACCTGAGGTGATGGTCAACACAAGACAAATATATAGAAATATAAAACAATGTTGAAGTGATGTCTTTACCCTCTGCAGCGTGTGGATGCTGTGCACACAATCACCTTATTCACTGTAGTAAACGTGCACCGCTAGCTCACGTGACTGACTGTCTCCATGGTTACATCGTATATTATTAGCTATGTAAACAGCTTCCAAAGATAGCTCTGCAGCTGTAACACTTCCACGCTTTGCAAATCATTTCACGTTTTTGAGAGTTATGAATAAAGAATATGTTTTTAAAGTCATGCTAGGCGGTTGCTATAGTGGTTGCTGTGGACTAGGGTGGACCGCGCGTCCGACTCCTGTTGTTAGCTGTCCGCCGTTGGAAGGCTGCGTTCCATTTAGAAGTAGTGACAGTCTGCCGTAACTCGAACTCAAACCCCGCTTTGTTCTGTAATTATAGGCCTTTTATAGCCGTTCATGACATGCACGGACCACACACATATAAAACACTTTGCCTCACCATGAGAATGCAGCTTTCCTAAAACCTTTAAAGTATCTGATATAGGATAGAAAAATGAAGCAACCAGAGATTTAATGATGAAGAGTCTGGGTTCTGTAGTTCACGTTTTACAGTCCTGAATGACTCTCTGCACATCCATATAGTTTATTAAAGAGGAGTTTAGAATGCACTTTACATTTAGACTGTTGCTGTTTAATTTTTTACGTTGTGACCTTGTTATGTCATGATAAGGTTCACCTGCTGGGGACCAGCTGGACAATACATTCAAAGACAGACTTCATTCATCATATACAAGAATCCTAGTTGGATTTTTGTTTTCACTCATATTTTAGAACCAAATATTGAAAACAACTCTGACAGACTGGATACCTGGTCAGGGTGTACATTACCTTTCACTCAAGCATCCCAGGACAGAGCCCTGCAAGAGCAATATTGATTACATATGTCTGAATTGCTAACCCTAACCCTAACCCTAGCTCAACAGACCACAATGCCCTGGACTGTCACTATTATTACATGCTGTGAACATAAGCAGCTTTGATCACAGTTTATATTGTAAAAGAGAAGGAATATTAAAAAAAGATCAACATTGTGATATTAATTCTTCCAAACTGACCAGAAACATGCTTGTCATACTCTCACAGCAAAGGATCAGACTCACTGTGCATGACGGCTCAGGCCAATGATGTCTGTTAGATTGTCAGTTGTTTAGTATACTTCTGTACAGTTATGGTCACCATCTCGATTTCAGTATAATTAATATACAGAAAACACTAAAAGTTGATTGTCTTCCAATATTCTAACATAATTAAAAAACTTTGACTTTGTAAGTACATATTGTTACAGTCCTAATGCCAGTATGATTCCTCATAACTCCTGCTTTGAAATACTGAACTTTAAAATTTACCTGATGAAAGATAATTTACAGTGGCAGTCTGTCAGGATAATTCTGACTATAAGATCACTGTATTAATCTGAATCCTTCTGAAATGTGCTGTGAATGAATGCTGATGCAACTCACTGTGGGAAAGCTGTTAATAAAATGAATCTGTGACACATGCAACACATTCACAGAGGAAGAGGACACAAAGGGAGGACACGCAGAGGCTGTGTTAAAGTCAGAAATCCAAATCTTTAGTCAAAAACAGGCGGCGGTTACAAACAGGAAGACAAGCAGTCCATTAAACAGTCTACAGGGTCAATTCAGAGAATTCAAACAGCAGTAAAAAAAAATAACTGGACACTGAAAAACTTAAAGCAATGTGTGACGCAATAAAAGGAAGCAGCGCAGTATATTCACTGAATTATCATCAATTACAAAAGAGAAAAGGAGAAAAACTATGATTTCTAAGAAAATAAACCTTGATGGAAACATACAGAATGTAAACTGTGACTTTGGTGAACTTTGTTAGTAACAAATGAGGTAAAAAAAAACAAAACAGACAAAACACAGAAAAAGGTTCTCAGTATTCATTAATAATTAGAAAGCATCTAAACATTCTGCTCGTGGATTTTTACAGTCTTAGTTCAGCTCGCTGTCATCATTATAATCATCATGATCAATGGTGAGGTCCTGAGGTGGGTGGGGCTGTCTCTGATGATGTCACCATGAAGGAACGGCATCTGGCACGTGTTGGTGAAACATCCCAGTACACTGGTGTAGTTTCCTCTCCAGCTGTTGGACATTTGACACTTCAACATTAAGGGGAAGAAGAAGAAACAGTGTTATGTCAGGTGACCACATGATTTCTAAAAAAACTGACAGGAAGTAACCAGGCTGTTAGAAATGGATATCATGTGTTTATAGTTACTGTAGTTAGGTACACTGAAATAATACACTGAAATATTACTGTTTCAGATAAGAAATCTACCACATAAAAGTCAAGATGGGAGGGATCTCTATAAACTGACTTACCTCTGCGAGTGTGAGGCTGTTCCTCCAGCCTCAACAAAAATCTGACTCTCCAGTCACAGACAAACAAAAAACTCCAGCTGGGAGGTAGAAAACGCTGTCTGGGTCTTGATGGATGTTGCTGGTCAGAGTCCACACATTAGCAGTGTGCTTCTTGGTCCCACTGACCCATGTGGACAGCGACTGTGGAGAACTGTTCTGGAAAACAGAAAAGGGAATTAAAATAACAAAAAGCCAAACAGGATTTCCATAAAGACTCTCTTAGAATCAGCAATCAGAAAATCATTGGTTCATATTACAATTAAATATGACCAGGCTCCTTAAATGTAAGCAGTTAAGATCTGATTTGATTGACATCCTTCACAGAGCACATTTGTCCAGGCTGACAGGTAAACATAGAATTAATCTCAGGTAACATGACTCATAGTAGAGATTCAGTAAGAAAGATTGCTAGCTCTAATATTATTACCACACCAACAGCTCAGATTTCTAGAAGTATTTAAACAAATGTCAGTCTATCCATTCATTTTCTTCTGAATATTCAATTCATGTTCACAGTGGGAGGGTGGGGGGTATCGTGGAATTTTGTAGATAAAGTCTGCAACACAGAAAGGGCTGTGATCAAGCTATTTATTACTGCGCGCAGGAGAGCCAACACACATCAAACATCACAGTTCAGTCATGTCAGCTCTGCCACAGAAGTTGTGCTCCTACTCCTTTATGCATTCCAAGGAAGAGGGAGGAAGTTACAAACTGATCCTACCATACTTCACGTGCCTCGCTATGAAACCTAACGGTTAAGCTGTTTTGTGCCCTTGGCCTTATCAGCACCTGTAAAGGGAGTTGTTTTCTCAAACTGCTGACGCTGAAGTAAGTTCATCTAGTTTTAGAAACTTTCACTGAACAGTCTATAACAGTGTCACAACTAAGCATATGCATAAGCACTTAAATACTTTAAATGAGAATAATAGAAATTTTCTATTACAGGAGCTAGAGCCTTTCCCAGTAGTCATAGGTAGAGCACACCTGGACAGGTACCAGTCTGTCAGAGGACTAACAGAGAGACAGACATCAGAGTAACAAATCTATTTAAAATTAATGTAAGCTTGCTGCAGCTGTATGTATGAACATGTGTTTCTGTGCTCACAGTCCACCTCTCAGGAACCTGGAGTTCATTTTTAGTCTACTTTAAACAGACCTCACAAAAGGCTGATGTGGCTGGTTCAGTAGTCTGATTTAAGTACGATACCTTTGGCCAGGGATTAATCTGGTACATCGCTTCACTGCAGTCTTACATATTATCCCCACACCTGAATAAAAAATATTGATATTTACAAATAACAGATTCAGCTGATGCAGCCTGACTCAATCTGATTCCAGATGCTCAGCACACAGAGACACAGAGGTACTGTTTAAAGTTTAGTGTTAACCTGAGTCACTGATCATTTACAGTATTACAGAGTCTGGCAGTCTTTGAATGATGTCCACGTCACTGTAAGTTTCTAGCTGACTCTCAGGTGTGACAGGTGTGCCAGCAGGAAAGAGTAATAATAACCTGCATCCTGAGGTTTGTCATGCAGGATTAAAGGAGCCAGGCTTTGTTCACACAGCTAGGATTGTATTTTACACTGACCCTGGGTCAGTATAAGTATCATACAGTTTAAACGAAGAACTGAAACTTGCACATATTTATTACAGATGCATTGAAGCTAATCGAGATATTTGCTGTCAATCTGTGGCTGCGATTAAACACTTTATTAACTAGTAACTTCATCAGTCATGACAGAAGCTAATATTTCTGTGCTAACATCGTTTAAACAGTAACAGCTTTACTACAATATAAGCTAACGTTTACACCATAACTTTAAGCTAGCACCATAAAGACGGTGAAACACGTAATAATATCTACAAATGCATCTTAAAGCTGTTATATTAGCACTCGGTGTATTACTAACATAACCACATTAACATTATTGACACTCGCTGACTTTTAATAGTCATTCTATAAATGCTGTCCGGTTAAATGGTCTTACCTGTAAACACTGCTGTATCCACCGGATTCCAGCCAGAGTGGATTCTGGAGTCTTCCCACGCTCCTGTTAGTGATCCTCCATCTGGATGGATGATAACAACCTTCTGAACAATCTAGCAGGATATGGCCCATATCTATGGGACTGATTTCTGCTAATAACGCCCATTGTATGGACTGATAACAGCCGAAGCGGGTGAATAAAGTCACCCAGTCGCTAGCTGTGCCATTACCCAGCATACACCACTCCCTCCATAAATGCAATAAACGATACAAAAGTAATAGCCTATAGTTAATTTATCTGCTGTATCTGCTGTTTCTCAGGTAGTTGTTTACATTATATAATATATTGTGTTCAGTATACGTCACTACAATGTGATTTCGGAAATGTATAAATATACGAACAACAGGCTCTTCCACGGAAATCTCTTGTCGTCAATAAACAACGATTAGGGAGCAGCATAGTATTCAATAGGAGGTCCCTGCACGTCAATTCTCGACGCGAGGGGGGTATCCTGCGCGTCGATAAGTGAAGCAGAGGGAGCCTGACCATGTGTCACACATTTGACGAGTTGGGAGTGAGAACGTGTTGGAATTTCAAAGGAAGGACAACAGAAAATACCTGTACAAAGGAAAGCTGGTTAAAACGACAAAGGAGAAGATATTGAAGTAGGATGTATAAACTTTGTAAAATGGGGAAGTATAGAGTCTTTGGAAAAGGAACACATAATATACAATAACTAACATAAAATACATAGAATAACCACTAACTAAATACTAACATACAACAACTAACAGTAATAGCTAACACCAAGTTAGCTGTCAAATATTAGGCTAAGAAAGCATTTGATCCAAAATCTTAGTAACATGAAAATGAAACTGGATCTTATTGCTTTGCTGTGAAAGAATTGAGTCAGTCCATGTGTATTTTTTATAAGACAGACCAGGGGCGATTTTAGCCGATTTTTCAAAATGAATCAAAGCACCCCCAAAGATTTCTTACTTTTTTTTTTTTTTTTTACAATATTTGCTGTGTGTGTGTGTGTCACACTACTAAAAATATAAAAAGCATACAGAACTTGGTTTAGACGTAACATTTTAACAACAAAAGTATAGATAACCACCCTCTCCCAAAATGGTTTGTTCCAGCTCGTCTTTCCCCTACTCTGGCTCTAGCACCCTTTCTGCCAGCGCGATGGTGGCTGAGACGCAGCGGAGTGGAGGTGTAAGTGCCTGGCTTAAAACAGGACATATTAGCCGCATTTAACCCTAAGTTACTCTTTATATAGTTAGGTAGGAGTCAGGCCATGTTTCTTTTTAGCTGAAAAACATTACACCCAGTTAACCTGCAGTGTTGAAAACGTGTTTTCCGACAATGTTTGCTAACCTACAATCCTTCCTGCTCTGTAGTAAAATCAGTGACATTTGACCGCCCTGTTGCTCCCATTGAAATGTATACAGCCTATTTAAAATCTAAAACTTATAATTGTCCATAGCCTACTGTTGTTACCACTGTCCTGTTTGAAATGGATACTAACTAGCTAACTGACTGAATGCCCATTAACCTTATAACTCCTGTTGTGTGTGTATGTGTGTGTGTTTGTGTACAGAGAGACAGCCAGGTTCATAATGGATATAAGGACGTTTTTTTCAAAAAAAGGAGCCACATTCAGGTAAAAGTGTAAAATCAAATGATCTGTTAATCAAGAATAATGTTGGATCAGTTTTTCAATGTTTATATCTTTTATTAGATGTTCATGTGGTTTGGTTATTTGCCTTTTGGTTGAAAGTACACTGAAAGAGGACTTTTTGTTAGTGATGTTAATAGAATTTTTTTTCATATGAAAAAAAGATGTTTATTTCAGATATGTGTTAAAGTATGATTCTTCACATCATTTTATTTCTCCAGATGTTGAAAATCACAAAAAAAAAAACCCCAAAAAAACGTCTGCTTCAGCTTTATTCTTTACCTTTTTGTCTTTTATATTTGCAGGTCTGTCAATGTGTGGGATATTTTGTATAGATACGGCAGGTATTTCTGAAAGTTGTAACACAGAGGTTTGGCCTGACTTGGATCTGAGCAACTCTGAGTGAGCAAATGCAAATGTGCCAGGCCTCAAGGATAATGGGTGGTTTGCACAACAAAAGCTGGAGGAGAAATGAGCTGACAACCTGTGAAAATCTCAGCAGGGGTGATTAACACCTCGGGACTTGCACCAGAAAATAAAAAAAAAACAGTAATTCTAGGGGATGTTGGGTTTAGGGAAGTTACGCAAATTTGTGCAGGTTTAGTAAACCTAGTGTTAAAGCTGCTATACAGAATCTGCAAAACAAACTGGGTTGAAACATTTTTGACCCTCTTTAACAACATTCCAACATAACATTATAATTGATTGGGGAGATTAAAATTAATGATATATTTTTATGTGGTTCAGCCACAGCTCTACTAAAACCTCAGCCAGTAATAGGTAGGCCAACTTTTGGACCATCCAGTTGTCTGTATGACTGCCACAGTATGTGCACCACATTTGCGCACTATCAAAAAGTGCCAAACAGCCCTGGTGGAGTGAGGAGCTGTAAAGAGAAGCAGAGTGCTCTGTTTCTAAAAATGTTTTAAGCTAGCTTGTTTCAAAGATTCTGTACAGCAGCTTTAAATGTTTTCCAAAAGCACACATACACTTCTCCAAAAGTTGATTCTGTTCATCTTGACGTAGCGTTTTGTGGGAGAAACGTTTCGTCACTCATCAAAGTGACTTCTTCAGTCTCAGCTGACTGCAGGTTTCCCCAATCTTATAAACAGTACATTTGCATAATGACTGAAACCAGCCCACTGAAGGAACAATGGGCTGGGAGGTACGTTCCTTAATCTTAATCACACATACACTTATTAGTGTTTCTCAAACTTTTTACAGTGTGTACCACCTGATAAAAATGTCAAGCTCTCCTAAGTACCACTATGAAAGCATGAAACTCATAAATCTTACAACACAAAATTTGTATTATTAAATTATTAAAATTAGTATCTGCAGTAAAGATTTTTTCATACATTGTATACATTCTACCAGAGGCAAAGTTGCCTCCATTTTTATATTTTTTATTAATATTTTATAATAATTTATTTGTAATAATTTATTCTGTTTTGGGAGTTTTTTTTATGTATCTGTATTATATTATACATACACATTAAAAGTTAGGTACCATGTGAATCACTGTACGTTTTTTTCTCATCTCATCCAGCTCCTGACATCATCTTTATTTTGTGTATGTATGCATATATGTCTTGTTTTTGTCTATTATCCACACATAAAAATGATTATGCAGTGTTGAACTTAATCGATTCATTGAATTAGGCAATGTTAGAAATGTACCCCCTTAAAAGGCTTTAATCTCATGTCTGACCACAAGATGGCAGTACAACCTAAGTCAGTCTTTCTTTTTGTTTCTTCTTTTTTCAGTTGTTTTTATGGATTACTTGGAAGATAGCTATTATTTTACATAAATCATAGACGTCTACAGCATATTTCCGACCCCAGCCAAGCATCCGAATATTTTATAGCAAACCCCTTGGGTAAATAGTTAGGATTTCATAAACAAACTGTAATTGTGAATCTGACTGAACACTCATTTTTGAGTTTTAGAGCACATAACTACAACACATCTGTGCTACTGACTTTTTACAGGTACTTAGAGTAAATCGGTTTACTTTGTGTCCTGTTATTGCTCGCTCTGTTGCTTTTTTTCATTTGTTTTTTCTTCTTAGGTGGACACATTTTAACATGCCCTCCTTGTATCCGTGTTTTTAACAAACAAACTCAATACTGACGCAAACAAGCACATGAGCCATTGGGAACAATCAATTTATCCAATTTAACCCTAACGCTGACATAAACACACAGACATCACATGCACTCCCTGACTCCTATTCTGACCTCTGTGTATGTGAGAGTGTGACTGAGCCACTGGTCAACAAAAAAGGCCTCAGGCCACAGTGAGTTCAGCTGACCCAGTTTACAACGATGTTTTAAGGCATTTAGCAAAGATTATCTTATGCTTATTGACCTCATGAAATTAGCATTTTAAAGTGAACTTCAGTTCCTCTACTGTTGACACAACATTTTTTAACATGCAGAACAAGAATAGCTGTATAAGAATGACACATCAATGATATCGATGTAGGGTCTGTGCCTTACAATGTAAAGCTTTCACGGGCTTCTCATTTTCCTTCTTCCTGATGTTTCTGTCCCTTGGTATTGCTAAAACTATGACTACGGCACTAAGTCTGTCTTCCTCTCTTTTTCCACCACTACCATATCCTATTATATATAAATGAGTGACTTCATTACTCTTGTGGCTGTTATGAATTTGAACATTAAGAACCAAAGGTTATTTTTCTTATACCAGAGGTTTTTTGTTTTTTAAAAAAAAAAAACATATTTATGTCTGGCAGGTAACTCCTCAGGTTGCAGAAATTCTTTTTTCCAAAAACATCTTCTTCCAAGAAGCAGTTTTTGAGAAAAGAGGCACTGTTCACTCTGTAGCTGAGGCCTTCAAAGTCTTAGTATTAGTTAATTTGTGCTCTCTGATAAAAAAAAAAAAAAGTACAGTACACCCTGCATTTCTCATCACAATACATGTAGAGCTCTCCTTACATCCCCTCCTCCTTTCTCAAATTTGATCTTCCTCTTCTCTTGTCTGCACCAAAGCAGTATTGCACAATCATTACAATTAAATTGCTAAATTCCCTAGGATATAAACTATAGCATTTTAAGTGTGTTCCACTTTTCAATTTTAAACTCTTCTTATCTCCTATTCTTGCGTCTGTTGTTTTTATAATAACACTAAAATTCTTCCTTTCTGGTGCAAGTCACTTCCTTGTCTCACTGATGCAGTGCTGGCTGTTGCTATCCCTCCTTTGTCCTTATTTCTGAATGAGCATGTTTCCCCCAATGACGACATGCTTTTCCCTCCCACTTAGGCTCTCTGGGGTTTGCTCTCCCTTCCCCCTCTTTTATCCAGCTGCTGTTTTACTGAATGAGCACTGAAATCATCATCATCGTCATAAACCACTGCTGTTGCTATGATATACAGCTACCAGAAACATCCGGTTGTCTCCAGACAATCGCATGTGCACATACACACAAAACTCCGACATGCATGCGCACAGCATCCCTACATTACAGGATTATAGCATTTAATCTGCACAGCAATAGCCCCCAGATGCTGCTGTAATGCTGAACTGGAGAATGAGTGAAAGAGATGGAGGAGAAACGAAAGGAAAAGAAAGCATGAGACAGAAAAAAAGGAGAAATGCCAAGACTCAGTCAGCGATATCATAAAGAAAGACACAGCTATAGTAAGAGATCAAGAGATGCGAACGATGCAAAGACAGCAAGGAGAGACAAGATTAAGAATGGCTGCTTTTTCATTCATAATTTCCTCTTCATTCAGATTGCCTGTTAGCCCCGTGGACAGCCGTGATCACTCGATTATATAAGCAGCGGAAGAAGGGATGAAGAGGCAGAACTGGTAGAAGGGAGGGGCAACAGGAGGTTAAGTCAGGTAAAGGAGGATGGAGATGGTAGAACAAAATAATCCGATCCTTTCACTACTGGCACATTTACCCTAATGTGCCAATTAGGATGCAGTTCATTTATTGTGATGATGTCTACAGTAATTCAGTGGCATAGTACATGCAGCACAGAAGCTGTTGTCTATATTGTTTGACTGTAGGAGAAATCTGTGTCCATTGTTATATTATGTTAATCTGAAAAAAAATTGTATTTCAAATAAATGTTTCAAAGCTCAGACTGTAAGATTTAGCTACATGGGTGTATCACAGTAAGGTACCTCTTTCAGATAAAAGGAAACATGCACTTAAGAGGAGTAAAACTGAGAGGATTGAAGAAAAAAAAATGGTACAAACTGCTTCAAAAATTAAGCAAGATTCAGTATACATTTTTGTCCAGATGTCTACTTTTAGAAGTTAAGTTTAGTTTGCTGACAAAGGACAACAAAGGGCAGAAGCAGGAAAATATTATGGCAGTATGGAAGCCTGCAGAGCCATTCTTGAAAGTGTCAACAAGTGCTGTAGTAATGAAAATAAATTTGATTTTTCACTGTATGCATAAACTGTGAAAAACCCAAAGCTGTCTGTCTATATTCCATGAATCTAAAAAATGGGTATCCATTTATTGGATTATTATGGATGTACTTTAGTAATATTCCATAAACATTATTGTGGAACAAATCTGTAACTTCAAAGTGTTATTTATTGACTTTATTGGCTTCATAAATATAGTAGCAGGTCATTATTCTCTGAGTCTCTGGTGCTGTGCTGCCATGTTTGTAGCCAGGGTATTCAGGTCTGCAACAATTCTATAGCCAGTGAATCTTAAAGACTGCTCATTTAAATGTTCCACATTTCCAAATTAAAAGAGCAATCATGACTTGTGTTACATATTTTGCTTACTTATACACACAATACAAACATGATCTTACATCAGTGATGAATCATTCCTAAAAGCTTTTCATAACCAGTGTTGGGGAGTAACGGAATACATGTACCGCCGTTACGTATTTAAAATACAAAATATGAGTAACTGTATTCCGTTACAGTTACCGTTTAAAAAGGTGGTATTTAGAATACAGTTACTTTGTTGAAATAAATGGATTACACGGCGGTACTTCCCTGTTTCATATTGTGGCGGGTCAGGCCTGTTTGGGTTTTGTTTGACAGCTACGTTCTGTTGTTCCAGGCGGCAGCGTTACGGTTGTCATGGTTACAGGGTGACGCTCTCTCTACGTGTTTCCTGGGTGAGAGAGGCCTTTTTGTTGTTGTTGTGCTAAGCTAATAGGTAGAATGCTACAGGTATAGCTCTAAAGAATGTAGCATCATAGGCAGTGTAGTCCGTGCTGCAGGGAGAATGGACTGCCATACACGTTATGTGTCTGTGAGCGAGGGAGGGAGAAAAAGGAAAAGTACGAGCTGTCATCGAGCAAAAACGGGAGCTGGAAGCATGTAAATATAATAATAACCACTGCAGCCAAGAAGAGTGCCAGATGAGCCCAGTTGTAAGTAAGCTATTAAGACTCGACTGTACACGTGTTCGTGTTTTCCTCCAAAAACAATAAGTTCCGTTGGAGCAGCCTTTCAACTATGATGTGCGATACCACTGATTTCCTTTCCAATCCGATACCAAGTAATATTCAGGGTGGTATCGAAGATACTGATCCGATACCAATACTTTGTACAAAAACTTATTTTATTTATTGTATCTCAAATTATAGCGTCATAATGATTACAGGACATCAGATTACTTGTTCTTATCACTTAATAATGCAGAGTTCATCATATAGAAATAAAAAAAACTGAAGTTGTGCGCTATTTGAACACCTTGCCTGCCTGCAGCATTAAAGGACTCCGTGAGAGACGTCTGTCTCGCCCTAGCAGCACCTGTCCCTCTCCTCCTCTTCAGTTCGCTCGTCATATTCTGTGATATGATTTACTCTGAGGTGTTTGACAAGGTTAGTGATGTTGCCACAACCATACATGCCAACCCTCCTGATTTTTCCGGGAGAATTTCAGTGCCCCTCCCGAAAATCTCCCGGAGCCACCATTCTCCCGAATTTCTCCCCATTTTCCACCCGGACAACAAAATTGAAAAACCATATCGCAGAATTCATAGCGCGGCCCAGCCAATTCCAGTTTCCAACAATGGCAGCAGCTACTTAGTTTTAATATTACTCTTATTTCTCTTTCTGGGTCGCAAAAAAACTTTAAACATATTTTCAAGTGAGAATGTAGCTGTGTAAACTTCAAATATCTGAGCCGATCGACACATCGTCTTCAAACCCCCGCGCTCTTTCACTACTCGGGTTAAACATGATATGTAAGTCAATTTAAAAATGTTATTGTTTGGCTTTTTTAGTGTTTTATTTGTTTGTGAGTAAATCGGTTTGGCTGAGATTAAAGTTATTAGATTAGATTAAATAAAATTTAACCTTATTAATCCCTCGGGGTTTTCACACAGCTGAATAAACGTTAAACAGAAAACGAATTAAACAAAGTGTGAGACGGTCGAGAGTTTACGCCAGCGACCGGTTATATTTTAGATAGCAAGGAGCAGACGGCAGAGTTTCACTCCACCGAGGGAGCTTGTGACATACTACCCGGCTTTCTTTAGAGGTCCTCAGGTGTAAGCAGCCTCTGAATTTGGACACCCCCGCTGTTTCCGGGCCGGTGATATTTAACGTATTTTATCCGATAAATAAACACTGTAAAATTTATTTATCAACCCCCCAACAGCCTTTTTGAATGGCTCCCTAATTCTGAGGTCTCAAGGTTGGCAAGTATGGCCACAACACCTCACTTTTTTGTCACATGTATCGCAAACCACGTCTCAGCTGTTTGTGGAGGTAAAATAGGTCCGCACAATTAAGCTCAGCCATTCTTGTGAGTGCGAACGGCAAGGGGCTGCGAGACATTTATACAGCCATATTCCGCACATGACTATGAAAGGCGGAAGAGGAAGTAGTTCCTTTGAATGTAGACAATCCAAATGTTATACTTTCTTTCCACTGTGTTCCTGTTAATGATAAACTACAAATTTACCCTAAATTACTAAAATATCGATATTTTAATGTGAGAATCGATTCTAGAACATAAATGATTGGTATCGGAGGAATCGATATTTCAGGATCGATCCGCACATCACTACTTTCAACGCCTCTCTCTGTCTCTCGCTAGCAAAGTTGACCCAGACAACAAAGTAAAGCTAGTTTTCGGCTACGAGCCAGACACAGAACCCACCGTATTAGCCAGAGGTCCCTTTACTACGGTTCGGAGCCGCGGACCTTCAGTAACAGTAATAAATCACAGCAATTGTACATTCATGTAGTTGTAAACAGCATGATAATATATTAAGTAATCCAAAGTATTCAGAATACGTTACTCTCATAGAGTAACGTAACGGAATACGTTATAGAATACATTTTGGGGCATGTATTCTGTATTCTGTAATGGAATACATTTTAAAAGTAACCTTCCCAACACTGTTCATAACTATTATTTTGACTGATAAAAGTGATATGGTAGCTCACGGAAAAGTGTTTCAAATGCTGACTCCCATAGCTTTATGGATTATGAACTCGACTAATAGTAAGATAAGCAAGTAATATTATATTAATAAATTTTCTTTTTCATTCAGATATAATTACACATGCGTTTGCACATAATGTGAGAAAACAGTACCGTGTTTGGGAACCTATTATCCCAGTGTTTTGTTTTTTGTTTTGTTTTTTTTGTTTGTTTTTTAGCAGTGGTGGTGGAGATACAATTTCTCCCAGTCCCATGCGTGTTCACAATGTAATCTAACCTGGTCTTTTGCTATTGTTTCATTTGAGAGATATGTAAAAGAAAATATCCAAAGATTTGAAAATATCTTCCATGTTTTGACATCATCAGCACATCAGTTTTAAATGGACAAATGGACAAAGACATCCTAAAAAACAGGCATGGCACTCACACAATCTTGAACTGAAATCTACGGGTGAAACCGGAAGATATTAAATATCAATTAAAGTTTCATACACTTTGGCATTACAGCTTTTCTGTCCAGAGCTCCAGGTGAAGATTATTTTGAAAGCGTTATATGTTAGCTAAATGAAGGGTTAAACATTTTTTGCCTGACTTAACTGGTCGATCTATACATGTCTGAGGACCACTGGAATTCAAGTTATATGTAGATTAAAATAATCAAAAAATACCTGCCAATTTTGTACAAGTGGCCAGATGCATTGTCAAAAAGGCTGCAGGGTGGCAAGAATTGCTTATAGAAGGGATTTATTGGGTATTTTGTTTTGTTGGCCTTGAACTGTGGAATTGTCTATGCACTAGTATGCCCAAAACTTATTCAGTGAACCATTTTTTTTTTCTTTAGGCTTTTTTAAGTCATTTTGGAGATGCAACACATTCTGTTTTAGTGATGATTTGTTTGCTGTGAAGGGCTGCTGTGCTTCGTTTCACAGCACGTTTGAATTAAGATGACTTGTTTTTTGGTTGACCCAAATAGGGTTTTTTTTTCTCACCCCTAATAACAAATACACAGCGGCCAGTATCTTATTGCATGTCACCTCCTGTAACCTCACTGGAAAGAAATATGAAACAGAAGAAGAGTTTAAGGGTGGGGGAACGAAGGGAGAATGAAAGAGAGTGAACCAAGGGATGAATCATACTGCGATGACTAACGTCTTGCATAACCTAGTCTAAGAATCCTTATTGCTTGACAGCAAGCGCCCACAAAAAAAAGCTTTTGTAAGCCACCCACTGTGCCCTTCTCAAAATCTACTCCTGTATAAATACTAATAGCATTTATTACCTCATAATACCTGTGTATGTGTATCTTATTATAAGAAGGCTATCACTGTTTAAATGTCATTGTGTTCAGTCAGACATTTATCAGATGAATGACTGAAAAACACAGATGAAAAGTATCTTGTGTGGATGCAATAAAGGCTGTAGCCCAAATGGCACTGAGGTTTGGATTCAGTTAGATGGGGAGGACTTGCACTTTCACTGGGCCTTATCAAAGATATTGGTATTTTTGGACTCTGTCATAGTTCATTTACATAGTTCATTTGATTCATTTTAAATGTATTAAATATTACTTAACTTTCAGGTTGGATACAAGTTTCATTCATGCTTCTCAAATATACACATATATATAAAATAAACAATATGGTCGTGCCCAAATTCATGGGCTGCATCCTCCTGAGGCCGCATTTGTAGGCCATTTACGTCACAGCGATGCGTCGAAGGCTGTCCAAATTCGTAGACTCCTCCAAATGCAGCCGACAAATGTGTCCTTTTCCTCGAATTTGAAGGATGGGTCGGGTGTGTCCTTCATGGCCCACCATATCCCAGAATTCCTAGCACCGCTACTAAGTTTTTAATATTACTCTTATTACTCTTTCTGGGTCACAAAATAAACTTTTAACATATTTTCAGGCGAGAATGTAGCTGTAAAACCTTCAAATATCTGCTCGGTTTATCAAGATATCACATATTTGCAAAAGTGCTCCGACGTTTTCGGAGACGTCTGTTATCCACCAGCTTGATAGCGAGCCGGGAGCTTGAGGGTCACTAGAACGGCAAACTCCCAGCACATCATTTTCAGATCACCGCGGACTTTCGCTACTCAGGTTAAACGTAATATATAAGTCACTTAGATAACCTAAAAATTGTTTGGCTTTTTCAGTGTTTTATTTGTTTGTGAGTAAATCGGTTTGGCTGAGATTAAAGTTATTAGATTAGATAAAATAAAACTTTATTAATCCCCCGGGTGGTTTTCACACAGCTGAATAAACGTCAAACAGAAAACTGATTAAACAGAAGTGTGAGATGGTCGAGAATTTACACCAGTGTCCTGTTATATTTTAGATAGCAAGGAGCAGACAGTCATTATTTTTGAACATATAGACATACATAGACATATACCTATCCATACACTAGTGGTCAAAAGTTTTAGAACACCCCAGTTTTTCCAGTTATTTATTGCAATTCAAGTCATTCAAGTCCAATGAATAGTTTGAAAAGGTACAAAGGTAAGTGCCAGAACTGCCAGAGGTTAAAAAAGGTAAGGTTACACATAACTGAAAAATAATGTATGTTTCAGAATTATACAAAAAGGCCTTTTTCAGGGAACATAAAATGGGCAGTGGGCAAGTTACTTTGAAAAAGTCCTTTTGCCAGACCCTGCCTTTGTCATAAATGCTGTTCAGAATTTTTATGGCTGTGGTTAGAATTTTCAAGTGGCCAAGTAGCAAAAGATTTTAGTGGTCTCAAAATATCATTTCTATTTTTTGCAGATAATGTGGTTCTATTGCCCTCATCAGGCGGTAGCCTCTGACTGGACCATTGCATCATCACAACAGGGCAAGTCAAAGTCCAGATCTCAACGCAATTTAAACTCTGTCCAAAAAAAAGAGAGCTGTACATAAATGAATGCCTGAAAACATTTGAACAATTGAACTGAAGCAACAATGTAAAGAAGAGGGTGCCAGAATTGCACCACAATGATGTGAGCAGAAGATAATTACCTGAAGTTATTGCTGTTAAAGGTGATTCAGCAAACTACTGAATCATAGAGGCTACTTTGTTTTTCACACAATCAACTGCGTTTTGGATTAGTTTTTGTTTAATAAACAATGATACTGTGTCATTTTATGGCATATGTTACTGCTGTGTTTAAAGAACAGGGTGTCCTCTCTTTTTGTGAATTGTATCCAATAGCATACACAGATACAAGTTTATGTAAGGTTGTGTTATGACTAAATTTCTTTGCTGGTTTCCCCTAATTTAAGACGATAGCCTACTTTTGATTGTGACTACACCCCCACCCCCAAACCATCACTACTCACCCCCCCACAGTCACCTCTCAAACACACACATCCCTTTTACGTCCTCCTGCAGAGCCTTCCGAACTTCCCTCATGGATTTTGTTGTTCCATCCAACTAAAAATAAATACCCGATGGGAGAGGATGAATCAGACCACCCCACAACCACCAGCAAACTCTTCCCCCTCCTTTTCTCTTTTTCCCTTCGTCACTTGTACATTATGATGCATTGTGGATAGTGTTTTGATTCAGGATTTTTATTCTTCCACCCATACATTCTACACTGTCCCCTCCCTCCTCATTGTTCCCAACATTACTTTTACTCACTGTTCACTCATATTATTTATTTATTTATGTTTAATATCCCTTTAAAATTTGGACTTCCGTATTGTCAAGATTGCTTAGAATGCAATTCTAAATATTCTTGCATTTTTGGTCAAAACATGAAACACTCGATAGTAACAACATGAAAATCCTTAACCCTATATAAATAAAGCTGTTAATCATAATAATATGTGCAAAAAATATGAAAAAGTGAAAAAAGCTGTAAAAAAAAACAAGAGCATAAATGCAGAACGCAAAGCAATATTTTTATTTATTCATTTATTCATGCTTAGCTACCAGAGTCCTACTTAATCATGCCAAAACATAAATGATGAATCAAATTATAGCACTATACCTTAGTAGCTTTAATGCTGACTACCTGGTAAAACTGGGAAACAGGTGTGGATATACACATGGTGAAATTGCTGGCTGTGACAGATTCTGTTTACTTGCATCGAGAAGCTGAGCTGTGTGCAGAATGTTCTTTAGCCTTAATGTGCCACTGGAACAGGCAGGAGGATTTCCTATAAATCTAAAATAAGGATTTGGAATTTCCCTGTTTTGCTACTTAATAAGAGATAAAGGCTACTGTCAAATGCTTCATTAATATGCATGCTTGCTGTGGTAATATATAGGGTATGTTAATGTTGGATTTGCACCCAGAACAAATGTTCTGGGTGCCACTGCTGTGCTCCTAAAGCAACCTTCTTAAGTTCCCTTTCCTTTTTGGATGTTGTGCTTAAATTCTGCTTCTCCAGATTTTATGGCCACAGCTGAGAAACTCCAGAACCAGTTCAGTAACAAGAGTTTAGATACGTGTTGTTTTAAAGTTGTATAAACTCTTGAGGATGTAAGGAGAAAGGCGTTCAATTAAGTTGTCCAAAACTGGCCTTTTCATGCACCTCTACCAAGGTGGTTGAAGGGCAGAGTTTGTAAGAGGCAAATGAAATGAAAGTGAATTTTCCAGACAACTACTTCCTTTGTATTCACATAGACTCAACTAGACATTGCAGTGACTTGAGCAGAGCTAAAAAGATAAAGACCATTTAATGTCATATGTCATCATGACTGATTTGTATATTTGCATTTTTCATCTCTTTTGGGTAATGGCAACAAACATTCAGGGCTTCCATTTAGCAGTTCAGTATTTCATTGCCTGGGAAGTGAATGTGTTGGGCATTATTGTCTGAATTTGGTTTTATTTATTAAATTTTTTGGTATCTGCTCACATTATTTCAATCTGAATTTATGCTTACTGTGTATTAAAGTTTGCTTCCCATCAGACTTTCCCATTGCACAGAACAAAAAACAGCCTCTAAATTTTGCTGGAATATTGCTGACCACCGTAATACACACATGTAAGTGGCAGTACTTGCAGCTAAACCAACTCCCAAATTTCATGACCTCTCACTAGAAATCACATGTATTCATGAAATAACGGGTGGGTGGTGTTTCTGTTTCCAAAAGCTTCACTAAAAGAGGTGCAACACTGACAAGGGAAACTAATAATAACATATCGCAGCTCCAGTGACATCTCACACTTTTCCAGAGCTGTTAAAGAAGAAAGAAAATGAGAATGCAAGTATAATTAAGCCCTTTCTCATACGCATACACACATGTAAGCTGTAGACTCAAAATGTTGGACTGATATCTGTCGTATTTTACCCTCCAGAATTTTCACAGGCTTCCTGTTTATACATATTTCTCCATTTGTATGTTACTGTTTCCATATGTGCCCATAAATTTATAACTCAAATAAAACCAAGACAAGACTATGATGTAGACCGGGAACATGTGAAACTAATCTGAGTGTCTTATCACAAGTAAGTGGGATTCAGCAGTTTTTGATTGCTGAGTCTAGATCTCATCTACTCCTTGTGAGTAATAAATTAGAAAATGCTTTTATGTGATGTGATGGATGACTGAACGTTTTCAGCAACTCTGTTTCCCACCAAACAGCGCTCCTTTTTTTTACATTTGACAGAATGAAATGCTTCACTTGGCCTGAAAATTTGCATTGTGTCATCAGTGAATGCTTAGATTTTTATTCATCTGCATTTGGATTTCCTTATAAAGTCATCAACAATGCATACAAATCTTAATGCATTGTTGATGACTAAGGCTACGTCCACACGAATGCATTTTTGTTTGAAAACACGTCGTTTTTGCTGATGGAAAACGCAGCGTTTTGAAAATGCTCTCGAAGACGCATACATTTGGAAACAGTGCTTTTGCGTCGCAGTGTGGACAGCAAAGACGCAGACTTGCTAAAACGATGACGCGTGTTAGTCATATGATGCAGTCATGTGACCAATTAAACTAAGATAGCGGAGGGCATTATACAGCAGTTGTTTTGTTTGCTCTCAATTTTGACAGCCCCAAGGGCGTAGATTTGGTTTTGGCATTGGTGGGGACGGATGATTCAACCACCGAACCCTGCCCTGTTTCTTTTTTTTCTTTTTCGTCTTTGCTTCTTGATAAAAAAAAAAGGAGAAATATACTTGCCTACATATGCTATTCTACCTGCTTTTAAACCATTTAAAATTACAATTCATAGTTTTATATGTGAATTATATAATGTTAAGTTACTATTAAACAAATGACTGACTAAGTATTTTATACTTTAGTTTACTTCAACCATATTCCATATAAATCAGGTATCATACAAACATAAAAATAGCTTCAAATACAGTCATGACAATAAAAGAATATGACTTTAAGGACTTAACAACATTACTTCAATTATACTACATCAACATCTCTTATACATTAGCACTAAGGGAACACTGAATGACCTGGTGGTTTTTGTCCATAAAACTACTCATCTAAGATTACCACAAAGTAAAAGATCTCTCAGCAAAATTATGCAACATTTTAGCCACTATTGCTCCTATCAAGTCAGTGAGCTGGGATGTTTTACTCTAAACATGAATTACTGTTACAGCAACAGACATGGACTACTGGTGTCCCACACAACAACTCAATGTCCACTATGTGAAGGAGCCAAACACATGCCTGCTCCTCTCATTAACTGAGATAAACTGCTGGCATATTTGTTTTACATCTATACTGTCCAGTCTCTCCTGGTGGACATGGCAACACGTCATTCATGGTTACATACAATTTTATACTGATGTGGGCCAAAGCCTAAAACTATGTGCCGGGAGTTTGCTGTTCTCCCCGGTTCAAATATTTGAAGTTTGCACAGCTACATTCTCACTTGAAAAATTGTTAAAAGTTTATTTTGCAACCCAGAAAGAGTAATAAGAGGGGCACTGAAATTCGGGATTGTCCGAGAAAAAACGGGAGGGTTGGCATGCATTACCTTGCATAGCCTGTAACGTTATTATGATGGACAGGTTTTATGAGTGAACTTGACTTTAAGTCACTTACATGTTTCTTTGAAAAATACTTTCTTATATGCAGGTTCTTTTTGCTGCCATCCTCCTCCTCAACATTTTGCCGCAACATTTCAAAGAGCCGGAAAGTAAATAAGTGGCAGACTTTTTTTTTTCTCCGAACTTTATTTGAAATTATAAAGTGAACAGTCAGTCATTCCAGTTCAGTTTGTACAGTAGACATACAGGGCAAATAAGAGTAACAATAAACAGTACAATGAAATAAGAGGGGTAAATAAATAAAGGAAAGAAAGAAAAAAGAGAGTGATGTGACAGACTTCATAACAACTTTGTACTTGAAAGCTGTATCTGTGACAGCTCATTTGTTAAAAATTTCTGAATGAATTTCAATCAATGATACACCTTTTTTATTTGAAGTTAATTTAAGAGAGTTTAAGTAATATTCAATTTCAATCAAAAACAAATTAAATGATGGGGTTGAGTTTTGAAATTTACATTTATGTAAATGGAATTTCCCTAATAAGATATAAAGATTGACAATGGCACTTTTTTTTCTTTAGTTTCAAAATAAGTGATAATGTTCTTCCCTTCAATTTTGACTTCGTATGTTGTTTTGCACAGTATATAAAATAAGTGGAAGACTAAATGAGGCTGGTCAAATCTTCTTGCGTTTCACGCACGCGCAGTACTGGAATGTAAGCGTTTTTGTCCGTTTCAATGTGTACGCACAACTCTGTGAAAACGACTGAAAACGCTAGTGTGGACGCTTAGCGTTTTCAGACGATAACGCCGTTTTCAAATCTATCCGGTCTAGTGTGGACGTAGCCTAAGGATAGGCTCAGCCACCCTTTAGAGCACAGGTGTCAAACTCCAGGCCTCAAGGGCCGGTTTCCTGCAGATTTTAGATGTGTCTTTGATCCAACACACCTGATTTAAATAACTAAATTACATGCTTAACATGTCTTGAAGTTCAGGTGTGTTGAACAAGGGTGACATCTAAAACCTGCAGGACACCGGCCCTCAAGGCCTGGAGTTCGGCACCCCTGCTTTAGAGGAAGCTCTTTTCCACCTTTTGCATCCACAATATCGTTCTTTCAGTCACTGTCTAAGACTTAGAGCTATGGGTGAGGGTAGGAACCCAAATCAGCCACACTCAACTCTCTTTACTACAACAGTTGATTACAGCATCTGCATCCACTCATAAAGGGAGACTTAGGTCAGTGAGTCATTCCTGACCCAGACTTAACTCTTTTCCAGCAAAATACCATGATCTCAGACTCTAAGATGCTGATCAAGGTTATTATATTAAACTAAAACTAAACTAAAACCGAAAAGTAGATTTGAAAAATCCCTTCAGTTAACAAAAATGACAATAAAAACAGACTTTTGAGAATAATTAGTTTGGTTTAAAAAAAAAAAAAAAACTGTTATTACAACTTGCCTGATCAGCATTTATGAATGTGTTTGAGACTTTGGATGTATACAAGACTCTGAGTCAACTGCTTCAAAAAGTTGTGTGTTTTTGTTGTGACACCTCTGCTGATTTTCCTAAATCTTTCATCTGACTTACGCACAACAATATACAACATATACATCAATAATTAAACAGATTTTTAAGTGATAAAAACTAAACTGAAATAAAACCTTTCTATCTATAGAACTTATAAACAGAATTAGTGAATGGGTCTGACATACTACATAAAGTGCCAACTCTTAGTATGGTTGTACTAAGACTGAATGGCTAGTGAGCCAATACTGCCAAAATACACAATACTGCATGTCTCAAGAGATGAAATAAAGATTTTCTCCAAGTGCAGAAAAGGCATGGAGACTGGTTAGGCAAATTCCCATCCACCCTCTCACAACTTCAAAAAGATAAAGAACTGGTTCAGTGTTCCATAACTTGGAAAGAAAACATATTGCTCCTCCTGGATGTAAGTTTATGCCAGGTAGATTTCCTCCCATCCTCCTTTATGAAAATGTGTCCACCATTCCAGTCTGCCAAACCAGGTACTGTCCCCAACTTCCACGCAATGCTGTGGAAGCGTATCCATCAAGACAGCTACATTTTTATGGCTGAGGACTTTGCGTATCTGCATGATCCCTAGAGCTATGCTGTTGGAAGCAACTCCAGGCAGTTGGTATTTGGTGCTGAGCGAGGGGTCAGATTAAGATTGATAAAACATACCTTCTTCACAAAATTGTCAGTTAACTTCAGCGCATAACTGAAGTTATACCAATGGCAGCATCAGTGCCACATAGAAGAAGTTGTTTTGTTTTTTTCACACAATAAATTCCAATATGCTCCCCATTTATACCAGATTTGTGTTGTTTTCTACTGGCCAATAGGGTTTTGATTTTCACATCCTTGAGAGAACAAAAACATTCACAATGAGGTAATAGTACATGTACATATATGTGTACTGAAGCATATGAAGTATTAATGAGAAACTTAGCACATACATATTGATATGAAAAGTTCAGCACAGTCTGAGGAAACTAAGATGACTTCATGTATAATGTATATGCACATTTTGTTTTCTCATTCTTAAGTCTTACATATACTTTCATGAAGTCACAACAGCATATTTGGAGCCATTACACAGTTATTCATCCTGAACTCACAGCTTGAGGCAGAAAACAGACAGAAAACATGAATTCTTTATGAGCATTCTGAGAGAAATGTTACTTGATGTTTACTGCTAAACATTTTCAAACTACAAATGAGGTTTACTTTCTTTCAAGGAGTTTTTTTTTCTTTTTTTTTTTTTTTTTTACCAGTTATATGGTTTTAAACTTTTTGTAGTTCTCAAGTTTTGATTATTATTGAAACCTGAAATTTGATCAATATATACTTTTTTTTTTTTTATCATTTTTGAGCACATGTAGGTTCAGAAACATTTGCATCTTTATATCTTAAACGTGTGTCCCTCACCACTGTTTTATTAGTCATTTTGCAGACAAAGTAGCTATCGCAAAAGGCAGAGGGAAGTTGTGCAGTTCTACTCCACAACATGCACATAAAGGCATGCACTTTGTTTAAGGAGATGATAGTAAGTAAATCCAGTACTCAATCTTCTCTCAGTCCATCAGGAGAGGATAAAGCTCTCATATAGCTAGAGATCACATTCTAATAGACAATCAACATTGACATCAAGCTTAATTTGTGTTTATGTCGATTAAATTGGGATTGGACAGATGGAAGAACCCTAAGATTGGGTGCAGCCCAATGTTCCCTCTAAGCTGCGCGCGTGCGCAATTGCACACTGCTGGAACGGTCTCTCCGCACAGAAAATCTGCGTTGCACAAAAAAAAAAAAAAAAAAATCTAACCTGAATTGAAATTAAAATTAAAATTTTAACAATTCTGTTTTGCAGTGTTAGTCAGTAAGTGACTGGCTGCTCCATATGGGATTAGAACGATGCCGCCTTATCCCATAGTCCAGCCAATAATGCAGGCTATGACAGCGTCCTTATGTGCCGACACCGGTGTTTTAGCTAGCAAAGCGGCGTGGCTGATGTGGCATGAAGCCACATTAATGACAACGTGTACAACCATTGGAGATGTGATCAGGACAGACGGAACAATTGACAGAAAAAGTGTGGACTTTATACCAGTTTTTAAATTGTGTTGATAGGCCACGTAAAACCAGAGTTATGATAAAATTATATGCAATGTTTGGTTTTCTTCCTGAATACTGTTGTTGTTTATATTTACTGCTGGAAGAAACGGTAAAAACTGCGTTTTATAAGGAAAACCCTCCAAAGCACTCTCCACCTGTAAGCAAAATCAACACCAAAAACACCCTACCCTTTCCTATTGGTTGAAAAATGTACCATGTCAACCAATCAAAAAATGATATGGCAACATGGCATTTAGTTGTTTAGGAAAGGGGGAAGTTTTAGGAGTGACGGCGGTGTTTTGAGATGTGAGAGATTTGCGAAGTTTAGAGCAAATCTTGTGTAGTTAATGTGTAGTGTTGTCAGTAGTTTTGTTGTGTGTGTCAGAACAATGACAACTATAGTGTTACAGGTGTTACAGGAGTGATACATCTCCTGTTGTCAGGCCTGCAGGTATCAGGCTGTAGTTCTTCTTTATCTCATAGTGGACAGAAATTATTTTTTGGAGTGGCACAAATAATTTGTGTGGCATCAAATTTGATGCAGAACAGCTGATTGTTCTGTAAATATTTTGAAATGTTTATTTAAAATACCATCTTGGCTGCAATTTTCGGTAAACAGCTGCAAAAAACTTTGTTGTTTGCAAAACTCAGTTACTGTTTTTTTGAAGAAGTAACTATATAATTAATTGCCCAACATTGGTCATTATATACTGTATTTTGCAGACAGAGAGTTACAGACTCTCTCCCAGACCACAGACTCATGATACAAGTCAGAGCTTTTTTTAAAAAGAAAGAAAGTTGTGTTTTCAAAATTGGAGTTCAAGTTATTTTTACTTCCAATAGTGTTAACGTACTACACAGGTCATGAACAAGATTTTTTTAAATTTTCATTGTAAGTGGGCTTAAGCAGTTAATTAAAAGTAGTCTAACATAAATGTAAATGCTGTAATTTGATTATTTTAATAAACCATGTAACTTGGATGGATTCGATGCTGCCGTGACCACAGTGCACATGTCTGCTGTTACTCACAGTGGTCCAAGTGTCCGCTCAGGGAGTTTCTGTGTTCGCTCAGACACATGAAAAATTAGAGGGACATTAGTGCAGCCCCTTCACTAAATGCAGAATTAAATCAGATCTACAGTGATAACCCATATTGCTAATCAATTAGTACATTTTTTGTGTTCTGCAGCCTGGTGTTGTTTCCATAATACTATAGATATAGATATTTGCTTAGTAAAAAAAAAACATCCATGGGCCCACTTACACCCTCAACACATTACATTTCCTTTCTGATGCTTTGTGCTATGTGTTCATGGCACATAGGTAAACTTTAGGAGGCAGTACTTAACCATATAGCTTTCAATTTGAGAAGAGCAAGCATTAAGGGAATAATGCTTTTTAAGTGCCAGGTCATTGTAAATGGAACTTTGCACAGAAGGAGTTTGTAAATTTTGTGATATTTATTAAGTTGTCATCTTACTAAATATCCGAAGTCAAAATATGTTTCAAGAACACATTCAAAAACATAACAGATAAGTTAAAAAATGACATTTTATTGAAAATACATTTCTATAATTATGGGTGCTTCTGGAAAGTCTGAAAATTATTTGACTGAATATGGAAAGAGTAAGTTTGAGAAAGTTTATTTTCCCCAAATTTCACTTAAAAAGCCACATGATGACAGGAGGAAACACCCTGGGTTTGACTCAGGCATGTATATACAAAAAGAATGATCACATCACATAGACTTACCTAAGATTAGTCAGACTGCACAGGAGCTAGAAAATGTTTCCTACTGTTAAACCTTCTGTTCATCAAAGCAGCTGGAGATTTTTCATCCTTTGTTTCTGTCTTACACCCACACAAGTACATACACATGTCAGCAAATTACCTCTGCACCTTGGTTCTCCCCAAAGAACCAGATCATTAAAAATCCATGACCCATTTCCCTCCGTTTTTTAAACGAATGGTTGTCAGAACAGAAGGCTGACCTCATAGCCAGAAGGCTAAATTATGTATGTGCGTCTTGAGATGACATCATTCACGAGTCTACATCACTGGTGATTCCAACTTTACAAGAAACTAAGGGGGTCAAAAAAGGAGCTATATTGGATATTCTTTTCTGTAGATTACAAGAGAAAAATTGTTAGCTAAAGATTATGTTCAGCTTTATGTGCATTTTAAGTGTACTGCATATATGGTCTGGATCTTGGCAACACATTAAAAAAAAGTATAAAACCCTTTAGTCTGTGTTTGATATTCAGCACCTGGATGTGCTGTAACAGTTTCATTTCATCCATTCTCTTCTTCCAATTCAGGGCTGTAGGGGAGTTGGAGCCTATCCCACCTACAATAGGGTGAGAGGCAGGGTCCACCTGAAGCTAGTTGTTTTCACAGAGTTGCGTGTACACATTGAAACGGCCAAAAATGTTTACATTTCAGTACAGGCCAAGAAAGATGCCCAATAGATTTACTTTACCAAATGGACCATCCTGGCCTTGCCGTATAGCACCGAGTTTTTCAAATGGACTAACAATGAGGTGGAGTTGTTGCTGCGAGTAACACAAAAGCACAAAGTTGCAAAAGGGAGTGAGAGTTAAAGAGGGGGGGGGGGGGGGGGGCTGGCTAAGGGTACATCTTTTGCCATCTTATTATGCTGTGATTGCAGCCATTCCCCAACTCTCTGTGAATGGTACTCATGGCCATTGATCAGTGGTCTTTGATAAATGGGCTTTCATCAGTGGTTGTTGATCAATGGCCATGACATTTTGCATATTAATGATCAAAGAAAATGACCTCCTAGCCCATTGTTCTTCAGTGGTGCTAGTTTCAGCCATTATGTTGGGGTTGGGGAAACCTACAGTCAGCTGAGACTGAAGAAGTCACTTGGATGAGTGAGAAAACGTTTCTCCCACTGAAAACGCTCTGTCCAGATGAACAGAATCACCATTTGGGATCTACTTACCTGGATGACTGAGCACGCATCAAGACACTAACCCCACTAATGGCATATTTTTGGACTGTAAGAGGAAGCCAGAGTACCTGGAGAGAACCCACACAAACACAGGAAAAACATACAAACAAAAAGGCCCCAACCACATAGTGGAGTCAAACTCAAGACCTTTGCACCACTGTGCTGTAGTAGCAATCCCAGTATACGTTATTGTCGTCTGGCATTTTTCTTCTAGTCTCACACCGTTTGTCATAGACAGACTGTTCATACCTCAAAATGACCGGCTTGATTGTGTGCTGTGTTTTCACACCATTTCTGAAATATTGCACTCACCTCTCTCTTATTGTAGTGGGCTCTCACTCTCCCACTCCTTCATACATGTTGAAGATTGTGAGTTCAAGAACAGCATGGGGCATTTCTCATAATGACATTTTTACTATATTTTGCATTACAAATTAACACACTTTTCAGATTTTCTTTCTCTGTATAATCTCAAAAAACAGAAACACCAAATGTTGTAAAAAAAATTCTTGATTACTCCATACTGCAGAATAGCAACAATCCCACCCTAATTTCTCTAGAAATTGTATTGTCTAGTTGTAGAGTTAGTATTTCATAATACTAAAACGATAGTAACTCAAGCGTGTACACTTGTGGTGATGACCAGTGTAGCTTTTCCCCTTTGACTCATCCTCATTGAGCAATGTTACAACCTGGAGGTCACAGTACGTGTTTTCACAACATAACTTTATAATGAGGGTGATTACAGGCGCATTAAAAAGGAAATGATTCACCTGACATGTTTATAGCTGTGTATGTAGTGAATCAGTCTTTCCATCTTTAAATTATTGTTTTTTTCATCATGCGTATTCCAGATCCAGCATGATTCATTGTTCTAAAGCTTTCCTGAGATCACTGCCAAATCCACATTTACATACCCTATAATTAGATGAGTACAGGAGACTGCTGGGTACAGTGGGTGGACTCTGTTATGATTTCTCACCCATATCAGCCTGTGGGGATGATTGTTGTAAGCAGCAACATTTCAACCTCTGTAAGATGCTTTTTGTTTCTGGTTTTATTGTCATCCAGACATTAAATCCTGTATTTTACAAAAAGAAAATGATAGAGAAGGTGCACAGGCAGCAAAGAGTTGAGGTCTGACCATTTGTGCATGTGTCTTACAACACTTGTCCATAACTCTTATTGCTCACCCAGTGACATTATTATTATTTTTCATAGAAATGTGGCATCTGGTATGATCAGTCAAGACAGATTTTGTTTGTGCTGCAAAAGAATATGAGCAGGATATATTTTATGGATGGTTTGGTATCTCTTCCCTTCAGTCACACTGAGAAGCTCACATTATGATTCAAGAATAGAACCACCATCAGTAGAACTTCTGTGGAGGAATTTTGAACTGAACTATACTTTCTTTGTAACATTAATTATGTTCATTGACATTATTGGGCCTCCATTGATGAAAGCTCTCTTGCGGTCCTGTCACAAAATTTCAATCAACTTAAGTTCTTGACTTAGACTGGGCCTTTACAGCACTTACCTTTTTTTTTTTTTAGCAAAAATGTTGTAGATTGCCCTGTCTGCTTGGGATCCTTGTCAAGTTGCACGACCCAAGTTCAGTTAAGCTTTGGCTATCAGACAGCGTCAAATGTGAGGTCATCTGTTTGACAGCAAAAGCTTAGCTGAAATTGGGTATACGAGGGGAATTTATGGTTGACACAGTGATACCAAGGTGCTCAGGTTCTGTGGCAGCAAAACAAGCCCAAACCATCACACTTGCACCACTGTGTTGGCAGTTGGTATAAAGTGTTTTTTTTTCTTCTGATATGCTGTTTAATTGTCCCGGTTATAGGCATTATAGCCAAATATCTAAACTTTTGTGTTGTCTGTCGAAGGGGACATTGCTCCAGAAGTCTTGTCGTGCGTTCAGTTCAGTTAGTCAAGTGTACTTGATCCAGAGAGCAAAATAGTGGCAGTGAACATAAGCATTCATAGGAGTTTCCAGCTGCAGTCTGCCAACACACACAAAACATGCACATATTTTTTTTATTAATCCTTTTTAATTTCTAAAGCTAGTCTGATTCAGTGTATTATGCAACTTCCTATAAGCTCATGATATTCTACAGTTGAAGTTTTTTTTAGAGATTTTCAGAGTTAAACATTTTTAGACTAGAAATATTTCAACAAAAAGCTTTGTTGAAAAATGGGATAAAGTGCATTACTTCTCTTCGGTTTCCTACAAAATGAGACCACACACCAGCAAAATACTTTCACACTGCAGCAGCATGGTGTCAAGAGCTGAGAGGCCAATACTGATTGTTTCCAAATCCTCAAGTTGAAGCCAGGTAATGCAGTGTTTAGACAGAAATACTACAGTTTAATATCTTTTTGTCTACAAATCATTAGGAATCACTCTCACTCGCCAGATAATTTCCTCTTTTTCCAGTAATTGCTGCTGATGTCATTAAAAACCTTTAAGAAAAACCAGCAAAGCATGGAAGATTTCAGATACATGGAAACATGCGGCGTATTAGAAATGATTTTACAAAGAGAGCTTTTTTTTTTCTTCTCTTTGTGAACCCCTCTCGTGAAAGGCCAATGCATTACGTAGCTGAACTGTAGAAAACACATAATTTCCCTGGTTTGTTGCACAGCATTGGCGACATGCCTGCTTTCCCTGCATCAATATTTCAGCCTTCGCTTCCGCTCATCAGTGATGGCATGTTGAGTCAGATGTTTGAATTTAAGAGTCTTAGATCATTTCGCATGGGCTGAGAGAAAGGTTAAAAAAGGGAAGGGAAGGCATAACAGAAATGCTATTATTTCTATCCTTACTCTCAGCTTAATACCATAAAAATGTGACTGCAAAATCTTAGTACATACAATAAACAGATCAAAGATTCTGTGGCCGGGCCTTTCTATGAGTTATGACATTCTTATTAAAGGATGCCAGGAAGCCTGAGTTTAACATTACAGCCCCGAATAACAGTCTTCCACTGCTAAGTAGGGATTAATCTCCTGAGTGTTAAAGAGATGAATGACAGTGTCCAAATAGATGATATAGGCACTTTTCTCCTCTTGTGTGAAGTATTCAAGTTCAGGGTGAAGCTCTGATCAGTTGATGGCATATTTGAATAATTTATGCTTTGATAAAATATGTAATTGTACTTCTAAATTATTAATTTGAGGGGACAGAGTAATGATTTTTCATGAGATCATCATTATCACGCGTTATCATTCGGTTTCTGTGTGGTCGTCAATCTCAAAAGGGTTCAGAGGCCCAAGGACCTCTAATCTGCTGCTTATGAGTTGTGTGTGAGTTATGTGGGCACCGCTCCCCAGTCAGTGATGACCTTTTGAACTTCCTATTAAGATGAGGTCAAACTGCTCAGTGTTTACCAGGATACACAAGAATTCAGTCCATTTCAAATGAGAGCTGTTGTGCCTTAAAGGGCCAAGCATGTGACCCCTAGCTCATAGGTTAGACAAATAAAGCTTAATGGCAGACGATAGGAGCAAGAATGTCAGCTTTGAAACCACTTTGTTCAGGACAGTTCAAACAACTGCTTTTTAAGCCTTTGTTTTCCTCTTATGGTCTAGTTGTTTGTTCTTTTCTCTGGTCATCAGCTTCTGAAAGTACGATCTGTTTTGAATTAAGTTGTTTTTTTTTTTCTAAAAATGTGGTTCAATAAAATTTTATATTCAATTTGTTAATTCATTAAAAACATTAAACTGGCAAATACCAGCTTTGAATTAGCTTCAGCTAAAGCACACTGTATTTGAATAATAATAATGAATAGTTTTTAAAATATACACAATTATGCAAATATAGCAAGTTCTCTGTTGAATAATTTTTTATTTTAATTTTTTAACTGAGACTGGAGAAAAATGACTATATATATAGGCCACACATGCACAATAAAACATGCTTCACTTTAGTAATAACTCGTTGCTGAATAGAAGTGTTTGTTGAGCTGTCATGTGAAATGCTGTGGTTAAACTTGGCTTCGTTTCTGTATCTCATGACCTCCTTTGTGGGCAGGCAGTCTAAGCTGACAGAGGCTGAGAACCAGGGAAACCCTGCAACACAAACTGCACATGCTTCTGACTGAGGACCAACTAACACGTTATGTTAGTGCCGTCTGAACACAAGCCTAGAAATTTCCAAAGCAAGAACCCAGATTTACATGGTCATTACTGTCAGGATGTGAGAGTGGACTGTTGACTAACCGCCAGGGTGAGAAGCAGAGTAGGGTAAAGTGGTGACCATCAGCCACTGAGCCCTGTTCACATGATGATCTTGGAACAGATATGTTTAAGATACATCCAGCTTGCAAACATACAATTGAATATGGTTAAATCAAGCTCAAATTAAATATACTATTTTTTCAGAAATGACTCAAATGACACAAAATGTACATGTATATGTGCACAAAATAAGTATTACCATGACAATTTATGTTTTCAGCAAGTTACAAGCTAGAACAAAGTTTATCCAGAACAAATGTGCAGCCTTAGATTAATACAGTTTGTTTTTTCCAGAAGTTTCAAACGCTCCTTGTAATTGAAATGTGATATGTAAACATGGAAGGAAAAATTAAGACCTCACCAAACTTTACACCACGGTTTTTGGCCCATCAGCAAGAGTGACAAGACAGGGACTTATATCCAGATTTTAGGGTTAAATTAAAATGCTATCATAGTGTAGGGTTTTAAGGCTGTAGTTTCAGAGTTCAACATAGAGTTGTTTGTTTTCTGTAAGCAGTCCCTCTTTACAATTCTGTTAATTGAACAGTTAAACAGCAACTGTTACATTAAAGAAAGATATGTGAACTTTTATTCAGTTTTCCTCTCCTTCCTGAGCACTGATGACAGCAGAGTTCATTTCACACAGTCTATTGTTGCTGCCATTGGTGCCAAGCCCTGGCGGGTTACGCAACCCACATACATCCAACTGTTTGACTGGCAGAACGGATGTGGCGGCTCCTCTTAGCCAGGTCTTGGCATTCTCCTGTTACTGAGTGTGCAGGCAGACAGGTCCTTGTGTGTATCCCTTACACTTGTTTAGGCAGGCAGGAAGTTCCTGTTGACATGAATGAACTGGCCTTTCAATAATTCAGGAGGAGCTTAGGGGAGAATGGCTGTCTCTCTCTGACGGCCATTAGCTCAGCAACTGTCTTGCTTAGGCTGGCCTGGAGAGTCTATGTGCATGTGTGTATGTGTCATTAAGAGAAAGAAAGAGGATGAGGAAACAGTGTTTGTTTTATGTTAAGTGGTTGCATTACAGTGTGTGTGTGTGTGTGTGTGTGTGTGTGTGTGTGTGTGTGTGTGTGTGTGTGTGTGTGTGTATACGCATGGATAATGGTGTAGATGTGTCTCTTCTTAACATCCCTATGTGAACCATAAAATAAAGTAACAGTAAACAACAGTTAAAAATATGCATATACATAATTTTATCTTTGCCAGTCCCACCTTATGTCTCCTTGAAATGGAAACATGCAAGTACTCTGACTTAGACTTCCATGGAGCAATCCAAAAATAGCACGATCTGGAGGGGCACAAGAACACAACACTCAAGAACTGAAATCGAGTAAGGGTTTTATATTTTATGGATATGGCTCACATGACTGGACCTACATGTTTCTAATGACCCTAGGTATTTGTCCACTTGCTTGTTCCTTATGGCATTCGACTTATAATAATAATAATAATAATAATAATAATAATAATAATAATAATAATAATAATAATAAACTTTATTTATAAATCACACTAAAAAACCACGGGTATACCAAGGTGCTTGACAAAAAAAGAAAAAAGAAAAAGGAGATGGGAGGGAAAAGACAAAGGACCTGGCACATATCAATTATATAACCATGACAATTATAATACTCAAAGTAGTTAACAAAGCATAATGGATGAAAATGTATCTTTGCACACTAAATATTAGCTAGGTGGAAAAGCAAGATTAAATAAATAAGTCTTCAGCCGTGATTTAAACAATGGCATAGAGTCAGATGCCCGGATAGCAACAGGAAGATTGTTCCATAAGACTGGGGCAGCTACAGCAAACGCACGGTCGCCGTGAGACTTCAGCCGAGAACGAGGTTGCTCCAGAAGAAGTTGGGTAGCAGATCTAAGTGCTCTGACAAGAGTGTGTAACCTAAGAAGCTCATTGAGGTAGCTTGGCGCCAGATTATTGATAATTTTGTACGTGAAAAGTAGTATTTTAAATTGAATACGGTATTTAACTGGCAGCCAGTGCAAGCCAGCAAGAACAGGAGTGATGGAGGAAAATTTCCTGCTACCTGTCAAAAGGCGTGCCGCTGCATTCTGGACAGTCTGCAATCTAAGGAGAAGGGAGGAGGAATGGCCAATGTAAAGTGAGTTGCAGTAGTCCAACCTGGAAGTCACGAATGCGTGAATACGTTTTTCCAGGTCATTATGCAGACTATAGCGCTTAGCCTTAGAAATGAGGCGCAGCTGATTAAAACTAGACCTCACTACGGCAGACACCTGCTTGTCAAATTTAAACGAGCTATCCAGTAACATGCCCAAATTACTGGCATAATCAGAAGAGGAGCTAGCAAAAGGCATCAGAGCAGTACGCAATTGGTCTCAAGGGATTTTACTATCGAACACCATGATCTCCATTTTCTTTTCGTTCAGGACAAGAGAATTACTCTTGAACCAATCTTTAACCTCACGCATGCATTCACGAAAATAGTGACATAGACATAGAAAGATCATCAGTAATCTCAAAATAAATCAGTATATCATCAGCATAGCAATGAAAGGCAATATTATACTTCTCAAAAATACTTCTCATAAAACCATCATTACATTTTTGTGTTGTCAACACTAAGCACTCTAGTTAGTTAGTAAGTTACTTAGGAAGGAAAGTAGATAGATATTTGAGCTAATCTTATGCTAGATTTTCTGGTATTCTTGGGCAACATTTTGCTCTGAAGCTCAAGCCAGCTCTATGTTGTTCATGTTGCATGTTAACTCTGGACATTTTACAACTTACTTATGCCAAGAATGTTAATTGTAGCACCTTCAATGTGTCAAGAGGCAAAAATGTAGGCTCCTCTATGAGTTGTGTAAGTTAAATCACATATGAGAATACCCATTCATTTTCCAGGTTGGGTGGATGTTATCATGGTTCTCACAATAATTTATGAGAACTACAGTGTACTGAATTATTACAACTGGCACTTTAAACTTAAACCTTTTCTTCATAAATCACAATCTACTGTCACATTTTGTCTACCAAATTATACATCAAACACACCATCATCGCAACAGTGCTTCTTGTTATCTCAGTAGACTAAACAAGCCAGACTACAAAAACCTGTTTGACCATAAAACCCCAGTGCACAGACTCTCCCCTCTCCTCAGTACAGCATTCACACTACACTGGGCTCCACTCTTCAGCAACTCTTTTGAAGTCATCCCCCGCAGCTCTCCACCATTAGACACCCTTCCATCTGCCACAGCTACTTCATTATCAGCCTACTGCTGCTGCCATAATCGGAAAGAGAACAGCATGCCAGTGTAGAAATGCTGCTTCCTGAACTGAACCCCACTCATTCCCAGTCCAGCAATTAGCTGTGAGCCCTTACTGACATGAAATATTCCAATAACCTGTTCCTCCTCACCTCTCACAAGATTATTTAGTTTTACAAGATAGCCCAAAATTGCACATAGGCTCCAAAGAAAACATTTTGTTTGACTTGTTTGTTTTTGATTTTGACCGTGAGTAACCACAAAGGTTAGCCATCTACAATGGCCATTTTCCTAACTGCACCTTGGGTAGTCACCAACTGACCTATAACTCTGTATATCTGTTCATTTACTCACACATGTAAGGCTCATTTGTTGGAAATTCAACTACAGTGGTAACAGAGCATTCCAGTTTGACTTTCAGTTGTATTTCTTGGAGCCAGAGGACATCAAAAAGAAGCTAAATCAAATAAAAAAGACCTGAAACCGGATATACTCTGAAGCCTAAAAGACAGTGTACCTTGTGAAACTGGCAATGTTCCTGTGCTCTCTGCTGGGGTCAACTTGTAATATTAAAAGGAAGGCTTTCTTGGAACATACATTTACACACCTGAACCTTTCCCGAAAGAAAGTTTTTATTTTCCAATGAATCATCTTGATGTTTCAAGTGAGCACTCCCCATTAAAGCACACACAACATCTGTTTCTAGACCAAAAAAAGAATTAGTATGTCATTTAGCATTGGCATTCAATATACTGTTCCTGTCTCTTTGTGTTTTATATGAAGGACTGTAAACATACAGATAGCCTGTGGCTTTGTGGTTCCCCTCTCCTCTACCTAATTTAGTTACTTCCTTTCAAAGTGGCAGTAAAATGAGCTGTATTCCTCATTATCCCTCTGGTTTTTTGTAGCGCCAGACAGCAAGATCAAGTTTAGGTCAGCCAGGTTCTTGTTTGCATGTGATTGGGGGGCCTGTTTCTGCTGCTGCTCCAGACACTTAATGTAAATGTTACACAGATATGAGCTGATTAGTGAATGATCACATGCTGAGATGCTTTGAAGTTGCTTTAAAATGTGAACAGTACGCACAATTTGTATAAGGAAACAATGAGAGTTGATTTTCTATAACTCTATTTTATGAAGCTATAAGGTCAGATATCAAACAGAGTTTAGGTCTACGAGGTCAGTGGTGCTGCAAAATAAAACTTATTATTTGCATATTATAGTTGTAGTACTCAAATAGAATACATTAACTATATTCTTTGAACAATAATTTAACATTTTAAAACAATAATGAATCAGAAAAGGAGAAGCAGGGAATTACAAATAAATATTACAAATATATTCAAATAAACTAAACTTAATACATAAATAAAATAAATACAATAAATTACTCTGGAGTAGTATCATCACCACAGTGCTGGTTTGACTGTGATGTCATTCAGCACATGGTTCAGCATCAGTTCCTCAAGAATGGGGTCACAGCTCGGTCATCGTGACACTACACTAAAAAGATAAATCAAGTTAGAGGTCACTGTTTGCTGAGTATAACCACCACTCTTTCCTGACTCCGCTCTCCTCACCACCTGAACCAAAGTATTGCACCACTTGTCAAGGTTCAGACCTGGACTCAGGCTTGGAGGTAAACACACGTTTATGGAAAGCAGTTATTTTAGATGTGAGCTTGTGGGGGGCAGGCAGGAAATCCACAGATTTCTCTATAAAATGAAAAAAACAAAGATGGTCTGTTACAGAATTCATTTTCTCAGGGAACCTCAGCACTAGAAGTATCTGCGCAAAAGAGAAAAGAACCAGTAATTCAAATGAGCAGCGCAAACACAGAAAATGTGAGTCAAACAACACTACCGCAGTAAGTCTGGCATCAACTGAACAAGTCCTTTAGCCTTAAGTAGCAGGGAGGTAACATCCAGTTCCACACAGGTGAGTTAACTGCAGCTTCAACAACAGCTTCCAGGTGCATCAGCCAAGAGGGTGGGAAAGCATAGAGAAACCTAGCCTCTGAAACAAACATGCACAAACACAAACAGGTCAGGGAGACAGACAGAAAATGTCAGGTGAACACAGAAGCTGCCATGTCATGTTTTCAAAAACAGTATTTTTTGCCGTTTTTACTCACTGAAGCACACAATTGATATTCAAATATGAAAAATCAGAGCACTCTCAAGCGCAGGTAATCAAATCATAAAACAAATTAAAAAAAGAAAAGCCCCATCTGACCAATCAGAGGCATGATTTAAAACAGTTTTTGCCTGTGAAACTCTGAAAAAGTTTCCTCTTGCTATATAAGAAATGAACATGTAAATGACAGCTGTGTTGAATTTTTTGATAAAAGTATTCATAAAAATATGCAGCATGAAAGGACTAGAGGGACTGAGAGATGCCTCAAGCTACATCCACACTAATGCGTTTTTGTTTGAAAACATGTCGTTTCCTCTCCGTTTTGACATCCCGTCCACACTGAGACTGCGTTTTTGTACATGCTCCAGATAGCTTTTCTTCAAATTCTTTAATTCTCACTCCCTTTTTACTTCTGTGTTACTCGCAGCAACAAATCGACCTCATTGTTAGTCCATTTTAAAACCTCGGTGCTTTCCTCGACACTTTGCTGCAACGTTTCAAAAAGCTGGAAAGTAAATAAGCGCCAGACAGAAATGAGGCAGGCTGAAGCTTCTTGCGTTTCACGCATGCGCAGTACTGGAACATAAGCTTTTTCATCCATTTCAATGTGGATGCACAAGTCTGCGAAAACTACTGAAAACGCTAGTGTGGACGTGGAGCGTTTACAGACGAAAACACTGTTTTCAAATCTATCTGGGCTAGTGTGAACGCAGCCTCAGATCTGTAGAAAGTCACTGTCATGCATCGTCAAAATCCAAAGACCCACAAATTCATTTTACTTTACAGTTTACAACTCAACTTGTGCATATATATATACATATATATATATATATATATATATACATATATATATATATATATATATATATATATATATATATATATATATATAGTATGTGTAAGTCATTAAGCCCTTTAAAATATGGGTTTTAGAGCTGTTGTGCAAACTACTCGATTAGAAACCTTAATTTCTATTAAATAATTAATTTATTTCTTTGCACAAATGATTGGAGGAAAAAGTACGTACCCAGCAAAAAAAACAAAACAAGTAGTTTTTTTGTTTGAGTTTACAGGAACAGGAGGCGTGATACAGCAGGAAGCATGGCCCCTGAGTGTCAGCAAGTAAGTGCGAATGTGACAAAAGAAGAAGAGACAGGAAGCCACATGCTGCTCCACTTTTCAGAGAAAGAATACTGGCTTACTGTGCATGAGAGGTTGGTGTGAGTGAGCAAGAGTGTGGTCTTCATTTGTCAACACCTCTCTTCCTGACTGTGTCAGGGAACTCAGTGTGATATGGTATCTCCCAACAAACTCCCTTCCACCTACACTCCATATATTCCTTGAGGTGAAACCTCTGGTTTCTCTCCAACTATCCTCTTCCACACAGCCAAGACTTTACAGCGTCCAACACTTGAGAGCGAAACGACAGGAACTGTTAAAATATCATTGGCTGTTTTGTGATCCAACGAGCGCCTTGATCCCGGGCTGTTTCTGAAGGGAGTAACATGGAGGAATAAAAACAAGATAAGTACTATTCCGTGTGTGTCTGAGACACTATTTCCAGCTTTGTAAGAAAGAACATTTATAACCCTGTCACATAAACTTAAATAGGCGAGACTCTATTGAGCTCCTCTCAGCCGTGACAGAGAAACCAGCATCCTTATCTGCCTCCCACTCCTTCTGTCTGTCATCTCAAAAGCTGACCTCTTAAACCCCTGGTGACCCCCACCATCCCCACCAGTGGCAGACTGAATGAACCATAGGAAATATGTTGCCTCACAGGAAGCCGCTACAACTCCCTGTTGTGTACAGGGGAATGTGATGCTTTTTTACACCATTTGACCTGGTGCTCTCATCAGCACTGACGTGTTACCTCTCTGCTAACGTTAGAATTTGGGAGCACTGCAACCACTTATGTTATTTCAACGTACACACCCTGTCTTCCTGTTTCACTTGTTTGCTATATTCTTTTCTCTGGAGACGAATTCATTGAGTTGCAAATTATCAGAATATTAAAGCGTATTTATTTGACTTATATTATAGTTAAAGATTTTAATTCCTGGATTGTTGTTGATTTAGAAAATATTTGTACCTCTTCAAATTTTGCTCACTTTTTCATTTAGAAAAAGCTAAATGGAGAAAAGCATTTCTCCCTATCTCTCAATACTAGGTCGTTAAAAAAATGAACAGACTTTTCAATTTCAAAATGTAACCATTTGTAGCCCCTCGGTAGCATTGCTGCTTTGTACCTCTACAGACTTAGACTGGATGACTTATTCAGTTCCTCTTGAAAAATCCCTCAAATCTTTTTGGAAAAGATTCAAAAAGATTTGAATTGAAAATCTTTTTGAATCTTTTTCAAACTTTATAGATTGAAAAGATCTCAGCTGTGTATATAGCCAGGCATTTTCCTGAAGCCACTGCAGTATTGTCTTTGACTATATACTGTGCTGAAAGGTGAATCATCTCCAGTTCTAAAGCTCTATGGAGATCTCAGTGAACAAGGACAACTTAAGTCCAACTCTAGGATGTGTCCTCGTGACTTTATATTTATTTTATTTTATATTTATTGACTCATTGTGCTTCTGATAGCACAACTTTAACATTACATTATCCAACATTATTATCCAATTCTAAAGCTCTGCAGCTAATAAAAATCCATGACTTTTCATGCTAGCAGCAGGTTTTATCCAGGCTGAGTAACACAGGGTAGAATAATCCAATCGTGAAGTATCCCGCAAGAGTCAAACTTTAATAAACATTTACAAACATTAATAACATTTATCGGGAACTCAGTGGGACTGTGGAAAACGACATTAGATGGCTGCTCTAAGGCAATCGGACCATCAAGTGCCTGACCAGGATTCCCAGCAAAGATATCAAGATATTACTTAGACGAGATTAGTGTGGCCAAACGGTTGCAAGAGGTCAGCTGGTATAAGACCTAACACCTGCGCCTGCATTAACACATATGCCAATTAGCCACCAGATACCCAGATTCAATTCAATTCAATTTTTGAATTCAGTTTTATTTATATAGCGCCAAATCACGACAACAGTTGCCTCAAGGCACTTTATGTTGTAAGGTAAAGACCCTACAATAATACAAAGTAACAAACAGAAGAGTAATAAGTTAGCTACTGGAGGAGATAAGTCCCGCTAATGTTAATACAGGCTCTGTGAGCATACAGAAAGAGGGAGAGTGAGGATTAGTTAGTTTCAGACTCACAAACAAACAAGTAGCATATGTGAATGCATCAGAGACACTCATACCAACCCCTAGGGGGTGACACGCACACTGTTTGACTCTACTGAAATTGCCAGCCATATTACATCTTTTCAGCAGAACCTAAATTAGTTAAGAACTGTATGTTTAGTCTACTTGTCATATGGACAGAATGTTGGCTATTGTAATACATGTACATTTCCAATGATTTGTGCTTGAGATGTACAAGTGGCTCTTTATGGCCTGAGTATGTCCTTCACTGTAAAATCTAATATTGTGTTTAATTAAAAACATTAAATAGGCTGAACTCAATTTTTATTTTTATAAACTTGAAAAACAGAAATTTTTAAAAACTGTTTTTGTGGATATGGATTTATTGGTCTCTGCTTTTGATTTGCCTTGCTGAAATATGTGAAATATGAGGACATGGACAAGCTTGTGCCACAAAAGACATTTCTGGCACAAGCTTGTGTTTGTGTTTGCTCACAAGCTTGTAGAGTAGATCAGTTCACACCATATATGTATGCAAATAAATATCGAGGTTGTACCATATTTCCTCTGGCGGGTGGGGGGGGTAAAAAGAGCAGGGAATGGAAAACGATGGCTCACTATTCTGCATTGTCCTGCTCCAATCCCCCCTATTTCACAAAATAAAAAAAAGAAAAGAAAAACATTTGACACCTTTCACAGGCTTGGCCAACACTTCCAGTTCCTCCTACACTCTTAAGGTTACACAACCTCACACTTTCCTTACTCTGTTCTCTCAGCATGAAATCAGCTTTTCATTAAAGGTTGGGGGTTCTTGTCAGTCACAGCCCCACTTCTCCCCCACCTCATCTCTTTCATCCATTCTTTATGGCTCCTCCTCCTTTTGGCACCCCATACGGCCTTTGTAAAAATTCATGCCCTGTGCCTAGCAAGGAAGTGGGGTTATATAGATCTTGTAGCAATAAAGAATACAATAAGATTTGATCAAACTTCTTTTTGTTTCCTGTAGCTAACTAGACAATTTGTAATTTACAGGCTCCTGAACTCATGAACGAAATATTAAAATTGAAATAAAAAGCTATACTTTAATCTTAATAACTGTACAGTACTCTGTTTTTGTAACTATTGTCCATGATGTAAATATTTTTTCTGTAAAAATTGTGTGTTTCTGTTCTGTGTCCTGTTTGTATATGTGCTTTTATTCTGCTGCTGTCACAAACAAATTTCCCCTTGTGGGACAATTAAAGGAATATTCTATTCTATTCTATTCTATGTTGACCAAAGACATGCTATTTTTCCATTTGCCCATTAACTTGAGTTGAGCCCCTCAAGATAATGTCTGTCTATCTATCTATCTATCTATCTATCTATCTATCTATCTATCTATCTATCTATCTATCTATCTATCTATCTATCTATCTATCTATCTATCTATAAAAAATGCTAAATAAATCAGCGGATATGTTTTAACCTTTAACTGCAGATAAGCAGCAACAAAAAACTTTAAAATAAGGTAAAGACGAGACAAAACCCATTTGGACATGTGTCACATACCACAAATATAAGAGAATGTTGTTAGAAAACAGTCACCTTGATTAATCACATGATTATTGTGAATATGCATCTTGATGCATGCCCAATTATCCAGGTAAGGATATCACAGAAAGTTAATTCTGTTGATCCGGATGTAGCGTCTTCAAGTGTGACAAACTCTTTTAAATTCAGTCTCCCATTTGAAAACACTGAAGGTGTTTTGTTGTTTTACATAAATGTAAAATCGAGTTCCTGCTTATTTGACCCCCTCAGTAATTAACATTATCCTGCTATTTTCACATCTTCTCCCGTGGGCGTGGTAGTTTTTGCAGGTGACATGTGACCTCAACGACCTTTTGACTGACTCCATCCCCCATCCCCTACTCATGTGGAAAGAATTTATTTTCAGCTTCTTAGTTCCTTTTCACTGCCCCTTTCTCCTGCAGACCCACCCTTTCTATGCTTCCTCCTGGGGCACTGAGAGTGCAGCTGTTGCTCTCAGCCCTCTATTATCCACCCGGAAGGGGTGAGTAGGCCAGGGCAGAGGAGGGTAGAGGACTAGAGCTGTGGAAGGAAAAAAAAGAAATTCAAAAAAAGGCAGAGGAAAGTATGAGATGATATGTTCACATTTCTGGGAAGCAGTGGGTGTAGTCTTGGATTACTTGAACAGGTGTTACCCCAGTTTCTTTTATGCGTTGCTCTCCTCTGCTTCCTTAGAAAAACATTAAAATATGCTGGAGTGAAATCCTACAAATATAATGGATAAAAAGGGGAAACCATTCACTTTGCCTGCAATTTTGGAACAGTGTTATATATATATATATATATCACTTGTTTCCGTAGTGACACAAAATAAAAGTCAACTTTTGTGTAATAAACCATATGTTCAGAATTAACTTCCTTTTTTACTGTAAATTTTTATTACTGTGCTTAATATTTAACATACCACTACAATAACCCAACCTTTTTTAGTTAAAACTATCCAAATCATACTTTATACATCACTGTTAAATACTTGGATACGACAATATCAAGTATCTTTGAAGCCTGTTTTTAATAATAAACATTAAAAACAACCTGTACCTTCTGTCTTTATTATAGTAAGTAACTATAAGCATAAGTAATCAATATTAGTAATGAATTTAGATGAAATGGTTGTCAAGTTAGTATAGGTAGACTTTTTGATAAAAAGTAAGGAGGTAATGTCATTGAAGTCTTAAAAATGAAGAAAAATACTACTTTAAAGTCAGGAACTCTGTGGAAAGTGACATATTTGGACTCATTTTAGAAGGAAAACGTGACTGGCACACACTGTGCATACAGGCGACATGGGGGTTATGCTGCAGAAGCTTCAGGGAAGACAGTTTTCTTTGAAAAAAGTCTGAAACTTCTTTAAACACAGCCTGGAACTCGTGCAAGTTGGTAACTTTCTGTTTTTGCAGATTCACGTAAACCACAATTCTTCTCAATGGAGAATAAAAATGTGAACATTTCATAGTCAATTTTTTAAAAGCAATCTTTATCTGCTTTAAACAGAAAAGGAGGAGAGAAAGAGAGAAAAGGAATATTGTATGACTTCTAACAGTTCACTCTTCGGTCAACCAGTTACTCCATTAAAACATAAAGTTGGTGACAGCAGGCTAGTGTGACTGATATTCACTCCACTAACCAGCTACTTTACCTTGACCAGAAGGAAGCCACCATGTAAACTGAACTCTGTTCCCCCATCAGTCAGTTGGCTCATTCGCCAACCTATCCATCTCACTCCTCAGGATCAATTTGGCTGAGTTGAATGGGGGGTCAAGGCAATTTAATGCTCCTCCTGCATTGTAAAACAGGAGAGGAAGGGGTCAGGGACAGGCAGGTGGCAGTCAACTTTGTGTGGGCTATCTGCATTCCTCTGTGTAAGTGTGTGCATGCTGGGGAATTGGAGGCAAGAGGGTTGACAGGAAGCAGACCACTGCCAGTGGTAAACGCCATCATAAAATGGATTGTTTTGTGTGTGTGGGACAGTGTGTCTGTACATTTGTGTTAGAGACACAGATTCCTCCAGCTCTGAGAGTGAGAACTTGTTTTTGATTTGGGAATAATAGTCAAAAGTCTTAATCATGCTGCAGTCCAGTTAGAAAATTGGAGCTTAACCAATTGGCACCACAATCTTTAATAATTAGGGCCAGAGGATTTTCTCTTCCTCTCTTTACTGTTAGAGACATATGTCAAAATGGTCATAACTCTGTGACTGCACTTAGTAACACCAGACATAGTAACACTTGCTTATCACTTTCAACCTAGTAAGTCCACTAGGCTGGACTATAGATTGGTTTTGTGACCCTTAGGAGAAAGTGATCCAGATGATCTTTCAAACATTAGGTAAACATGTTAAGATTAATGAAAGCGACTGATATGTCTGAAATGCGTTCAATACATTGCTGATCAGAATTTTTGGAGGCAAGAAAAACATAGTTAAATGTCCACATTATCTTTTAAAATGCGGTTAAAAAGCAGAAATTCTTGCACAAATTGACAGTTAAACTGGGGAGCTACATGAAATATACTGGCCGATACGTGTCTGCAGAATATCCTAATGTTATCCACTGAGGGTTTGTTTGTTTGTTTGTCTTGTTTTTAATAAATGTTAATTTTCTTATTTATTAGACTGACCGGCCTTGACATTTTCACAAAGATAAAACTAAGTGATAAAGATAAAATAAACCTAAACATGCTACTGGCAACTTGATGGATGTTTATAGAATTAAAACTTACCTAGTATTCACTAATTTACATTAGTTAAAAATATTATTTATGTTATAATGAAGCTCTGTATCTTTGGATATCGTATGAACTTCAAATCACATTTACATCTTTGGTATTGTGGTTGTTGTTGTCTAGATGAGTTTCAGTAGGTAAGAAGGCTCTGGATTCAAATCCACCAGCCAGCCAGAGCTTTTCTGTGTGGAGTTAGCATGTTCTCCCTGTGTCTGCATGAGTTGTCACTGAACACCTTTGATCCCACTATAAAAAGACATGTATATTAGATGTTTTGGTGATTATAAATTAAGCATAGATTTGAATGTGAGTGTGAAAGCTGGTCGCCTTGTGCTAGCAGTAGTGACCTATTTAGGGTGGACCTTCACTCCAGCATCAAGTCAAGTGGTTAGGAGAATAAATGAGTTTCCAGTATATTAACAGCAAATTTAAATATATACTTTTCGAGGATGCTATATTATTTGCATGCAGATTTTGCAAGTGTACATTTTAGTCAGTAGTGTTGGTTTCCAGGGAGCAAGGAGAAAGGAAGCAATGAGGAGCTGGCCTTCCGGGGTTTCATAGTAATCACCAGTTCAAGTATGAACATAACATCCTACACAGTGCAAAAATTCACAAAAGAGCCGAACATTAACCGAGCTGGATTAAGGTCTTTTGACTTTATTTCTGTTGCCTGTTGCCATTTTCCTTTCACAGGGTCACCAGATAACATGTGGGGGTTGGGAAGCTCACGTCCACCAGCAAACATCAGCGCTGCAGACAAACGCATGATTTCTGAGCCATTGTTGTTTCCTAGTGTGACAGATGGCTCTACCCACTTACTTCCCCTTTACTGGATATTTATTATCTTGTCATATGGCTGCTACGTGACTGGTACAGGGTCTGACTCACGATTCTCTGTTTTCTATTAACCAGATGTTAAATAGATAGACTGGCATAAAGGGTTGTAAATGGGAGAAACAGCTAGTCTCGTTAATGTGTACACCTTTAAACCACAAACTGCAACAAACATTTTTTTAACCTTTTTAAGCTACGGTGTGTAATACTAATGATTATAGGTTATTGAAGGAGTACTGAAGTTTGAAGAGAGCTCAGCTAGTTGTTTAACCTTCCTCCTTGTTTGTATGATAAGTTAGTTTAGCTTATCTCTCAAAATGTTGACCAGTTTTTTTGTAGAGGTAGTTATTAGAGCAAAGTCCTGCTCATGTAGGAGACACTGCATGCAAAACCAATGCAAAGAAGAACAAGTGTAGCTAAATTTTACGTGTTCTTGGCATAAAAAAAATAGCCAGTTTGAATTATTTATTACCAACGAGACTGATGGTTCAATGCAAAGCTTATTAATGAGCATCAATCAGAAAAAGATCATTCTAGGTCCCTTAGCCTCCTCTTTGTGGAAGATCAACTTGAACTAACTTGAAAAGCAGAAATTGGTTGCATTAATTTCCTCTAAGATGATTCTATATGGTGTGTGCATTTTTCTTTTCTTTCTTTTTTTTAAAAACTGGTTGTAGTTTTCTGGTAAGCTGATGTTACCTAAGAGCTCTTTCCGTCAGCATACTGTAACAGCTGTTTGCTAAATCTGCTTAAATTCCTCTTTGCTCAATAGTTTAACATATCTGGATTCTGGCAGATGAGGTGATGCTGTTGACACAAAGAGCATATTTATTTCAGGGAGTTTCTCACCTTACACCTAAGTGTCACTCCAAGAGACAGAGCCTGAGGCTTGGTGATGGTGCCAGGCCTCAGACTTTATGCAACTTCTAAAGACAAGTAGTACATCAGAAGTTGTTTGTTCTTTGTTAAAAGTCAGGAGTCAGTGTGTGTGGTTGATGAAGATAAAGCCTCAAAATTGTAAAACTGCATTTAGGAAAATATACCTGAATTTAATTTCTGGTGTGTTTGGAATCACTCTTGCATACACAGTGATATGTACATATTTGGTTACTAAGTGTAGTACATGGAAACAATGCTCAATTAAAATGTTTCCTTGAGGAATAATTTACATTTTCGCCTTTGGACAAGCTGTTCTTTTGGACATAATCTTGTAAAACTGTGAATTTATAGTACTAGAATTTGCTTTGAATTTGCAAATTCTGGCTCTTGTTTTGATCACTTTTATATTAAAAATATTTCAAATTTAAAATTCTGTAACCATTTTGGTTTGTTTTGGGCTCCAGATGTTTTGTTCATACTTCACGCAAAATGATTTTGGCAAAACTATTTTGGCAAAACTATTTTTGCTCTCACTGAGTATATTTTACCCTGCAGGTACAAACAAATTATATCTGATAAGAAAACTGCATTATTCTTAACAGAAAAGTACCCTTAAAAATAGTCTTTAAAACATTCTAACACAAAAATATTTTTACTGCAGTAAACCTGAAGACGAGAAAAATCTTTATGTGGTGTGTCACTTCTTAAAACAACTCAACTTCATTGGATAAGCTGAAATTATACTTTTTATACAATTTAAAACTTACAACTTCAGGAATGCAATTTTATATGTGACCCTGACCTCTGACCTTTCTCCTTCAGGAGTCAATCATCAAATATTATAAAATGAGGTAAGTAGTTAAAGTTGACTGTTGCATGACTCTTGTGGGGTAGGAGTGAAAGGCGGAAGGTGGACACAGCCTGAGTAAACATTACATTAGGCACACTAAAATATTTACAAGGCTCCATCAGCTCCTGTGCCTCCAGCCTTCGTCAAGTATCAGGGCTCTTGCCATCCGGTGTGGCCCCTCATATTTACTAATGGACCTCCTCCCCAGGTTTAACAGGAGGAAGTTGTTAGTATTTCAGTTCTGGCTTTCCAGAATGGATAGAGAAGGGTACGCAAAGAATAACATATTTGGAAGTGTTTTATTCAAGCCTGGATTAGTGACACGAGGGAAAGAATGGCTGCATGATTCATTTTATTGCCACGTTGTTGCCATTATATGTGAAAAACTGTTCTATAAAGACACTATGGAACAATGATAGAGATAAATAAACATAAAAGAAATGTAAACTGACATTTATGCAGAGTGAGGAAAGTGCAGGCACACCTGCGTTAAAGCCATATAAGGGAGTTATATCTTTGCCTTTGTTATTTTTAAATAGAAAGATTGGCATTCAGCAGTTAAACTCTACCGTTTTGCAGTAGAGCTGCCCATCTTAAAAGCATGTGTAAAATATGTCTGCTTACATGTAGTTAGCTCCATATATCTTGTACAGTGGCAGACTTATTGCTGTCTTAGTGGTTTCCAAAACATAATTCGTGTTATATGATAAATACGGGCTTTAAGTACAGAATGCATTTATTTGAGGGTCTGAGCGAAAATATTCACACAAGCACCAGTATTTTATAGTCTGCACAAGCAGCATTTGACCCTTGACTTTAGAATGGGAAACCTCAGGAAGACTGGAAAGTGCAGTCGCGGCTGTTTGGTGATCGTATTTGTATTATTGGATATCTGATGATAACCTTTGACTTCTGTGATGACAGGTTGGACTCGTTTCAAAACATAACTGGTAAATCATTTTTCAAAAACCTACAAGAGAAAAAATTATGTTGACAGCACCACTGCGGTATGTCATCTACTGTATATTTGGGAGAGAAAACATTACATTTTTAGAAAGAAGCCTGTTTCTCTTTTGTCGGCAACTCAGTGTAGGGTATATAAATCTCTTTATCAGTGCCACTGACCTACATTTTACAATGCCTTTTCTATAAAGGACATTCTCCTATTCTCCTCTTTCTTTTCCTATTCACAGGCAGCAACTAAAGGTTGTTTTAGACCAAGGATAAGAGTTTTTTTTTCAATACACTAGTATTTTTTGTGTGTGTTCCACTTTAAGCCATTGTTAGCTAATGGCCAAATATGATGTGTGACTTATTTATACCAGCAGAGATCCACAACATTTAATGGGGAATAGGCACCAAAGAGACGAAACAAGGTGCCTTTTATTTACCTGTTTTTCACTGGATGAGGAGGATACTCAGCTACAGAGATACAGATGAGAATCTGTCAAAAAGAAAAGTCTTGGTACAGATCTCCTTACCATGTTGGATGGGAAGTCAGAGTCAAGCTGCAAAAACATGATTAAGAATGTTTGCTATAATAAAACAGTAAAAAGTTAACAATTTCCCTCTACTTGCCTAAGTCCATTTTACTTAAGTAATCATCCTATACGGAGTAAATAAATGAGTTGTAAAACGTATATGTAAAGGGAGATTGTTGGTCAAAATATTGCTCTTTTCAGTCTAACATAAAAGTTATACCTTCTTGAAAAATTAATAGTTTAATTGAAAGAATCAGTCTGTTAAAATACAAATAAAAAGAAGAAGAAAAAAAATCTAAATTCCAGTATCTCCTGTGAAAATCATGGAAGTACAAACTTAACTATGATTGTAAACTTGTGTTGCATGAGCTTGAAATTTCATTTTGATATTTGTAATTATACACTACATCTTACTCCCCATACTTTCCTCAAAGATGTGGTTCCCTTTCACTTATGCTTTTTTGTTCTAGTAGCCCACCTCTCATGAGGCAGGTGTTCCTCAACACCACCTGACACGGACCTTAAATTGGGCAAAGGGCAACGTCCAAGCTGGTATGGCTTCATTTATCCAGTCTTTAAGTCTGGGGTTATTAGCCAAATTTCTGGGTCCAAACTCTGCTTCAGATGAGAGTTACCAACTGTCTAAATTCATTCATCTTTAATAAAATGAACAGTGTGCCTGCTCTACCAGGTGTAACAATTAAGTTTAAAATCCAGGCATGAAAACAGGATTTATGAAATTTAACGGAGTTAGAAGATAGCAGGGAGTTAGCTCACTAGTTTCCACCAAAACATAATATAGCATGTTCTGACTGAAGGATTTCTGAAAATAATTAAAACGTACAGCTCTGCTATCATTTCCGACATAAATGAAGACAGAAAACTAAACAGTAGTGACGTTTGTAGGGTTATTGAACTTGGGCTAGCTGGTATATAATGATGTGGCTAGCTATGCAGCTATGGTGAGCGTAATATGAACACATTGAAGCAGGAGGATGAACGCTAACTTTTTGCCACTCGATAAAAGTTAACACGAGGGTTCCCGATGGTTATGAACAAATGCAATCACATGGCAGGATGCTGTAGTTACACTGTAAGGTTTTAAAAACAGCTTTTAAATGAATAGTGGTAATAAAAAACAAGAGAGGCCGAAGGTGATCACTGCCTTTTTTTAGGGTCTTGTTCAGATTAAATAGAACAAGATACAAAGCATTAGAACATGTTAAAAACACAACAGCTCTGAGTATTTTGGACCTGGAAGCAGGGTTCATACATCATCACTTAAGGACCGGATGTGCTTCTTGCTCGTATTCCAAGGTAGCCTGGAAATTGGCCAAGGAATTACTTTTTCTTTGTATTTGTGCTGTTTTGTTTGTCCTGTTTTGGGTTTTTTTGTTTGTTTGTTTGTTTGTTTGTTTGTTTGTTTTTTTGTTATGGAGTCTCAAATAAAATAGAAAACCTACTTGATTCTGATTCATACTTCCTTAAAATTAGATGTATAATTTGGTGCGGTCAACAGCCATGAGTAGTGATTATTATAGTTGCTCAATGGTATAGTATTTTTTAAGATTCTGACTTTTCATCAAATTACTTTTTGTTCCTGAAATAGCAACCAGAATAACAACCAAGCTGTAATGAGCCAGGAATATCCACAGCATGTGAAATGAGCACAGGTACAGTGGACTCATGTATGAAGTAAATATTGCATCTATTTTGGTAGATGTCAACAGTTCTGTAAAGGGTTCAGGTCGTTACTCAATACTTGGTGAAGCGTGCTAGGACGTTGAAGTGGTGAATTGATAATTCCTCCCACTGTGTCCCTTATTAGCTCTTTGTCTCCTGCTCTGTCGCTGAAGTGGCACAGTTGTGTCAGCAGTGTTACTCATACCTGGGCTGGATACACTGGGCAGCCAGGTCTGGATCTGCCTTAATCATCAATTTCCACTTCCTATTCTTCGATGTGCCTACAGCCAGCCGTGGGTGGACACTGATGACGGGAAACAGCACAGTCAAACTGCAGAGAAACAGGAGGTAGCACTTCACTAGGATATTATTATATATTAATAACTTTATTATAACTATAGTTATATAGTTGTGCTAATATAGGGCCAGCAAAGTGGGAATAACAGTGCAAAAGATACAAAAATCAACACACTGTAAGAACACATACTCACATAGTTAAAGGAAGCCATTCTTACAGATTCAAGCATCAGAAAGGCTGCAAAGAAAAAGAGTAGTGCATGATGAACACATGTCACAGTATGCAAACTTAAAGTAAGCAACTTATTTACAGACATTCTTGCTTGTTGACAATTTCATACGGGATGAAAGACATTCCATATTGTTGAACATGAAGTATATTGATTGAACTGTGTGAAAAGGAAGAAAATTCTGGCTTTGTTATTCTTTATGTAATCTTTTATTTGGGCCAAAATCTAGATTTAAAAAATTGCTTTAAAAAGAATATTCTGCCTGACAGTAGGGAAGAAAAGCAACATGTTGATCGTTTGTTGATATATTCCTGCATTACTGTCAGACTGGCACCAGACAGGTGTTGGACACAACTGACACTATGCAGAAAGTGTAAATGGAGGCCAACAGACATCTCAGTGAAAAAAGAAATCAGCAGCAGTTAAGTGGGACTCATGGCAGGTCTGCATGTGTGGGCAGGATGTGATGTTTGCTTGCCTTGTTTCTTTCATTTTGTAATTTTCAAAACGGCTTTTAAATGATAATGACTATTTATACTCCTCTCGACTTGGCTGCGTGGGCTTGATGGAGACAGCGTGCATGATTCACAGCCGTTAGAGATCGCCTTTTGTCAACCACAGCTTCTCTTTTCTGTGACTTTTCTTCTCTTTCGCTGCCTGATTCTTTCTCTTTATATCTCAGTCTCTTTCTCCTGTAGAGCAATAATAGAAAGATCATTGTTCAGGCAGTGGCTGCATAGGCGGAAGGACACAGTTATTCAAGGTTTATGAAGGAGCCAAAGATAGTTTTTGAAGAAAACATTTCACAAGTCTCTGGAACTCACAAAGAATTTCAAGTAAAAAGGTGTGAGGTGCATTGGTATTTTTTTTCTAACCTCAGTTTGAATTCATTCAGCATGATTTTTGAAAACATACTGAAATCTGAACACATTCAGTGTGCAGTGTAAGGTTATCAGTGTTTGTTTGTAAAAGTGTGGCCTGGGTTAAAACGTACATTAAAATAAAAACATACTAAGGTATGTTAGGGGTGGGGGTGAGGGCGGGGGGGCTTTTGTGGATAGTGACAGTGGAGAGATGGACAGGAAAGTGCAGAGCAAAAGAGCAAAAGGCCCTGGGTCAGGCTCAGAACCCAGGCTACAGCTCTCTGGCCATGTGGCATGCGGTTGGCTGCTCATCCACTGAGCTAAGCTAGCACCTGTGAAGTTGATCAGTGTTCTTTCGGTGAGAGTTATTTCTTGATGATGCTTTGGCTGTATCATGCCTCAGTCTCTGTGGCTTTTAGGCTGTGAAAACCAGAACAGTAAGATCCTAACTTGCATATTTGACTGATTTTTGGGGTCTTGGTTTTAATGTGATGCTAAATTTAAAAGGAAAAAGAAAAAAAGAAAATAAAAGCTTGTGGATTACTAGAACTGGAACCAACAATCAAACGTCCACTCTAGCCACCCAGGCTGGTTCTGCCCAGATGCTTACAACGGTAAAAGCCTATTAGGGTGTAAACCGTGAAAATCGCCTGTTTCCTCCATTGCTTTGCCTGTATCTAGGACAGCTGACAGTGGCACGTGCAGCAGACAGCTATATCAGCACCCTGCAAATCCATCTGATGTGCACATGGATCACAGTGGGAGATGGGTGACGAAGGCACTGCAGGTGATGATGGCACTGCAGGTGATGAAGGCACTGCAGGTGATGAAGGCACTGCAGGGACAGGAAGGTGAATGCTATGAAGTTTGTGCAAATATATCGAAATTATACAGAGACAATAGCTGGTCAGTTTTTGCCAGCAACTGCTGCACCTGGGTTAAAATGGTTAACTCAGGAGCCTTTTTTCTAAACCACTCTGTATTTTTTTATATCATTTTGCAACCAATGTTTTCCATGTGCAGGCCAGAGGATTGTGCTAGTTACTAACTGACACGGTTATAGACTGATTGTCTGCACTGCAGACAAGAAGAATAAGGTTTATGCTGCCGATGGTTTCCTTCCTTAATACACCATCTTCCTGTTTTCCAGTTATAAGTCTTATGCTTTATGATTCTACAAAAAGTGAGTAAATAAAAAAACATGTTTAAAAACAATTAAAAACCATGTCCTCAGATGAAGTCAGCAGCACCCCACCCCACTGTAGACTGTGGGAGTAGAGTTTCCGAACTCTTCACAGATCCGAGTTTTTGCTTCAGCTATTCAGGTATTTCCCCAGCTGCATTTCGCTTGCCTGCCGGGACCCTTCAACTACTTCCAAAGCCCCAACCAAGCCCAATAGCACCTTATATTCAAATATGGTGGATGTTTTGAACAAACTGTTATTTGCACAGAAGTCAAATAACAGAACAGCACTCAGGTTCAGATCAGGCAGGTCGTTCTCCCCAATCATGCCCCATGCCTCCAGGTCTTACTATCATTGCTTGAGTCACCAGATGGGGCATCATCGAGCACCCCACTTAGTGACTCCAAAAAGCCCGGGTACTCTGAACTGTCCCTGACCCAAAGGTGCAAGGAAAAAACCCTCTCCATGAGCAAAAACACCAATGTACATGCAGCAAATCAAGGGGATACAAGAATACAGTTGTGTTTGTTTGTTTTTTCTTAATGTGCTGTTGAACAGATTTTGTAGATAGAGGATGACACATGTCTCAGTAACACATGAATCTATATCTTGTTTGATTTTACATATTTTTCTGTGCTCTAGAGAAACAGTCTCAATAGGATTGTGAACAAAAAAGAGGAAAGAGCTGCCTTACTGAGGAAAATTGCGTGGGCTAAATGGCTGTGACACAGAACACTGTATTATCCTGTACACACAAGACCACACACTCTCTCTCCCTCTCTCTCTCACACACACACACAAACATACAGAAAGATAGAGAGAGAACAAAATACTTTGTCTGAAAAGAAGTCTCTTTTTTTCTGTCTCTACCCCCTACTCCAGACATTCTTTCCCAGAATTCCACGGTGCGTGGGTGGGATCAAAGGTCCCAGTTACACAAGTACTGATTCTAAATGAGGGAAGTATTTTAATGAAACTCACACATGTATCTGTGTATCTGTATTTATAAGAAGCTTCAGTGACTTAATTGCTTTCCTCCGTCTCCAGTCTTAGCCTTAGCCTGATTCTAACTTTAACCATACACATGGTCCTTAAACCCTTTAAATTAACCTGGTAAGAAATAGGCAGAATCCAGAATTTGAAAGTCCTTTTTAGAGTTGATTGTAAATTATTTTTTGAGCAATTATTGATGGTGTTGCTTATGGCTCAGTCGCACTGGAGTAACAGCAAGAATCGCAACCTTGACTATACAACACCCTCAACCTCTGGGCAACTACTTTCAAGTGCAAGGCAGGTCAGACGCAACCGGTCTCCAAACAGTCACAGTCCAACTCGACGGGACCAAAGTCCTTAAGGTTGGCAAATTATTCATAATACAAATTAATAAATTCAGACAAACACTTTCAAATGCAGACACCATTTGCAACAAGTGACTTCGCTCAATTCCTTGTCAACTAATTGTCAATTAATTGCTATTTAAAAGCATCGCTGTTAAGCACCTATGATGTTTTCCAATTAAATCAATGTCCATGCAGCAGCTACATTACTGTTTGTGGAGATATTTAAGTTTCGGGGTCAACTTTGAATGTACTGTGAGTAGTATATAATTGTCAGCTTGATCTCATTCAATTACAGATAATAGCAGACTGAGCAATCTTGGCGTCTTATCACAGCTTTGGTGCACAAAAGTTACTTTGAAGATGGCAACTAACAGCAGCTGGTGAACAACCTGCTCTCTGTCATTGCAGCAAACATTTCAAAGGCAACAAGATCATTGTCTGGCAGTCACCGTAATTTTGTTTGCGCCACAGTCTCCATTTACATTTTTCCCTACTGCAACTGTAGCTTTACATATGATATACCCATTGGGGGGGGGGGGGGGGGGGGGGGATTTTTTTTTTAGACCTCATGAATGAACAGTGAAGAAAATCCTGAAGTACTGGACATAAAACTATAAAATGTGTTTGTCTTGTGTTTGTTGTGTTTGTTGAAATAAGAAATAAGGAAACTATGTTTGCATGGGAAAAAAACAACTAGAACTGTGTGGTAAACATCCAGTTAAATCTATCTTAAAAGAAATAAAAGAATAAAGAGATGAAAATATAAATATAGACTGGAGGAATATTATGTTATCTACATTTTTAGAGTTCAGTCAAGTCCCAGTCAAGTCATTTACACAGTGAGTTATTAACAAGTGATAATTGACTGTGCCTTCAGAAATAGAATGGTAATAGCAAATTCAGCATACTTTTAATGGCTTCTATTTGGCAAAACACAAAAAAGCTTAGAACCTTTGTAAAAAGAAAAAGGAAAGGGCCTCGGCAATCCTGGCTCAGTAAAGCAATTTAGGAGCACAAATCTGAAGGCAGCAGATAATAAGCAGGGACTGTGTAATACACATGTTAGCAACAGACAAGGGGAATCTGTTGGCAATTTAGGCTATTCTGCATTCCAGTTTACAGACTGAGTCACAATAAAGCAACATTTGCTTGGTTGCGTGCGTGTGACCTCACACTTATGATCAGTTGGCAAAGACGCAACAGGTTAGACAGGCAGAAGTATCAGGTGGCCTACGTGAGCAGGAAACTGAAGAAGGCGGGAGAGTGGAGACAGCCATGGCCAATATGATAGCACCTGTAGTGTTAGACATTTACACATTAACATTATTGGCACAGCAGTATTTGTACAAGACAAGAAAAAGGGATGTGTTGCAATGTGTTTTTATTTTATTTTATCGTGTTTACCATGTTTGTATATTTTCCTTCAAAGGGCTCAGAGACAACCTCTGATGTAACCTCACCCCACCTTCAGTCCATTTGTCATTCCTACCTATACCTACCTCACCAGTGTCTCAGGTCCATTTACATGTCCAGCACCAAGCTCACACTCTTCTCTGCCTCTCTTGACTCGCTCATATCCCAAAGTAAATATTGAAATTGTAGTGCTATTTTTAAACATGAAGCCACACTGCCGCTCATTGCCTTCTTAACCTAGCTTCAACAACTCTTTCCCATCATACATGCATCATATATATTCCATCATATCACCATGATATGGCTGATCAGCTTTATCCCTCTACAACTCTGCACATCAATAATTAAAATTCTTGACAGGTATAACAGAGTTTTGGATAAACCCATGAATTTATAATGAAGAAAAAGATGCTTCACATACACACTCAAACACACACTGCTAGCAGCTGTGAATAGAAGCTCTAATTTGCTTTTTAATTAGCAGAGTGCCCACTGCCCAGTTGGAAGAAATTATCACCTGTGGACTTGCAGATCTGCAGAACCTTCTCTCCTAAACATACATGAGCCAGAGACACAAACAGCACACACACTCTAGTCCAAACTGTTAGTAAACTTTCAAACACAAAAACACTCACTCTTATGACACACTCACAACATCATAACTCTTCACCAGAGAAGTGTTGATAGGCCTATGTGTGAGAGAGTGTGCATGAGCAAATCTGTGAGACAGGAAGTATTTAGGGGTTTGTGTTTTTTTGGGAGCTGGTCCATCTGTTGCTTCCAACAAGGTTTTGGTCACAACCTGTTCCCTGAGCTGGATTAATAATCTCATCAGAAAGAGGGGAAGGGTGAGCATACAGAAAATGAGAGCGCTGGGAAGTGTGATGTTGTAAGCAAAGAGACTGTGAGGATTGGCGGGGCATTGGAAATGATAGCATGACTGGCATACAAGAGACTGTGTGTTTGCATGTGAGCGTGTTTGTGCCCTTTTATGTCTATGCGTTTTGAGTACGAGCCTCCGGTCTGTGCGTGTGTGTGTGTGTGTGTGTGTGTGTGTGTGTGTGTGTGTGTGTGTGTGTGTGTGTGTGGTTTTGCAGTTTTGGAGCTTGCAACATGATCTGTGAGGGCAACAGGAAATTGCTGGAGTGGATGAGAGGGAAGCAATGTGACATGAGACAGGTGGGTGGGGGGCTGTTGGGGGAGTGGGGGGTGGAATGATGGAAGGGAGATATGAAGAGTGGTGGAGGCTGCTGTCAACACGCTGTCGCTTGAGGGTAAGGGGGACAGGAACCGTTAGCAGAGGATTAACAGGCGCGCCAAGTTTAGCCCAACAACCTCTTGCCTTTATTTTCACAGCCAAAAAGCCAGTGGGAACTGGGACAGTGGCGTTCTATACTCAGCACACAGCCGGATGTTATGTCCATGTTGAATCATAAATTGAATATGGCATTTTCAACACTTTAGGATTTTTCACTTAAACACGTGTTTGGCAAAAACAACCAAAACATGGGGTTTGAGGCTGAGCTACACACAGACTTTGAGTAAGCTGGAGGTGCTATCAGTGCTAGTACAATTGGGTAATTGTGAAGGTCCAGATTAAAAACTTTAAAAAGTTAATTTTTGGTCCGTGCTTTGTTTAAGCATAAAAATTCCCCTTACTGGCAAATTAAAGGACATCAAAAGGACGATGGCATTGTCAGCAAGTTACCTGAAGTAGTGACAGATTTCTGTTGCAAATGCTGAATATTCTTATTCTCCAGCCAAAACAACAGTTAAGGTGTGATTATTTCAATGAAGGTATCTGGATCTAACTTCAATTTTATTCTACACTGCAGTATAAAAAAATATGTGTGCAGGTGGAAAGAAACTGCCACAGCCCCTCCTGGTGACAAGAGAGGTCAGTGTTGAATTGACATTGATAACAAATTGTTATCAGCTATACAGCACGTGATGCTGGAGCTTAAGCATTTTCTTTGCATGCCTCTTATGTTTGTCTCTCTTTGTTTAAGTGTAAACACATACCTTTGCTATGCTTTATGGATTATTGTATGTTGCTTCAACTTAAAAAGGCAAATCTATGTGAACCTATCAGAGGTTTAGCAGCTCAGAGTTGTCTTATGACAGATTTTTCTTTTTGTGTATTTTCTTATCTGTGGGAGTTCAAGTCTCTCTGACGTGGCTGCTGTTGGAGCTACTTTGTACCAAAACTGGCCTGAGGATGGCGAGGCTGCACCTAGTGACCACATTAAATGATTTATATGAAAGTGGAGGCTGGATTTTTAAACAGTCGTGTGATGAGCCTAAAATTTAGACTTCCTGAACTAGTACCTTCATCAACACATCCACACAAATGCAACTAATTCTAGTATGGACTTCTGCCTACTTCCACTGCCCTGTACATTTAACTCCTGGCCTATCAATAATCCAACTAAATGTCTGCATGTTGACCAGCTTGACACCCCTCACCACTACCCCACCATATATGTTTTTAAAAATCCCTGTATGGTCTCTCCTGTCACAGTGGTCATGCAGTGGTGATGAAGGTGCTGATGGGGGTCAGCCAAACCTATCTACATGCCAGTCTAAAATTAACCCTAGTAGTTTCCTGTGCCCTTTAATCCTTAGCTTTAAAGCCACCAATGGCCAAGCCGCGGGAAGAGCAGCCATCAGGGCCCCTCTGTAGCTCTGCATGCCACAGATACCATTGAGCCTATCTGTCAATCATAGTCCTGCCAGCAGCCAATTCTAAGAATAAAAGCTTCCCAGGATAGGTTGTGTTTGATGGATGTTATCCAGTTTGATGGATGTTATCCAGACAATTGAAGGAACTTCCACCTTCACCCACAGTTTCACAGGTTTGTCTTCCCAGTCTGCCACAGTTTTCTTGAAAAAACATACTCCTTTGAGGGCATCACTCCTAAAGCCTTTTTGTGTGCTCCTATGTCTCTAATGATACGTAGACTGATAATTGAGTCACACCCTAAATAGTTAATTGTCTGGATAATTGAATCATGGGTTGGATACTTATGGGAACCTTGAGGTAAGGTTATCAGAGGAAATACATTAAAATGAGCTTTTGCAAGATTGTTACAATACTCACTAGAAAGAGTGTAAATAAGATTAAAAAAAATGCTAAATTTCAGTCTGGTGCTGCTCAGAGATCCTCAGCCTTTTTAGTTTTATGATTTAATTGTGACTTGATAAAATATAAAAAGAATCTACTCTTTTTCCCATTATTACTATCCAATTATTCGAGTTACACTGCTATGAATTTATATAGAAAAGATATAATCATCAAATAGGAACTATTTGATATCATAAAATAAAGAAATGGACTAATGCATAATAATGTCAGACCCTGTGGTCACTGTAAGTTTTAATACTTCAAATACATGTTTGCTGATAATACCACTATAGTTGAATTCAGGAAGTTTACTTGTATATTTAGAACCTCTTTTTTTTGTTGCTTCTTGGATTATGCAAACTCTCCTAGATTGCAAAGAGGCCAATGCCCCACAAAGAAGAAGTGCCTTGATAACAGAGAGCTCCAAAGCAGGACAAGATTTTTAGACAAGGGTTCATTAAAAGAGGTTTGATCAGGATATACTAATACTGGTCAGGTCGCAAAGCTGGAAGGAAGGCAGGTGTTGTATTTAAATCATACAATCATATTGTAAATCATATTGCTCAGCATGGTATCCGTAATGAGAACTCAAATGGCGAACTTCTGCTTTCATTATGCTCCCAATACAATCTCTCAATTGCAAATACATTCCTCCAAGTGAGAGACACTTACAAAACCACCGGGACGCACCCAAGATCAAAGCACTGGCAAAAATTAGACTTCACCTGCAGACAACATGATTCTTTGACTTTCATATCACTAGAGCAAAAGAGGTCTGAATGCTCAACAGACCATCTTCTCCTCAGATCCAAGGTAAATCTCCAGGTGAATACAAAAAAAATGCCCCAAGGCAAGAAATCATCCTCCTCAAACAATGTCAAGCTCCTCTACTCCAGCCTGAGGTATATAGGCCACAACAGGGAAGTGCAGCCCACACCCCAAACCCAAAAGGCTGAGCTCTTCACTGACAATGAAGCAATAAATAAGAGATTGTCAGAATACACTGACCCCAGTGTTGTTGAAGAGATCCCAGTAAGACCCCTACATGTGGAAACTTGACAAATCACCCACGAAAGATGAGGTGACAGAAGCAATTCCATCATTAACCTTTAAAGCAGGTGGTCAGCCACTGGTACAGATGTTTACTGAGTTCCTTTGTATGTGCTGAGAAGACAGCTGTTGACCTAAAGATCGAAAGATGCCAGAATAATGCACTTATACAAAGTTAAAGGTGACAAATCCAGTTGTGGTAACTATCATTGGGTTTCCCTTTTGAGTATTGCAGACAAGATCCTCTCTAAGGTCATCTTAAACAGATTGAATACCCATCTTCTTAATAAGACAGTACCAGAAAATCAGTGCAGGTTCTGGCAAAACAAAAGTTGACATGATATTTGCTGCAAGACAGATCCAAGAGAAATGTAAGGAACCAAATATTAATATCTACATTTTCACATCTACATTCTCACTATGGGTTTTCTAGAGAAAGGATGTGTTCTTGCTCCAACACTCTTCAGATTCCTTTTTAGTGTGATTCTTCAAAGACAGATCGAGGCATCCAGATCATATGGCTGTAGGGGGTGGCTGTAGCTCAGGTGGCAGAGCAGGTCAGCCACTAATCAGAAGGTTGGTGGTTTGATCCCAGGCTGCCTCCTGGCATGCCAAATATCCTTGGGCAAGATACTAACCCCATGTCTGCCTACTGGTGGTGGTCAGAGGGCCCGGTGGCGGCAGTGTCCGGCAGCCTCGCCTCTGTCAGTGCGCCCCAGGGCAGCTGTGGCTACAATGTAGCTTGCCATCGCCAGTGTGTGTGTGAATGGGTGAATGACTGAATGTAGTGTAAAGCGCTTTGGGGTCCTTAGGGACTGAGTAAAGTGCTATACAAATGCAGGCCATTTACCATTTACCATATACAGGACACATGGAGGATATTTATACTGAGTGACTAAAAGCAAAGACAAAAGTGATGAAATCGCTTATTCGTGATGTTCTTTATTGTGATGATTGTGCTGTTGTCACCCATGTGGTGGATGACCTTCAAAGACTGACAGATCCCCTATCTGTGACCACTAAGCACTTTTGGACTTACAATAAGCACCAAAAGACTGAAGTGATGTTTCAATCTACAAAGGGATCAAAAAGCAAACATGCCTGAAACAAAGAGCAATTGCAAGGTATCTTGCTATCTTAATGTCGAGGTATCCAAAACTAGGTTTGAGTATGGAGACAAAATGCGCAGTAGGTTTCTCCCACTGAAAACGCTACGTCCAGATGAACAGAATCAACTTTTGGAGAACTATGTCTATCACTACGGCCGTCTTCCTCTGCTTGTCCACTCCTGGCGAGGCGAGCTACCGTCTGTCCCAGTCCCTGCCTCTCGGCGCCCCTTCGATGCTCTTAGCTGAGTGTCCCGCGGGTTCCGAAGTGTTTGCTTTGAAAAAAATAGAGTTTTCAAAGCAGGCCCTGTTGCCTGAATACCGAAACTAGGAATAATGGAATAGTACTCCGGTTCTAGTTTGTGGGTTTTCTCTCTGAACTGGGGCCGTGATTAAGAGGGACGCCCGGGGGCATTCGTATTCTGCCGCTATAGGTGAAATTCTTGGACCAGCGCAAGACAGACGAAAGCGAAAGCATTTGTCAAGAATGTTTTCATTAATGTTGAGTTGATTAACCATCACCAGTTTGTCCGTCTGTACTTCCAAGCCATACTCCGCACAGATGTTTCTGGCCTTCCACTTGGTTATGGCGTTCCATGTATGCCCTGCCTGCTAGTATCTTGCACCCTGCTGTTATGTGCTGGATTATCTCAGGGGCATCTTTAAACAGCCTGCACCTGGGGTCTTGCCTGGTGTGGTAGACCCCAGCCTCTATTGATCTTGTGCTCAAAAGTTGTTCCTGTGCTGCCATGATTAGGGCCTCTGTGCTGTCTTTCATTCCAGCTTTGTCCAGCCACTGGTAGGATTTCTGGATGTCATCCGCTTTGTTTATCTGCTGGTGGTACATACAATGCAGGGGCCTGTCCTTCCATTATGGTTCCTGCTCTATTTCTTGGGCTTCTGCTGCCTGAAGTATTCAGTAGACATGCGGTCAGTTGTGAACCTCTTCCTGATGTACTCGTGGATGTTCGTTGTTTCATCCTGGACTGTGGTACCAACCATCCATGCATGGTTAAGAGCTTTCTTGTCTTTATGTCAGTGGCTTCTATCTCCTCCTTCTGCCAGCTTATTATCCCAGCAGGGTACCAGATCACCAGCAGGGCGTAGGTGTTGATAGCCCAGATCTTGTCCTTCCCATTCAGCTGACTCCTCAGGACTTCCCTTAGTGGCTACAGCTTTAAGCAGCCTCTTGTGGTTCCCATTGACCTGTGGGATTCCCAGGTACTTGTACCTGTCTTCAATGTCTGCAATGTTGCATTTCGGTAGTTTGATCCCCTCAGTTCTGACTACCTTCCCTCTCTTTGTTACCACCCTACTACACTTCTCCAGCCCCAGCGACATTCAGATATTGTTACAGACAACTATGAAACACAATCTTAATTTTTTATAAATTCCCTTTTAATGTGGAGTTGTGGCGGACCACTAGAGGGCTCCACTCACACCCACTGTTGAGGAAGTGTGTTCCTGTGTTTTGTGGCGCGATATGTTCAGTTGATGTTGGAGACGAATAAAGAAGGAGTGATAACTGAGAGCTCTGTGTCGTTGATGCTTACCTCCACATTGGTGACCCCTAACTCGAGCATGCAACGGGCCGCAGATAACGCAGACTCCGCTATGGATGCATCAGCGGCCACCGGACCTCCGCCTCCTGTTGCAGCTACGTTCGCTGTGACGCTGAAACTGCCGGACTTTTGGCTCCATGACCCCCCGTCATGGTTCGTACACGTGGAGGCTCAGTTCGCCCTTCGCGGCATCTCCGCTGACGACACAAAGTATCACCATGTGGTGGCCTCGCTCGACCCGCTGCTGCCTGCAAAGGATCATCGCTCCCTGGCTGAAGAAGCGGATCGTATTCTCCTGGCTAGCCGCACTTTCGACATTCACGCCCTGGCTACGGACTCGCCGGCGGCACCTTCCACACCTCCACCTGCCTCCCCCGGAGCATCCGCCCCCTTGCTGACGGCAGGGGTTGCTACACGCCGGCACCGCGGAAAGAGCATCTGTTTCTACCATCAGCGTTTTGGCGACAGAGCGCGTCGCTGCCTGCCGCCTTGCGCTTTCACGGCCCAGGGAAACGGACCCGCCAGCGCGCCGTAGCAGCCGCGACCGCTGGCAATACAGAAAGGCTGCTCTTCATAGAGGACTTGCGCTCCGGGAGACGTTTTCTCGTGGACTCCGGCTCCCAGAAGAGCCTCCTTCCCCCTACCGCTGCCGACGGACTAGCAGCGAACTGTGAGCCGCAGCTCATCGCAGCTAATGGCTCTCCCATCAAAACGTTTGGGGAAAGGCTGGTGACTGTTTGTTTTCATGGCCGGGATTTCCAGTGGAACTTTGTTGTTGCCGCTAGCTCTGTACCTATTTTAGGTGCTGATTTTCTGTGTGCTCATGGACTGCTTGTCGATGTTGCTAACAGACGTTTAATTGATGCTCTCTCGTTTTCTTCGCTACCCTGTTTTACTCGGGCCGCCGAGCCCCTGATTCGGGCTAATGTAGTGACCTCCGGGGATGCTTTTCAGCGTTTGCTTTTAGAGTTTCCATCGCTGTCTGTCTCTAATTTCTCTAGCACGGTAACGAAGCATGGGGTTGAGCATTATATTCCCACGGTCGGGCCCCCGGTGTTCGCGCGCGCCGCCTCGACCCCGCGAAACTGTCCATCGCTCGGGAAGAGTTTGCAGCCATGGAGCGGCTTGGCATTGTACAGCGTTCGAACAGTGCATGGGCCTCTCCGCTTCACATGGTGCCCAAATCGGACGGTCGGTGGCGGCCATGCGGAGATTTCCGCCGTTTAAATAATGTCACGGAGAATGACCGTTACCCCATCCCCCACATTCAGGATTTTTCTGCCAATCTCGCCGGAACGTCGATTTTTTCTAAAATTGACTTGGTGCGGGGGTATCACCAAGTTCCCGTGCGCGCCGAAGACGTTCCTAAAACCGCTGTCATTACCCCCTTCGGCTTGTTCGAGTTTTTGCGCACGCCGTTTGGCCTGAAAGGTGCCGCCCAGACCTTTCAGCGGCTGATGGACTCCGTTTTGCGTGGGCTGCCGTTCGTTTTTGTTTATCTGGACGATATATTGGTGGCCAGCTGCTCAGCGAGCCAGCACGAGTCCCATCTGCGCCAGGTTTTCCAACGTTTGGCAGCGCACGGCCTGATTATCAACCCTTCCAAGTGCCAGTTTGGGTTGCCTGTTCTGGATTTCCTCGGGCACCGCATTTCCGCTGAAGGTGTGGTTCCGTTGCCCGACAGAGTCCAGGCTGTTTCGGCTTTTCCGCGTCCCACGTCGGTTAAAGCGTTGCAGGAGTTCTTGGGGATGATAAATTTTTGCAACCGCTTTCTCCCCAGAGCTGCCCACCTGCTACAGCCACTCTATGCTGCCTTAAAAGGTAAAACAGCCAAAGATCCGGTTGACTGGCTGCCGGAACGTGTCCATGCGTTTTCCGCAGCCAAGTCTGCGCTGGCTGACGCCGCCCTGCTGGCCCACCCGTTTCCGTCGGCGGAGATCGCGTTGACCACCGATGCGTCCGACGTGGCAGTGGGTGGGGTGTTGGAACAGCGGGTTTCAGGTCTCTGGCAACTGCTCGCCTTTTTCAGTCGTACGCTCCGGGATGCTGAACGCAAGTACAGTGTTTTTGACAGGGAGTTGCTGGCCCTGCACCTCGCGACACGACATTTTCGTTTTTTCCTCGAGGGTCGCAACTTTACTGCGTACGTTGACCACAAACCTTTGACGTTTGCGATGTCCAAGGTCTCTGACCCATGGAGCGCACGCCAGCAGCGCCAGTTGGCGGCCATTTCAGAATTTACCACAGACATTCAGCATGTGGCTGGTAAGTCCAACCACGTCGCTGACTGTCTCTCACGTGTGCTGGTTTCTCCGGTGTATGTCGGCGTCGACTACGCTGCCATGGCCGCGAGCAACGTGCTGACCCAGACGTCCTTGCCCTTCAGTCAGCAAAAACGGGCCTCGTGCTGGAGGACACCCTGGTGTGGAACGGCGGTCCGCACCTTCTTTGCGATGTTTCCACCGGCCGTCCCCGCCCGCTGGTTCCCCTTTCGTGGCGTCGTCATGTTTTTGACTCGGTGCATGCCCTCTCTCATCCCGGCGTCCGGGCCTCGGTCAAGCTGGTCAGCGCCAGGTTCGTTTGGCCGGGCCTTCGCAAGACGGTGAAAGAATGGGCGGCGGTTTGTATCCCATGCCAACGCTCGAAAATCCACCGGCACACACAGGCACCCCTCGAACCTTTCCGTGTCCCGGGTAGGCGTTTCGATCACGTTCATGTGGACCTGGTTGGTCCCTTACCGCAGTCACAGGGTTTCACGCACCTTTTGACTGTGGTGGACCGCACGACCAGGTGGCCGGAGGCGGTACCCCTGGCGTCCACGACAGCGGTGACGGTGGCCAGGGCATTTTTGTCAACGTGGGTTTCACGTTTCGGTCCCCCGGCTGACATTACCTCGGACAGGGGCCCCCAGTTTGTTTCTGAGCTTTGGTCTGCTATGGCTGACGGCCTGGGGGTCAAGGTCCACCGCACCACAGCATACCACCCGCAAGCTAACGGGATGTGCGAACGGTTTCACCGGTCACTTAAGGCCGCGCTCCGGGCTTCCTTAACAGGTGGCGACTGGGTCGACCGTCTTCCGTGGGTTTTGCTGGGATTGCGTAGCGCGGTTAAAGAAGACCTCGGGGTTTCCCCAGCTGAACTGGTCCTCGGCCAGCCTCTCCGGGTCCCCGGGGAATTCTTACCTGAGAGCCCTCCCCCATGTTTCGATACCTCTTTGTTGCCTTTTCGCCCCCGAAGAGACTCATTTCCTGTTCCTGGTCCTGTGCACCACTGCCTGCCTGACACTTTTGTTCCGAGTTCGTTGGACTCTGCTCGTTTCGTTTTCGTCAGGCACGATGCTCATAGGACTCCGCTGCGTCCACCATATGACGGGCCATACAGGGTTCTTAAACCAGGCAACAAACATTTCATTTTGGACTTTGGCGGTCGGCAGGAGGTTGTCTCTGTTGACAGACTTAAGCCTGCACATGTTATGCAGGAGGATCAGGTGGTCCCGGCCCAGGCCCCTCGCCGCGGCCGCCCACCTGCCACCGGGCTGATGGATTCTGTTTTTTCCCCCAGGAGCGACCCAAAATCAACGGAGTCCGAGTCGTCTGCAGCTTTTTCTGACCGCCAGTGCCAGCCTCGCTCCCGGGCTGGGTTGCCCTCTGTCAGTTCCCCACCCCCCCCGGTTCAGCCGTTCCGGCCGTTTACTTAAGCGCCGGGTCCTGGACTAGTTCTGCTGGGTGTTCGGGGGGGGGCATGTGTGGCGGACCACTAGAGGGCTCCACTCACACCCACTGTTGAGGAAGTGTGTTCCTGTGTTTTGTGGCGCGATATGTTCAGTTGATGTTGGAGACGAATAAAGAAGGAGTGATAACTGAGAGCTCTGTGTCGTTGATGCTTACCTCCACAGAGTATGCATGTTCACTCAACGTTCCCATGACCTTCCTACTACAATTTAGTAAGCATATGTGTATGGATGGTCTGAAGTAGATCTGCTTTCATCATATGACAAATGGGTGACTTTTGCATTCAATGCACCAGCAGAGTCAGGAAACTAAATGGATGAATGGTGACCCTGCTAATAATAAGCATGACACCTCAGGGAGATTTGCCTATTTATCGTGAAGTCACTATGACTCTCTGTGAAAAAAAGAAATCTCTATATGCATATAGTCCCTATCTTAGAATAGAATAGAATTCAACTTTATTGTCATTACACATGTCACAAGTACAAGGCAACAAAATGCAGTACACCTACACTTGGACACCCACTTTTTATGGGCAACACGACAAATTTAGAACTAAAAAGGAAAAACATAATATAGTGACTTTGAACCAGTGTTTCTCATTAGTGTGCAGGCTTTGCTGCCATAGTTGGATCAGTGGTATCTCACTATTATTGTTATGATTATAAGTGGCTACCCAACAAAAGAAAAAGATTCCCTGAAATGGAAAGTGGGAAAAGCAGAGAGAGCTGGCAGCTTTTGAAATATGAGTCTTTTTATAAATCACTTGCGTCAGGACATGAATGTGGAGGTCTCACTCTTTATTACATAGCCAGTGATTCACACACTTTGTACAGCTACGCGCTGGGTTGAATTTCCAATTTAAAAAAGGAAATAAACCATAAAAACGAGAGATGCCTTACAATTTATTTTGTTCATCTTTACACAACACATATTATTGATAATAAAATCTGTTAATTGCTTTTTTAAGATAATTCTCTTTCTCTATTGTATGCTGTCTTCTGTTAAGATCTATGTTTTATATATGCTTATTTGCTTATTCTATAGTAAAAGAAAGTACTTACAATTCATGTTTTCCATTGTCTACTTTTGATATGGGTTATATATTGCATGCTGTGTTTTATTGTAGTTATGTAAAATTGTAGCTGGTTGCTAATGCATTTTGCATTGCTTACATCTTTATTTTGACCAACTCTTAGCAGTTAATCTAGATAAGGATTGTGTACTTACACACTGGATTCTTTCGTGTGTGGGCTTTTACACTGTGTCATACATGCACATCAAGAACTTAGTTGACAAAAATGCTGCATACAAGTCACTGTTTCCATATCCTTTATTGTTAACAATCCTAGCTCTGTCACGATCAAACCTTGTGGTACTGCTTGGCTTGCTCATTTCCACATAGTCCACACACACACAGCAGCTGGTGTTGATGTGGGAATAGTCTCTTCAAACTGTGAAACAAGTTGCTGCTCGCTTGAGAACACGACACCTAAGCTACACCGTCAAGATTATCTCCTGAGTCTCCAGTTCTCAGGGAGTACACGCCACTGCTCTTATTATCAAATCGTACTTTATCTCTGTACTTTATGCTTCCCTTGATGGTTGAGTGCTGAGGACCTGCCTTCACAAGTTAACCAAGGGAATGTTTGTTTTGAACCCAAAGACCTCATGGTAGACTAGCACCTGGTAAAACCAGCTGGGCTAGTTACAGCAGGACTGGAATCACTTTGCACCTGCTGGGTAGCTTATTGTAGTTTCTTATTGTCACAGCAGAACAGAGTGTGCACAGTGCTATCTTACACAAGCATCATGTAACAGGACATGCTAATTCTGTACTGGAAAGTAAAGTGGGAAATGTTCCAAGTGCTGTAGTTAATGGAAAACAAGAACTCTGTGAACAGCCTCGTGATTCATTGCGACTCTTTTTTGTCGTGACTTGGCCAGCTGGTTAACACTCAACTGTACTGCAGGTGAGGAGACACTTACATAATTGTGTTACTGTAAGTGGAGACAAAACACCAATGAATGTGTCAATGGAAAAACAAGCAGAAGAAGCGGAACGTGTAGACAAAATAGCAATTTATTAATAACTTATATTTCCTTTACATTCGTAAGAGAGGAGTTTGGAAGGAGTGAGTAGAGGGCAACGTAGTGGTTTCCTCTACGGGGGGTGTGGGGGCAACTCTCCGAAGTTCTGGATTTAATTTTGTCTCATCTTGGCAAGTGAAAGCTGCATTTCACAGAATTTTCCCTGAAGAAGCGAAGCAAACAAAGCTCCCTGCTTTTTCCACACATCAGAATTATTTAACCCACAGATCATGATTTCTTAAATTAATCTTCAGAGACATCCAGTAAATTCCACCTTTGGCCATTTGAACTGCTTGAGTTCTTAAGCATGGAGCCCAATTTATAAACTTCAGTGATAATCGTTCTAGGTTTGGTTGGGGGGTTTTTTTTGTAAGAAAACAAAACAAATCTATCTGGGATACTGTAACTTGTAAAAAAAAAAAAAGTACATTTCTCTGAAGGTTAATGTGCGAAAAAAAAGGAAAAAAAATCTTCCAAGCTCAAAAGTAAGGCAAATGGCCAAGGTGACTTTGATTTGTGGGAGGACAGGTACAAAAAGAAAAGGCCAGCCACAAAGCGCTTATTGAATATATTACACATGTACACAATTCTTGGAAAGCCTACTTGATTTTTGGCATAATCAACTTAAACATATTGATCAATACGCAGTTTGTATGCTTACATAAAAGTAGAATATGAAACAAAGCAAATCTTCAGTACCCACTTGTGCCAAGGGGTATATACTACTAGAGCAAGGCTTTTACCGTATTGTCTTTTATATTAAGATATATACACACTGTATAAATGTTTGAAAAGACTCCACAAATGTAAAATAAAGTCCATTATATTGTGTGCCTTCTAAAGCCAGGGTAGTTGAGCCCCATGCAGGCAAGTCTTCACAGAAGATGAAGGAGACAATGCACCCTGATGTCATGGGGGAACTAGTAATAGACCCCAAAACAAATATACAAAAGGATTTCATTTATCTGTCCACTTTGAACAATCAGGTCTCTTTGGCACACCAGCCTTTGAACTTTGAAGCATAACATACAGTTGTCCAATCAATCACTTTAGGCTTCCTTAGACACACTGAAAAAATACGAAAAAAAGACCAGAGTCTTACAGCAAAATCTGATTGTAGTAAGTATCTGCACACTTTAAATGATTCGCTTCCTGTCTCTTGTACTGTCTCTCCTCATTTAGTCAACAGCAGCTGCGCTTCGGTCAGACAGCTATGGCCCTTCAGTAACCACACTCAGCAGCTGTCGCCTCAGACCAGCTGTATCAATAATGTCGCACAGCAGACGACGGAAAAAAGAGAAAACATTTTGCAGCTTTTCCAATAGGAGGCCCACAAAACCCCCAGTGAGAAGAGGAGTGGTGACAGCAGACCTCACGTAGACTCCAGGGGGTCCAGCTGGAAGACGTTGTGGTTGGTCGGGGTGGTGAAGTAGAGCTGCTGGCTTGGTGGTGCCATGCGGTTATCACATGGACTCTTCAGACCCAGTGTGCGCTCAAAGTCCAAAAGCTGACCCATGAAGTTGAAATTGGGTGAGATGTTGGATTTTTTCATCTTGACAATGTCGTAAGCATCATTCATGGACAGGTTGAGCTTCTGCATCAAATAGGCCACCGTCACTGTGACAGAGCGGCTAATGCCTGCAAGGCAATGGACCAGGACGCCGCATTTCTGTCCCCGAGCTTCATCTGGTGGAAGAAAAGAAAGGGGTGGAAATTTTGTATCATAAATAAACAACATCTTTAGAGCTTTTCATCATTCCAGATAACTAGGAAAGAGTAGATATCCCAGTTTGTTGTTTTGTTACTCTCACAGTCCAAAGACCAAAGATTTAGTCTGCATGGATACTGATCAGAAGAAAAAAACATTCCTGACATCTGAAAAGCCCAAAGCAGAGGAGCTCTCATTGTTTATGCTTCTTTTAGGCAACTAATCAATAATCAAATCTGTGTGATTTTAAAGTCACGCTTTGTTGGAAATTGAAGCAGGTCCAGGAACTTATTATCATACCTCCCGGCCATGTCAGTAAATAAACAGGGGCTATGACAGTATTGCACATAAACAGAGCTCACATTCTTTGGTTTCTTTTGGCCTGGAGTAGCCGGCTGGGAAATTGACTATTACGGTCTATTAAACCATTCTTCCGCTTGCTAGGGTTACTCTGACAATGGTGCCATTTGGGCGTGTAAATGTAGGAGTCATGAGGGCACCCTGTCAAGGCGAACAGGATGTCATCAGGCCGTAAATGGCTCCTTTTGTAATGTGGCGGGAGGAGGAGGGGAGGGGGGGCAATGCCATGTCCTAGATTACTTTCAATGCCACTTCCTTCCTGTTGCGCTTGAATTACCGCCCTCCCCTCGCTCACTCTCCCCTTTCTCCAGTTTCAACATCGCCCTTTGTGCTGCAATTTCACAAGCCCTGGGACAAGAGATAGGGCCAGAATGTCTTCCACTAAAGTCAAACCAAGTGCATTTTGCCTGTGCACCATTGGAGGCAGACTTGTGTTCCTCTGCCTCTACACAATGCCTTAATCTACCTGCTCTGTGTGTCCCTGTCTGATTGACTGATAAGACCACAGCCAGGGACACCTCATCTAATCTCAATTGCACAATAACAACCTAAGAACTTCCTGCCAGTGATAACAAATATCACATTTAATAAGTTTATGCCCCCAGCTATCTGTTTTTGCCCCTTTACTCTGTCTGCATGTGTGTCATAAAGTAGTGAACAAGAACAATACTAATCAAACACCCAACTTTTGAGTTGAATCCTTGTTCAGAATTATGAGGACTTGATGTTTTTTTTCTCTATGTTCTATATTTTGCAGACTGACGCAGTATTACTATTTATGGTCTCACAAACTCAAAAGCTAATTTTGGAGTTTAAATAATTATAAGCAGTACTAAAAAATGAATAAGCATGTACACAACCTAACCAACAAGATTTAATCTGCAGAGCGTTTCCAGTTCTGCGGGATTACTTACCAATAAAGCTGATGGCTTCGGGAAAGAACTGAGAGAGATTCTGGCTCCAGTGATCCGAGATTGGGATCTGCTTGTACTTAAACTCTCCTGCGTTCTCAAAGAGGTTGGGGAGATTGGGAGTCACGTTGAGGATATACTTGATCCCGTACTCCTCCAGCACATCAAGGTTAGTGGAGTCCTTGGCACAGCCCAGGTAAAGGTGCGGCAAGATCTCCACAGGGAAGGAGGGATGCGGGTTGGATAACGGGCTGCCGTCCGAGTCTGTGGCGCTGCTCGGATCCCGGTCGATATCAGACTCGATGTCCGAGGAGTCAGAGCTGATGCGCAGCCCACCGAGGCCCAGCACCTGGGCAGTAGGGGAACTGCTGTGGGACGAGCCATCCAGGTTGGTTTCGCACAGAGCCGGACACTCGGCCTGGAATTTATTGAAGCCACCTGGAAAATATAAAACATGCAATGAACACACCGTTTCTGCCTGCCACACAGCAGGCATAAGTTGCACACTGCAGACGGCAAATGAATATTTTCTGAGAAAGAAAAAAAGAAGATGCAAATAGACATAAAATCTGGTTATGCGTCTCTTCGGAGTAAATTAAGACCCTCTTCGGTAATTACTGACGTGCGAGGAGTCAAGAGTAACCTAACCTTAGAGTGATGACTATATATTTCTTTAATCAAAACGCCAAAAATCTACGTCTGCGCGAAAATCTAGCCTGTGAATGAACAGCGGCAGCCGCCGTGCCCGAAAATGTGAATGAACTCCACTCACCCTCCAGATAATATGCCTTATAGCCCTCGTCCTTCATTTTCCTCAGCAGTAAACCCAACACGGAGCCCCCGTCCACGTTCTCGTTCCACTCTCGGCTGTACTCGTCGTACAGCAGGATGGCGTCCGTCTTGCACCTCCGCACAAACCTGTCTCGATCCTCTCCGTTGGAGAGCAGAGAGCGCACGGGCAGATTGCCTTTCTTAAGCCGGCGAAGCATGAGGCTGGGTATGGCCACGTTGATGGCAGTCTCGACGTGAGACGACTCGTAGAGCTCCTGGGCCCGACAGTCCATCACAAGCAGGCCGTCCCTGCGCGTCTCGAGCTGCTCTCGGAGCCAGCCCACTGACTTGCTGATCGCCATAACCGAGTCAAGCTGGACGACGGGCTTGAGCTTGTCAAGCATTTATAAGCAGGAGTTAAAAAAGGAAAAAAGGGTGTTGAGGAAAAGCGGGGAGCTTCTCGGCTTCTGCAGCAGGCACAAATATCTGTCTGGAATTTCGTTTTCAGTCTGATCTGCTGCTCAGAGGGCCCTCGGCAACACAACTCTGAGAACAGCGGCTTAAAAACTAAATAAAGAGTCGAAATAAAAACCGTCACGCTTGTCAAGACTCACTCCAAACGTTCTTTTCGAACCAGTGTGTTGCGGGACGAAGAAATTCCTGTTCCCTTCAGAGATCTCCCGAGAGTAGGTTGCCCACACTGTTCCTCATTCATGCATCTGGTTGGAGAGAGCGTTATTTATCAATGAGTCATACCGGCCCTGCGACGAGGCTGAAGCTTCCTCTCTTCTTATATAACTCCACGGCTGCTCTTCCACCTCTCTTTCTCTCTGTGCGTATACAGGCTGTGTATCTAATATTTTTATGGAGATCCAGAGCTGAAACGTGGATTTGTTGCTGTGAAGCATGCGGGGTATGCACCCGTCTCTGCCTGCTGTTGCAGCCTGTCTGTGCTGTAGATCGTTTCTCTGCAGGTTCTGGCTCTCTGCGCTCTCTGCGGCGCCAGACTGCTGAATGGCTACAAACAGGAGGCGTTCCATTGGATACGTTTTGTGGGGCGACCAATCAGAAGCGCGGCAGCAGCGGTCGCCTTAGAAACGGGGGCCGGATAGAGCGGCCTGTGTTGATGAATCGTTAATGAGTTTGTCATTCACAAAAACGAAGAGGAATTTCCGCTCCGGATCAAGTGTGTGCAAACAAACACAAGAACTGCAGGGGGAAGGAAGGAAGACGGAGAGGGCGGCGGCCTCAGCTCACAGTTACACACACACACGAGTTTCAAATAAAGAGCGTCGCGATAATTAGGCTACAACGCTTGTCTGCAACAATGCGGTGTGCGTTTTTCAACATGTTGGAAGTTTTAATTCACTTTGAGCTGTTTGAACCACTCTAATGCATTTGTATGCAGTATATTGAAAGTCTTACCATAAACCATCCTAATATAATAAGTATAATAAGAACCATATTTTTTTTCAAAAAACATATTACATTGTAATAGCGCGACAGTAAAGCCATGCTCAATGCGGGCTTTACAGGCAGAACGCCTTTGGTGCAATTTCATTTTCTTCCCCACTCCGGAAACACAGCTGATCTGCATCCAGTGAGGTCTGGCACATCTGACGGAGGATCAGCGCACTGCTGAGAGATATGACCTGTAACCTTTGTTTGTTTGTTTTTCTAAAACAGTCTGTCTTTCAATGCTAACTATCCCACCCTGCGTGACCACTTAGATTGTTTCCACTGGTTTTTGTGGGCATGAATTTAGGATTATATATAGGCCTACACACTGGTGCGCTCTCATGGAAGGAAATTATTATTTCTTTTTCCATAAAAATATATATAAATGTCAAACTCGAAAAACTCAAGCTCCATAAATTTCTGCTACAAATATATATTCTCGGTAGAATAAAGCAGCAGTCAGTTGCTATGTGACAACAAAAAAGTGGCCTTCTGCAATTCACGTTTTTTTCTGCCCATGATGGAAGGCCGCTGAAATCACCTCAGATGAAAAAAAATGTTTCTCTGCGATATTGTGAGCACACAACGGCACTGGAGCTATTTCTGTCTGTGCAGCCTTCAGTGGAATGAAGAGGTTTGTTTGTGTGGGTGATGCTGGTTCAATGTCACCGTCTCTTTTTCTGTCTCGCACTAACTAGCGCGACAGTCCTGTGAAACTGCTGCATGTTCCGAAGATGTCACGTTACCTCATACATTGTCCCAATAATACTACATTTTAGTATCTGTTTGTTTCCCATAATCCAAAGTGCATGAAGAGTAGCCAGTGGCATAGACTGAAATGTTGGACCATTTCACTTTAATCAGACGGATCATTTGACTGTCTTAACCGTCTTTCAGCGCTGACAGACTCACTGTTTCAGGGTTATGTGAAGCCACGAGGGTCGCAGATCGCACACACAAAGGCTTTTAATAGACTACCTGTTAATTTGCATGACCTGTCCAGGCTCAGTGGGGTCCAATTAACATCACACTGTAACAGCAACTTGACACTTTTATCATATAAGAGGAGCTGAAGCCTCGAGCGGAAGCCATGCTACAGCGATATTATTAAAAGGACCCAGCAGGAAAACACAAACATGCACAAATCTGCAGTATTACATCTTATAAGGCTTTGATGGATTCATTTGAAGACTGATTTGGAAACAAGTCTGGATACACTTATGTGGCGAAAATGATCCAACACAAATATTTAATTTCTTATTGTTGGCATGAATGTATGTTTTAGTGAGGCTCTGAACAGGTCAATGGAAACGTAATTAACATGGGTGAATATCCCAGCAGTAACTGAAGTGCATCTTTGATAATTAAGGCTGAAAGTGTTATCAGTTTATATGCATGACACTATGGCTAATGACAAACAGGGGAACTATTTACTGAACATTTAATCAGATAATCCTTTAAAGAGCTCAGTGCACTTAAAAAAAAAACAGTGTGATTTTCTTCAGAGTTCCTGTTTAAATATAGTTGTGTTGTGATAGTGTGTTTATCTCTGTTGCTTCCTGTCTTCCTGACACCTCAGAGAGTAATAAGATAGAATCACTGTGAAGGAGGAGTTTATCAATCAACAAGAGAAACAAGCTGAGTGACTGGACAGCAGATGACTCAGTATTTTTCCATTCGATTCCAGTCTTGGATACTCTAAAAAGTTTTTTTTTGGTTTTCTTTTTCTTTTTTCATTGTTGTTGTTCTCTGTGAAAGGATTCGTGCCAGCATGTTCACAGTCCCCCACTTTGCAAGATTATACGTACTGTATTCTGCTATACAGTACATGTTTGTTTATATCAAACTGCATGAAATCTGTGAAAGTAGAAACATTGCTCTAAAGACCGTGTGAGTGAAAACTATGATTGTTTTCGGTTTAGTGGAATATACAATAGTATGCTCAAGTTTTAAAAATCCTCAATACAATAATGATTCATTTGTTGTCTGGAGATTGTGTTTTATGTATTGTGATCAAGGAGGGACCCCAAAAAGTTCATTCTGTTCATCTGGCAGGACCTCTCTCAAATACACTCTATGAGCAGTAAGCAAACGATTTGGCTTAAAGTAAAATGGAGCATGTATGCGTTTAGTCTTTAGTGAGTTTCATTCGTACATAACACTTCCTGTTATGTCAAATATGGCTCATGGGTGTGCCTGTGTTGTGGCTCCCCAGCAGTGTCTCTGCATATGAAGTGTGTAATAGCTCCAGTGTTCATTTTGGCCCAAAGACTTCTGCACACCCCTCCACCTCCTGCAGCCCCCTAGGCATGACAGAAACCCCTATGAAAGAAGCCACGCTGTTACTATTCACCTTCAAATGAATTCTATTCTCTTTCAGTGCTCCCTCCTCCTCCTCTCTGGGTTTCACCCCCTTCAGTACCTCTACCTCTTCCCTGCTGCTCACCCCATTCTTCTCCCTCTGCCCCCCTGCCCCCCCTTTTTTGCCCTTGGCCCCCTTTTTTGCCATTGCCCCTTTCTCCCTTCTTCTTTCACCCTTTCCATTTCATTTGTCTGCGTACATGCACATAAAGCACATCAAACATGCCTGAAACCACTAATTTGGGCTAGACATATATAAAAGCAGTGTGTCAAGACTTTGTGATGTCATTTTCAGACTTGCTCTGATCAGCCTGAATGAAGTGTTTTTAAAAACTTTAATGAGTTAATGTACGAGTCTTTTCTGGCTGGCCAGGTTATTTTCAAAAAGCTCGGTTTTGCTAGATTAGTCGATTTCACGATGCAAATTCAAAATGACAAGAAGAAGATGCATTTCTAAAATAAACTCATTTGCCTCACTTAGGCACAGTCTCGGGCCACTACACTGTTTTAACTGACATGAAAACACTGTTTATATGCTGAAACCTAATATGAGAGCTTTCAGATTTTTTACCCTGTCCGTCCCGATCACAACAACATATAAACAGTGTATAAAGGATGGCGTTAGCATCACCTAAATGAGGGCAAAATATGCAGTGGGGGCTGTGCTTTGCAGTGGTGAATGGTAAATGGCCTGTATTTGTATAGCGCAAACCAAACAGTCATCCACCCATTCACACACTGGTGATGGCAGCTACATTGTAGCCACAGGCACCCTGGGGCGCACTGACAGAGGCGAGGCTGCCGGACACTGGCGCCACCGGGCCCTCTGACCACCACCAGTAGGCAACAGATGAAGTGTCTTGCCCAAGGACACAACGACCAAGACTGTCCAAGCCGGGGCTCGAAGGCCTTGCCTTGCCTTGCCTTACACAAAGTATCCAGGTGCCGACTCATTTCTTGCCTTTGATACTAAGCTATGGGCACACACAACCCATGAAGATGAAAGTAGTTCCAGTGTTGCTGACTGGCATGAAAACTAAAGTGATCAACCATAAATACAGAGAAAATACGCTTTGAAGACAAATTGTGGCAGATAATGAAGTTCAAATTGTGTGTCCTCACTTGTGTGTTTTGTGCAGAGAGCACGACATGGGCCATCGTCTCCACGCCTTGATCACTGTTACAGTGTAGGCTGTGGTTGCAAATTGCATTACCAGTACAAGAACCAGTAGCCGTAAACATGGGGATGACTTCATTTTCAGGCCAACCTGTAAGTTATCACTGCTCAGTTTACTTTGATAAAAAGTCAATAGAATTATTCCCATGGGGCAACTGAAGGTTTGTGATACTTGTGTTTTGTTTAGCAAGATAATCTTCATAAACTGATGTCACTTTTTTTTTTCAAACATAAATGCAATGGCCAGAAATGCAGTGTTACCTTTGAACTTCACTATGGTCACGTGACCACCACACCAAGCCTGCTGATGATATCTCTGTGACGAATTCTGGAGTCTAATTTTGCCACTTGTTAACAAATATTGTCTCAGGTATGTGTAATAGCTGTCCAAGCTAATCACTAAATAACTTGTTCATTTCTCAACTCAAGTCATTCATTAACTGTTTACATGCTTAGTCTCGCCTTGTTTGTTACTCATTTCTTTGTTTTGTACTGCTTTGAAAATCGCCTGACTCGCCTTGTCAGCTTGTTTCACTCCACTCATTTCCTACAGACCTACACAGACTTATTACACGTCCACTTTGTGGTGTCATGATCTTATCTCTACTATTTACAGTCAGTTGGTTTACATTTCCACACTGAGTGACTTAATGGAGGTCTTACTGATTGTCTTAGAGACTGTAAAGACAGTGGTAAGATGTGTTTAAATCACTATATGGGAGACAGGAAGTTTAAAGGTCAGTGACTTCCTTGATTTAATATCTCCTACTTTATTGACGCTAGTGTGCAACTTAAAATTAAGATTTACACTGTGTAGTTTCTTTTCTTTCTTTTTGAATGATGCCAATTGAAACACCTGCAGTGTTGTAGCTTCTGTTTCTCTGGGTGTTTTCCACCATCAGGCTCCCCCACGTCAATCCCAACCCCCTCCACATACACACCACACCACCACCAACAACAACAGCAGCCACTCCTTCAACCCCAAACCTCTTTTCTCATTCAGCAACTAATCTTTCCGTCCTTGTTTCCACCGGCTGCTCGTCTCAGACGAGGAAATCCTTTGTCCACAAACAAAGACCGTGCACTAATCAGGTCTGGAGTCTCTGCATGGGTGTGTGTGTGTGTGTGTGTGTGTGTGTGTGTGTGTGTGTGTGTGTGTGTGTGTGTGTGTGTGATGTATGCACATGACACATACTCAGGAAGTAACAATGTCTTATTGGTGCCTGAAAATGACATGGAGAAAAACTGAGACAAACAGTGAGAAAGTGTCTGCATTTATTACTGCACTGCAAAAAACTGAAGTTAGCCTATGACACATAAGAAGTCTGCATTTGAACTTGAACAAGGAACTTCTATTGAGCATTAAAAGTGATACTTACATGGAAAAAAATGCAAAGACAACATTTCAAGAATTCAAGAATTAGAAGTCAATAGAAGACTAATTTGGAGTAATTGCTTTTAAATAACTTATATTCTTTTTTGCTGATTAAAAACAAAGGAAGAGAAACATGACAGCTATGGAAAAAATGGACTGTGGGTGTGGGTGAACCTACAGACTTCCAGAAATAAATGTGTGTTGAAACCAAAAGTCATGTGATCCACAAAATTAAGCAAACAATGCCTTTCAATGCTCGGCTTGAAAGGCAAACAAACAACAAACACACAAAATGCAAAAAGTTAATGGAAAAATGTAATGAGGACCTCTATTCAGTTCAATTTATTGTCATTATACTGAGAATGGGTGCTTGTGTTCACATGCTGAAGCACACTTATGTTTTAAAAAAATATGAGTGGGTGGTCAATTATAGTGGTATGTTCAGAAAAATATATACCATATTTATATGATGTGTTCAATAGACTCTAAAAACACTCACACGACAAAGTACCACGGTGCAAAATGGTCAAAATGCAGCACACTCCAAAGGCAGGCCAACCCTCTGTGAAAGCTGAAGAGCACAGCATTGAACAACAGAAACGTCGTGCATCATGAAGACATGATGAGGATTCTTCTGAAGGCTTTGAGCTGCGGTGGAGGCTCAGATCAGCAAAGAAAAAAAAAAGCCAGCTGCCAGGTTTCTGCTAACAGATAACAAGAGCATGGTTTCCTCCCTTATCCACTCTATCTGTACAGGGGCACCAAAGTAACACACAAACACGCAAACTCATAGGTAAACGGCACGCAATGCCAATACATCCTGTTCTCTTTTTTTTTTTACCTTTTGAAGGCAGAAGCATTTGGCAAAAAACTGTGTATGATAGCAGCTTGTTAGGTTTTTTTTATGCTGGCTATGATGATTGACTCCATGAAGAATGGAATGATGGTTTTGTCTGTAAGAGGAAAATGCAATAATAAAAGAGTCCTCCTTTAATTTAAACGAGGTTCTCTAAAATCCAAATGAGAAAGCTTTATGCTTTATTAGCTGTTGTTGTGAAAGTATGTGTTGGTTTTTCGTACCCATAATCCATTTCTAAAATCTGTCCTTTGTATGATTTGTGGGAGAAAAAAAAAGGTGAAAAGTGCATTCTCAGATACAGGACACACTCACACTTTGATATCCAGGGAGGTTCCCTTGAGCTGTTTCGTGACAACTCCAGACACACACACAGACACACACCCTAGTCTGAGCTCTGTAAAAGACAATGCTGGCTCCAGTGTTATCAGCAGCTCCATCGCTTTGTCTCTGCTCTGCACCTTGTCACTGCTGTCCTGTTTCTGCATCTGTGTGTGTGTGCGTGCATGTGCATATGTGTGTGTTAAAACAGACGGGATGGGCTAGGGATTGCGCAATGAGCTCGGTTCATTTAGAAAATGATTTATATATCACCTTAGGCACCCTGGGGGGGGGGGGGGGGTCAACATAGGAAGTAATTTGTAGTGATGTAGCAATGAAGAGACCACAGAAAGTCAATGACAGTCAGTGACTTCAAGCAGTTTCATCGGAAATATCACATGTAGTGCAAACTTTACATTTTCTCAACTTTCAGATGAGCAATTGAAGTGATGACCAATAAGAGTGCAGGATATTGCTGACTAACATATGGCACTGTGGTAAATACATTGCATTTACAGCCTGGTGCTACTGTACAGTGTCAGGCTGTAGCATCTTTCCCTGTGCAGATGCCACTTTAAGGGAAACATCAGCTCTTATCAGGTAATTCCCAACTGTGTCTGTTAGCAGTTTGATGTTTTTTAGAGATATAGTGTGTTGTTTTTATTATTATTATTATTATTATTATCATTATTGAATAATTGTGTTGAAAACGTTGAGAGCAGTGAGAATAACTAATAACATTGCAAGGAGCTGTATCTTTATTTGGAAATGAGCTTTAAGTTATCACTGAGAGTTCTTTCATTCAAAATGTTATAACTGTAAATGGTTAAATGAGCTAAAGATCATCTGATATACATTAGGCAAAAATTCAGATAAATGTCTTCAGCATTCAATATTAGGTTTGATCTCTAAGATAACCTTGTTATACTTTAATTCGCCCTGGAAAGACCTGATTCCAAAGGTTTTTCCCAAGGTTTATAAATACTCCGGTCTCTTTAGCCCATCACTTGGCAGACATGGGCTTGTCAACCTACCACTCTTAATTCTGAAAAGGTTATGACAAGAAATCATTATGAAGTCGTGTCCTAAAATGTGTAAATGAGTTTAAGAAATGGTAGTGATGACAGAGGTTAAGGTAAGGTCTGAAAGACCAAGAAAAGCCTCAGAAAGAACTAATCAAAAGATTTCTACAAAGGCAGGTTGAAAAATTTTGTCTGGAAAAGATGTTCAGGATGAAGGTGGACTGTTTTACTGTCATTATAAATAATAATCAAATCTCATGGGGGTAGGATGGAGTTTCATAATGGTGAGTAGCGAAAGTGTGTATCCATATATGTATATATGTATGTATATGTATTTTTATTCTGTTAAAGAAGAAGAGGGAAAAGAATCCCAAAAAGAAGACAAACAACTGACCCTCCAAAACTCGCAAAAATATGGAAAGATGTGCATGTTTTTATTTTAATGGCATCATTACGCACTTTCTAATATTTGTAAGGATGATCAAATTCTAAAATTTTCCACGAGCCTTTTATCCACCAAGCTTGATTTTTTATTTTACTTTATATTCATGGGGTGATTATTGACTTAATCTTTTTTTTCCTTTTCCTTTTTTTTTTTTTTTGCGTCACTGTGAATTTTTTCATATTTAAAGTTTAACATTAAGTCTCCGCTGTGATATTTTTGCAGCTGACACTGTTATGGCACATAAACGCAACAGTAATGCCAGTTTCATCTCACAACACTGACAGCTGTCCAGCAGCAAACATGACGTGTTTACTGCTGCACCAGCACCAAGCTCTAGTATATTTTGGTAACAGAAGCATATCAACTGTTGCCGTCAGAGAGAGGTAATATAAAACACAAAAAGGATGTTTACAATGTCAACAACGATCCTCCTGAGTTATGTAATATCACTAGTGTAGTATAGTATGTAACCTTTGAGGAGTGAAATTACACTATGTTTACCATGAGCTCATAATAGAAAAACCTGTGTTTAGGTGCCAGCGTACTATGTATCTACCGCCGTGCATTCTTTAATTCTGTGTTCTAGTGAAAACAGGAAGAGTCACACTAAAGGGAGTCCTTCGAGAGCATGTGTGCAAACAAACAGACTTGCTGGAAACAGACAGTCATGAGGAAAACAGGAAACACGCATGGGGAGGGTATGGAGACTCAATGCTGAGCTGTGAAAGTGTGTCCTTTGTTTTGGTGGCATTTCCATATAATTCCATATATTTTGTGATTCCATTAAAGAGAACGAAAGACAAGAATCTGGAAAACAGAGAAAAGGCAAAGACAAAGGAAGAAGGAAGGATTCTGACAGAATAAATGAAACAGTATGGGAGAAAAACTATGTACTCAAATAAGAATTTTTCAAAAAAAAAAAGAAAAGGCCATCACTCCTGCATGGATCCACTTTTTGTCTCTTAAATATCACTCACATTCTTTTTTCTTTTTTTTTGGCCCACTTGAAGGAAGAGGGTCTGTTTTACTTTCTAAGCAGTTGGATAGGCATTTAAAGTATAGCTGTAAGCAGTCTACCATCAAAACACCTTTATGCAGTCAGCCTATGGGCAAGTAAAAGCTCTAAAACTTCTTCTACAGTCACCTGGTCCCCTGGTCCCCTGGGTAGGAAAGCATTAACTAGCAATCCGTAACATTTGCACCACAATGCTTCACAGTTGTTATGAGTTTCCTCTTCTGAAAAAGTGTCCTTATATGTACTATGTACAAGGATGTGGGTAAATTCCTTTCTGAAACAACTTCACTCCTGATTCCAACCATTCCTAAACACCTGGGATATCATTCATAAAACAGACTCATGAAAACCACCTCATTTGGTTGCTGCACATAGGGAGCACAAATAAAACAGAATGTACTGTTCCACAAAGAACATTTAAGAAAAAATGAGGTAATCCTCCCTATTCTTGTTTCAGTCTTCCTTTACATTGCTGTGTTCTTGTCTTTAAAAAACAAAATATCTATACTAGTGTTGCAAAGATTTTGGTCAAATCCCCTTTTAGATTATCTGAAATCAAATAATAAAATAATTTTATTAAATTATGCTATATGCTATAGAATCAAAGAGAACACCAGGTATCCGCAGATATCTAATGTTATGTATAATGTCTACATGTGATCTATGGGTTAACTTGCCTTTTTTTTTAAAAAAATTGCAAAACATAAATACAAAATGACAATTTTATGTGTTAAAATATTAAGTGCAAAAAAAGCCAAAAAGCCAGCAACTATCATGGGAGGCATTGCTATACGGCTATACATACATACAGTTAAACTCCACATGACAGCAGTTGAGGAGATCTGAGCTTCTTGGTATCCAGCACCACATGGCCTCCTCTCACCTTTCACAGTATCCCAGAAATCTCTCCCCACAAAGAAAAGCAACTGCACGTCAGGAAATGAGTTGAGACACACAAGTTCAGACAGGACCTTTCAGTCTGTAACAGCTGTTTCAGTCCTATATACAAACATAGACAGATACTGTCGCGTTGGTCTGGAGCTTCCCATGCAAGTAAGGCTAAAGTATGGGAGGAATGTGGTAAACACTGAGAAAGGAAGAGGCCCTGAAGCACCGTCAGTAATGACCCTACAGAGCAGAGGATGACAGGATGGCGAGCAGGATAAGAGTAATTATGTGGTTGTTTGTTGGTAATTTGCTGGTTGCTGTGTGACCTTAAGTGAGGAGGCCCCTGTAATTGGGCTCCCATTACAGTTATTACTATCAGAGTCAGGGAAACCTACGTGAGGACTGTGTGCATTTAGAAGTAAGCTCATATGGATTTGAAAAGAAGTCAGAGTTGGAATTTGAAAGCAGATGTTATGCTAGTATGAAATATGCACCTTCAAATTTAACTTTCATTTTAGTTTCTCTTTTTTGCTTATCATATAGGGTTTCCCCAAGCAGCACTCTGAAGACTGTTAGGGTTTGGGCACACCTGTAAGCCTCCATGCACAGCATAAATAAATTCTGTCTCACTTCCTCCTAAGATCAACACTTTTAATATTTCAGTCAGCTTGGGATTTTCAAATCCTATAATTATCATAAACCAGGTGTAACCTTGTTTTTAATTTTGGTCTAATTTAATTTTGTTACAATATGAATTCATGTTGAATTTATTTATTTATTTAAAATACTGTTTTATGACTTTCCACAACTGAGTTTGTTACTCAGTTAATTACTTCAACATACTTCTTTCTAATTTTATATGTAACATTTAGGTTATTTAACATAGCCCTTATAGCTGCTACCTGCAAGCTTTAATGGTGGTTAATGTTCTGAGTAACATGTGCATTAAGGAAAGCTGAGCACACACTTAGTGCACACGCACTGTCCTGTCGTATTGGTGTTTTATTGACCCTTCTATTGTGTTGGACTCATTTTCAGTGTTTATCAATTTTTTTTTATTTTTTTAAGATTTATTATTATTTCAGCCTGAAACTCCTTGTCTGTGGCTCTTAAAATAACATGGTGTCACTGACTTCAACCTGTAATGACACTTACCATCTGTGAGCTCCAAAACAAATCCTTAGAGGACAAAAAAAGAGGAAAAAAACACTATCACCCAGCATCCACAACCAACCACTAGTGACTGGATGTAATCTCCTGGAGCCAGATTAAGTTAGATGTTCAGCAGTTGAATATGGGTGTAATATTCAGGTGTCCACATATTTTGTGTCATGTAGCTTTCACAGAATGTGGATTTGACTTGCAAATCTGTAGTTTTGATTTCATTTTCAGCTCAGGCTCTGAGAAGAATAGTAGGTCTTTCGAAGCTGCATAATGTAAAATTTTCCCATGGCCAGGTTTGTTTGTTTTTTTACATTCCTTTTCAGCACTCACCGTATGCCTGTCAGCTACAGGCGAGTGACGTCAAATTATACACAATGTAGCCATTTGTTATAGTTTGATTTGCACAGATCAATAACAAAAATTATGGCCTATTAATACTGGTTCATTGGGCTAAAGTAAGAGAATCGCCACAACTCTAGAACAGAGCTGTCAGAATATGTATGCAAGATATGCAAGATATAAAGATCTTTAGGAGTGGTGAACTAAACCTCTTTCAACACTACGTCGAGCTCCAGGATATCCAACTTAAAACTAATTTTTTGGACCTTTTGTGTATATGTGTACTCCCCTCTCACCCCTGTGGGCGGTCATTCCTTCAAGCTCGGGTCCTCTACCAGAGGCCTGGGAGCCTGAGGGTCCTGCGCAGTATCTTAGCTGTTCCTAGGACTGCGCTCTTCTGGACAGACATCTCTGATGTTGTTCCTGGGATCTGCTGGAGCCACTCACCTAGCTTGGGAGTCACCGCACCTAGTGCTCCGATTACCACGGGGACCACTGTTACCTTCACCCTCCACATCTTCTCCAGCTCTTCTCTGAGCCCTTGGTATTTCTCAAGTTTCTTGTGTTCCTTCTTCCGGATGTTGCTGTCATTTGGAACCGCTACATCGATCAGTACGGCCGTCTGCTCATGTTTGTCTACCACCACTATGTCCGGTTGGTTAGCCACCACCATTTTGTCCGTCTGTATCTGGAAGTCCCACAGGATCTCCCATTTTGACCTTGGGACTTCTACGCCATACTCGGCACAGATGTTTCTGTATACTATGCCGGCCACTTGGTTATGGCGTTCAATTTATGCCCTACCAGCTAGTATCTTGCACCCTGCTGTTATGTGCTGGACTGTTTCAGGGGCATCTTTACACAGCCTGCACCTGGGGTCTTGCATGGTCTGATAGACTTCTTTCTTGGGTTTATGCTGCCTGGGGTATTCACTGAGCATGTGGTCGGTTGGGGCCATTTTCCTGATGTATTCATGGATGTTCGCACCTCATCCTGGGCTGTGGTGCTGACACTCACCAGTCTCCAGCCTCCTTCCTTCTGCTTAGCATACAGCCTCAGGGTGCTGGATTTGGGGTGAAACCCTCCATGCATGATCAGGAGCTTCCTGGTCTTGATGTCAGCGGCTTCTATCTCCTCCTTTGGCCAACTTATTATCCCAGCAGGGTACCTGATCACAGGCAGGGTGTAGGTGTTGATAGCCCGGATCTTGTTCTTACCAAGGCTGTGAGTCTTTGCTTGGGGGTTTCCAGGGCCTCAGGTATGTACAGCTTGCTATACTTGTTAGGCACCTTCTTTGTCACAACTTTCTGCAGCTCCAATAGTTGGCTAACCTCCCTCCGTGCTGCTTTGATCTTGGTCTCTAGTCTCCATGTTCAACATGTTCACAAAAACTGTAACTATTAGAGAATCAGATATTCACAACCTCAGATGTGCCATTAAATACAGCAACTTTAATAACTGCTGTTATTTACTTTTTCCTATTTATGTTTGAGTTCATTTCAATAATGTTTTACTCTAAATTATCAATGTGCCTTTTAGACCCACCACTTAACAAGGATTGCTTAAAGAAGTTAAAACATTAATTAATGCATCACATTTAAATGTTATGAATCTCTCTTCAAACCACATACCATAGGCTTTTAAGGTGCTCATGATTAACCATCACTTAAAAAGCTCTTACTTGATCAGAAAGACAGATAGAGAGAGCAAGCATGCGAATGTCTTAAGGCAGAGAGAGCAGGTAAATGGCCTGTATTTGTATAGCGCTTTTCTAGTCCCTAAGGACCCCAAAGCGTTTTACACATCCAGTCATCCACCATTCACACACACGTGATGGCAAGCTACATTGTAGCCACAGCCACCCTGGGGCGCACTGACAGACACTGGCGCCACCGGGCCCTCTGACCACCACCAGTAGGCAACGGGTGAAGTGTCTTGCCCAAGGACACAACGACCGAGACTGTCCAAGCCGGGGCTCGAACCGGCAACCTTCCGATTACAAGGCGAACTCCCAACTCTTGAGCCACGATCACCCGTGACTCAGGTGTTAAAAGCTGCATACAGTAAATCAAGAAGAGATCAGTTAGTCAAGGGCAACCTCAAAGCCCAGACACTCAAATATATGGTCTTGGTAGATTATACCAAGGCCATATATTCTATACTAGCATATGTGTTTTCACAACTAGTATGTGAAAAATCTTACACATGCTTCATATTTATATATTTCACAGCTGGCAAACTCCAGAGTGCACTCAACTGTCCAGTGACCCTTGACAAGAGTCTCAGGATGGTATTGGGTACTCTGCAAATATTAGCAAAAAAAGCAGGGGACTGCTCTGCACACCAAAACAAGAACACACACACACCACCACCACCACCCACCCTTCCAGTGTAGTGCGGCTGTGGACCACCCAGACTGTCATACACACAGACACACACATACACTGGCTCACTATTGTTCAGATGTCTGGAGTCGATCCAGGAAAACAGGCCTCGCTCCACTCCACCTCCTTTGGAATAATTAGCACAAGGAATGGCCTTTGACCCACTGAGCAGTAGGGAAGAACTGACCTTTGAGGGACACACAGGATCACGAAGCCCTGAATTGTACATGCCTCTGAAGATAAACAATAACTCGGGTTTTAAAGAAAGTGGTTAATTAGCTTCTGAAAAGTAAATGACTGATCTCCATTTAACTATATCAAAGAAGGTATTGGAATATTTTTAGTGAGAAGCTGAACTTTGAACAACTTGTTTTGGGAAATCTTTGTTCAAAAGACAGCAGTACTGTCAACAACTTTATTTATGAGGGTTATCATAAACTGTTCTTCGCTGTCATTTTGTGGTGGTATTAGTCTGCTGGTATGTTTAAGTTATTAACTACACGTTCTCAGTTAAATGTAATGTTTGAATGAAATAACGCAAATTGTGAAAGTTTTTCATGAGTAATGTGAAGACTGTAATCTAAGATACTGAATAGTTTAAGTAAATAAATTGACCTTTGTCATTCTTTGCATAATATAATGTGGATTATCACACATATCAAACATGAAAAGAGGAATTTAAAGAAACGTCACATTTGAAAACTATTTTAAAAATTAGGTTGGGTTCACCTTAGGTTGCACTTTCTATCACAGCTTGATAATGTGGAAATTAAAAAAAAAACAAAAACAAAACGGCAATAATATGGAAGTTTATCAGTGGTGGATAAACCATTTTACTGGCAAAATGTACCTATTTTAAAAAAGCACCTTATGTGCTCAAGTGCTCTGGCTTAAAGATTCACCAGTTTGGCTTTGCGTCATTTTATCAGCTGAGACCTGCAGTATGGTCAGTTTAAATCAGCTGACAGATTTTCTTTCAGTGCTTCACCAGCTGTGACAGTGACACAGAGTGACAGTGAGCAGACGGACGCTTTACGCAAAGAGCAGATAGCTGTTAGCCAACAGCCTGGGATACAGCGATTACCGCTGTCACTGCTCCACAACCTGGGCCACCAACTGTCACTATATTGAGCTACATCACACACAAGGCAAGGCGGCACGTGCCTAGTTACACATGCCAATCTGCAAAGACCTACAATATACAGCCCCTCATTACATTCTTTACATTAAACCCAAACAGAGCATTTTTTCATATATTGTACCATATGGATGGAGAACATGTACCATATTCTTTAATCCAAGGACAGCCATGTACTCAATTTCATCTCTACATCTTTTGATAAACACACTCCCACTCCTGTCCTCATCTGTGGTGCCGTCTGACCCAACCATTCTTGATAATGATGATATAAACATGGAGCAAGTCAGTGTTGGTAATGCTGACAGACCAAGTCAGCACCCACACATCCAGTTCACTTTACTCTCCACTTCGCAAATCCCAATACAAACTAACCCCCACCATAGCCAGCACTCCCTGGCTCCCTCAATCCCATCATCCCTGCGTAGGGCCGGCTGCCCACAGGTCTCGTGCATGGCTGTGCCGTCTTAAAGGATCTCCCTACCGTTAATGCCACTTAAGCACAAAGCACTTCAGCTGAGGAAGGCTCAGTGCCGACAGTGCCTCCCTGTAGATCAAACATCACCACCCCACAGCCGGCTGTGTGCTGGCTGGCCCTTTTCCGGCTCAGCATGCTACAGCAAGCTGCTGGAACAGGAAGGGTGGGGGTTACTGTACCACAGCCTGCAATGACTGTAAGGGCTGTGGGAGTTTGCCAGCAGCAGAAAGAACAAGCGAAAGACTGAAAGTTAATGGGATTTGATGTGACCACACAGAGATCACACAGAGGTCCACCTGCTTCTTTTGACTGATGTATGTGCACCTTTAGACATTCTGGAAATCACGTTAAATGCTGATTTAAGAATATGGTGGCTATGTAGTATTCGTTGTGACAGCGTTACACACAATGTCAGGTAATGCAGCCCAAGTAATTAGACATGTTACACATAATATCAACTTAAAACAAATTTGAACTATATTATAAATAACCTGTAGTATTACTCTGTTCAATTACAATACAATGGCAGATTAAGCCAGATATCCGCTGACTGGCTGATACCTCAGAGTTAGGTGTTAAATATTACACCTAACTCTACACCTAACTCTGTTAAATATTACTGTATGGCAGCTATCTAGCTGACATAATGTCAACATAATGTCAACATGTCATGCACTGGTTTTAAAACTAACAGCTTTCCAAGGTTTGTGCCATTGCTGCTCTGATTCAGTACAGCGATAAACAGGAGGAACAACTGGCTCACTGAGGTGGGAGAAGTGGACTGTCTGGAACAGCAAAGCAACTGTGTGGTTGCAAATGGCAGTGCCAGTCACACAGGAGCGCCTGCAAGTCACCATAGCAACAGGAACTGCATCTCTGAGGTATATCTGTGTACTGATTTTCAGTCATTACATTTTGTTAAATTTGGTTCATAAACTGGTGACATGATATTTAGCGCCCTCCTTCAAACAATTAAAAATGCTGTGTTCAAATGAAATTAGTGATTACAACATGTGGAATCTTGTACGCTAGCACTCAAATAAAAATTCTAAATTGTGAAGAGCTCAATAAATCAAAACCTAATGTTATAGCATAAGGAGCTTAATTTTAAAATGAATGTAGGTATTATTATATGTTCCTCTCCCAAAGTGATTTTGAGCAGTTGGTCCACGCTTTTATGCCAAGCAGGTTAGACTACAGAATCACTATTCCTTCCGTTAGTTCATAAAGCTGATTCTGTCCCCAGAATCAGATCTAAGTGTACTGAGGGAGTTTTCAATTACTGTGATCCTGGTTCTCTGGAACAAGCTGTCTGCTGACCTGAGGTCAGATACAACAGTGTCTACATTCAAAAACAGACATGAAACCTTTTGAATCTCATAAGCCTACACTTATTTGCTAAGTGTGTATGTTATCTTGTACTTATTTGAAAAGTTTTTCCATTTTCATTATAAACCTAAATATGTTTTTGTCATCTGTGTTAAGCACATTAAACACACAGAGTTTGAGTACAATGAAATGTGCTATATAAATAAAATTGCCACTGCAATGAGGTGGTAAAATAATTGTCCTCAGGTAAGCTAAGCTAAAACAAAAACAAAAACAAATGGCCTGTATTTGTATAGCGCTTTACTAGTCCCTAAGGACCCCAAAGCGCTTCACACAACCAGTCATCCACCCATTCACACACACATTCACACACTGGTGATGGCAAGCTACATTGTAGCCACAGCCACCCTGCTGCGCACTGACAGAGGCGATAGGCAAACTGTCCAGCTGCATGTCCATTAACCTGTCTTTTTGTTAGTGCCACTGTCTCCAAACAATCACATAGCAGATCTGACTAACATCTTATAAACTTACCCTTTTCACACCTTGCTGCTGTCTTTTTGTCACAAGTTACCCCTTGTCTCCACCCACTCTACTCTGGCTGTACTCCCTTTTTCTTGGGTGGTTGACCCCAGGTATTTAAAGTCATCAACTACCTCTCTTCCTTGCAGCTTCACCGTTACACCTTTCTCTCATTCACATGCATGTATTCTGGCTTGCTTCTGCTGAGTTTTAATGCTGCTGTTTTTTTTCCAACATGACAGCTGCACCTTCAAACTCCAAATGTTTTGACAAATTTCAAAGGTTACTCAGTGTTCCTCTGTGTTTTCAGGTCTGACACTCTCTCACAGCATGATAAAGAAGATATGGAAATCACTTCAGTTTGTCATTCAGTAAAAGTGAAATTCACTTCACTGGCTGAATAAGAAATTTTACTGATACACAGCAAAAGAAGAGCAGCTGATCAGTTTTCTAATCTGTGTTCTAGTAGCAGCAATTTCATTAATATCAAACATTAGGAGCAAACATAAAAATGTTTATTTACATATATATTACACATCACATTATGAGTACTGATGTGTGAAGTGAAAAACAATGATTATCTCTTCAACATGGCACCTGTTAGTGGGTGGAATAGAATAATATGGAGGAAGTGAACATTTTGTCCTTAAAGTTGACGTGTTAAAAGCAGGACAATGGACAAGTGAAAGGTTTTCAGCAAGTTTGACAAGGTTCAAATTGTGATGGCTAGATGACATGTTTAGAATACCACCAAAATTGCAGCTCTTGTGGAGTGTACCCAGTCTGCAGTGGTCAGCATCTAATAAAAGTGATCCAAGGAAGAAACAGTGGTGAACCAACAACCAGTGGTGGGTGGCCAAAGCTCACTAATGCACGCGGACAGTGAAGGCTGGATCTTGTGGTCCAGTCCAACAGATTGGTTACTGTAGCTGAAATTGCTGAAAAGCTTCATACTGGTTCTGGTAGAAAGGTGTCAGAAGACACAGTGCATCAGTTTGTTGTGCATGGGGCTGCATAGCTGGAGACCATTCAAGGCCCCCGTGCTGACCTCTGTCATGAATAAGGCGTGGTCTGATGAATCATGTTTTATACCACGTCGTTGGCCGGGTGCGTTCATTGCTTACTTGGGGAACACATGGCACCAGGAAGCACTATGGAAAGAAAGCAAGCCAGCGGAGGTACTGAGACGCTTTGGGACAATCTTCTCTATTTCCATTTATTTAGTTGCACTGCAGGCTGCATGATGTAACTTGCTTGGGGCTTGGGTGGATATTCACAGTGACTAGAGCTCATCAGAACTGCTGCAAAATTATTGTTACATGCTTGTCTTTATTTTATTTTTTTTATTTCGTTTATGTGAGCAAGCAGTTGTACAACTTGCTTCAAAAGTACAGAATCTTTAGTGTTTATGTAAAAAAAAAAACACTTCCTGCCTTCCTGGCGCCTGCTCCTGACTTAGCCACAACACAGCCCCCCCTCACTCTCCACCCCCTTCACTGCTTAGGAAAACCGTCTGTGAGGTCATGGGGCTACAGTGTGTTTAGCAGAGGGGCAGTCCAGAGACTTAACTGAGCACTTCTGATAGAGCATGAAAAAAAATTCACAAGTTTAGATCCAAAACTGCAAGCTAAAAATGAAAAATGAAAACTCTTATATGGACACAAAACAAGATTCCAAGAAAGAAGAACAATGTTGAACCACCTCTGAGTTCACAAAACAAGAAAATAATGACAATTTTAAAAGGTAAAAGGTGAAAGGTAAGGGGGCGAGGCACAGCTGTTGATGGAATGGAGAGCAGACTTAATGAAATCAATCAGTTTACCAAAGAGAGATTCCCCTCTTTTAGTCACTACACTGATAGCTTTCCAAATGGGTGGAATCTGTTTTGTGCTATTAATCTCTGATTGATCTGTGGACCAGCTCTTTGAACTAAAGAACAAAGGCTTCCTATGGGGTTACACGGGTCAAGATTAATGATGCGTGAAATCAAGGCTTCAAAGCGGTAAACCAGGAGAAGACACTTATTATCCCATGGGAAGATTGATGTTTCTCCAATACATATCTGTGTACAAAATTTCTATGGAATTTTGACATCCTTTTTGTCTACAAATAAAAGAAAATAATCAGGTAAAAACTGAACTTCAACGCAGAGTCCAAGGTTTAGGTTCCTCTGTTGTTGACTAAGCAAGAACAAAGGTTTTTCCTGCATATTTAGGGCACCTGACATTTACAACTTCAGTCATTAATCGGTACAGGAATTATACAGTAATATTTCTGACAACACAATTTGCTCCCCACTTTCTGTTGTCTGTGACCACTTTCTTCTTGGTCACAGACAACAGAGGAGAGACACTGACAAATGGATGGAGAATAATTGGACGTAGAAGAGGGAGGGAAACAGGAGTGCAGAGTGGAGAGAGAAAGGTGGACCCAGAGGGAAGGAAGCCACAAAAGAGACTATTTCAATTCAATTCAATTTATATAACACAAAATTGTAACTAAACAACCCTCACTTCCAGGCTGTTTAAATTGTATATTGTATGGTAACGTCCATGGTAATATTAGAATAAAACCCCAGTAGTCAGACGACTGCCTACATGCAAGCAAAAGTGGAAGGGAAAAACTCCCATTTAACAGGAAGAAACCTATTGAGGAGCAGTCATCTGCTGAAACCATCTCGGGGTTAGGGGAAAGTTAAGAGAGCAAAGAGAGACAGGACAAATATACATATATGGGAGAAAGCCAGAGTTTAATGTTAATTACAAATGATAAAATAGTGGTGTAAAAACATAAAGAAGGAAAAGAGATGAAAGTGAAGAAGAAAAACTCATAAGCTTCTTGGATAGATGAAGCTGTGTATCATCTGCATAGCAATGAAAATATACGCTTGGTTAAGTAAAGGCCTTTTAAGTGGTGGTTTAATTACTGCCACCTTAAAACCCTGTGGTACGTAGCCAAATATATTGATGGAATTACTGAATACAAGTTAACTCAGAAAGATCAATTGGAGATAAAGAGTCTACATAAATATCCGTGGTTTTAAAGGTTGATGTGCATAATGGTGTGTCTGAGAAATGGCTGTGAATTTTTTTTCCTCTCCTGCTTAAAATTTTATTAAGCACGTCATTTAACTTCTTAAAAAAATTAAACTAGTTATTGCTAGTTTAGGTTAAACTCAGCTCAACAGAGCTTTGACTCGAATCAGTGTGGCTACGGTGTTGAATTACACCCAGAGAAAATTATAAACTTTGACATTGTTTGGCAAAATTGCAAACTGACTCAAAATTAATTTGCAAAATTGATTGGCACAATTGATTGGTCGTTACTGCTCAGATGAATTATGATCTTACCAAATCCACATTTATCCCTAGCCACCAGTTTCAGACCAGTGTCACCTGCTCTGGCCCCAGCAATATAATTAACTAGACAGATACCCTAGAGATACCCACTGGTGATATCTCTAGTTTCAGTTTTCTTGAGTTACCAGTGACCAGATTTTTGTCCTTGTAAGTAGTGTCACAAATGTGAACATATCAGTGGTGTATCGGGCACTTCAGTTTCAGTCAAGCCTCCTTTCACCCAGCTAGGTCTGGCTTCCCAGCTGCTTTCAAACATCTGCAAGGGCCAAGCTACTTTTGCCTGTACCAACTACAAGGGCCTAGCTACCTAGAGGGTTATTTTCAAAGGTGTGGAGCTGTGTCTCCAAAGAACTAAGCCTGGCCTTTAAATCTATAACCTGGCAACATTTATTACAAGTCCCATTAACATTAAAGGAGACAGAGGAGTAACTAAACATTTGACAATCTGAGCAGGAACATGCCGGTGAGACAGTTGCTTGTGCAATGCTGCGGGTGTTTCAATTAGGATCTAAGCTAATAGCTACGCTAAGCTAGTGAATCCCTAAAGACAAAATGAGTGAGTATGTATATAATTTGCTGGGATTTAAAATAAAGTGAGCACTATTTAAAAGTTAGCAATTTGTTTAGCAAGCTACACAAATTTCACTATTGAAGTAAAATGTTTCCTACCGGATCAGGAAACACTTCCAATATAGTAGCGCAGTTACAGCACCACCGAGCCACATTAGCAACTAAAAATGAAAACAGTGTTTCTTCTTGCAGGCAGTAGAGTAGTCTGCAGTGTGTGGGCCTTCACCAACACCTGGTAGGGATTAGATGAAGGATGATGGGTGGGACTAAAGGAAAGACTCTATTGTTTTGGCAGGTTGCAGATAAGTGTTTGTGGGGAAGAAGGGTTTTTCCAAAACACTTGCTTTGAAGTTTCTATTTCTTAAATAAGATTTTCTTAACTTAGTAAACCCCTAATGAACAAACAAACACACCTATATCTATGTGTGGGACTTAAACTTGAGTTTTATGGGGTTTAAGATATTTAGAAGAGAAAACCTTTCAAGTTAAAGCAGAAAATTAGGAGCAACTTTGCTACTTGACATTTAGTGAAAAGGTAAAAAGAAAACAGTGGCATGACACTAGGGCTTGCTTATTAAAATCTTTCCCTTGAGTATTTAACTCTGGCAAGCTAAATCAAAGGGTGAAAAAACATGTATGGTGAGCTATAAAATTGTGTCCAACACTTGCATTTCTGCTTTTGTGCAGATCGTTTGTTATTCATGTGCAGTTTTGTGCAATAGGGGAAAGGCTTTAATTGCAGGGCTGACAGCTAGTATGACAGGATTAAACTGCCTTATTCATTATTATTATTATTATTATTATTATTATTATTATTATTATTATTATTATTATTATTATTATTAATATTGTTGTTGTTGTATTTTTAGACATTATGAACTGTCAGCCTGAGCTTTACATTATGTAAGGTTCCCCAACTTTGTGGGTTTTTGTTTGCCGTATTAAGACACATGACATCACATCCAGACCTCTTAAGAGAAAAGCTCTGACTGAGCAACGGTGTCTATTTTCTTGGTTATGACAGTGTCAGGGACATTTATAAATGTAAATCACTTCACCCTTATTTTTGTGTTAACCCATATTTATACTGTATGTAAGAGTATAGTGTAAATGTAACAATGAACAGTAGCAAAAGTGGTGCATCAACAGCAGATTGAAAGGCAGGCAGGTGCTCTGTAAATCCGGTGAGTAAATATAACGAGGGTGGAAGGATAAGATCGGGTGAAAGGGATCAGAGGAGGAATGGAGTCAGGAGACACTGTTGTCACGTACTGGGAAGTGGGCAACACAGTGGTGCATTGTGGGAGTTGACACAGAGGCTCAAAAACGCTGAATAAAGAGCTTTGGTTTGGTGCTGCGTTGAAAGCACTAGAATGTAAAAACAGGCCAGAAGCATCCATTCAGAATAAAAAAAAACTTTTACTCTGTCCTATTAAATGCTTTAATTTTGCACTCTTAAATCTTATTGACTGATTTTTCTGCCACTAAGTAAGCATGGAAATTTAAATAAAAGTGCATACATTACGATTATTTTGTTAATCATTGATGGCCTAAGATGACAACTTGCTAAAGTCTTAGCTGCTTGTCAAGATCGCTGAAAAACTGTATTTTTCTTAAAAGTTTTAGTGTAATTTGGGGGATATTTTTGAACATGTTTTCTACTGAGGATTTACATTTTGTACTGCAACCTTTTAGGCGATATGTGTTTATGTATAATCACACTATCACTGTATGTTTAAACCAATAATGATTGCCATTATACAGGAAACATTTGGCCTTAAAATTATTACAGGTTGGTACTATAGTAAATTTCCCCCACAAAATGTATTCCATTAGCTTTGATAAGAAATTTGTTGTAAATGATGAAATTCTAATTTAAGTCACCAAGCCACTTCAGTTGAAAGGTTTAAGTTGTGTTTTTCATGTACTTTCTTGCACTGTTTTGTCATGCATCATGTTAACTTTCACACACTGAATCAAATGTGAAGCTTGAGAGAACTTGACCCAGTGTGACAGGGAATGTGGGATGTCCTGGCATCTTCAGGGTCCGGCTGTGACAACAGGCTTAGAGAAAACACTATTAACCAGGAAAGGATTCTTGAGTCGCGAGCCAAACACATGACTAAAGAGACACATGGAGAGCTGATGGGAAAGGAGTAGTGACACAGTTACCACATGAAGAGAGCGTATCACACTTTCAGGAACTGCTAAGCTGTCTGTCAATCTCAAAGATAAAGACAACATGTGAGCTGTTTGCTTAAAAACTTAAAACAAGAAGCTTTTAATTACACTGGCAGTGTTAAAAATCTTGTCCTTTAACTTGTAATTCACAAGGTAATTAACTGCATAAGCATTGCTTCTACTATTCAGTTATGTCTGCCATATAAATAAATATTACACTACCAAATCAGGAATAACACAGACTGTGTTTTCTCTGGCGGATAGTAGCTAGCTGAAATGGCAAAGGGTGGAACGACCAAAATAATTGTAGAAACTCTGTGTGGTAAAACAATAGGGAAAAGATGAAGGAGGAGAGACCAAGTAAATCAAGAGTAAACCTCAGACAAGTATTCATTTGGAAGGAGCTTCAGATTCAAAAGCAACATTTGGTTTCTTATATTTATATGTAACTCAGCCTACCTAGATAACTACAACTGGGTAACCGTCACAACTTTCTGTATTTGGCATTGTTACAAGTACCAGCATGTTTGAGATTATCAATGGCAAGCTGCTAAGCATGTCTACCTGACCCGTTAAGCTTCTTATGACATCTGTCAGCTAACAGAAAGTGTTCCTGGAGCGCTGTAAATCACTAGTTTAGGGCTGCGTGTGGGGATTCTTTTAACTATTAATATAATACGTCTTTCTTTCTTTCTTTCTTTCTTTCTTTTTTTAAGTAAAGCAAGTATAAGGTCTTTGAATATTCTTCTGAAACACTGACAAAGTGCAGTGCTTTTCAATAGGTGTGTTTTTCCTTATCAAAAACATCAATGTAGGTTGAGATATGAAAAAAAATCCTGCCGGGAGGCTGAAAAAGTCAATCAATGTTGCATTTTTAAATCATTTTTATTAGTTTAGACATATGAGACAAGAAAGGGAGGAAGAAAAATCTACTACAGCTACAGTGTTGTTTCACTGAGATCAAACTGACATCAGCAGAATACATCATGGTGGAAATAAACTGTTACACTTGGCCACAGCAGCACTGGTAGATATTGGCAGGTATTATAGACATTTCAGGCTAATGATTCATGCAGAGAGGCAACATTGCCCATTTATGGTAAGATTGTGCGAGAGATTGTGTAAATTGAGTTTTGGCCCACTCTGTGTTTGTCCCTTACATTGTGGTGAATCTAAATCAGCCTGTAAAAGACTAAACTCCTAATATACTGTATGGACTATTCCTCGCAAGGTGAATAACACAGCCAGAAAATTATTGTATTTAGTGTGTGTGTGAGTGTGTGTGCGTGTGTGTGAGAGAGAGAGAGAGAGAAAGAGAGAGAGAGAGAGAGAGAGAGAAGGGTTAATAGGATATAGCAGTCAGAGCTGCTACCCACAGCCCAGATGGCACTTACCATAAATCTGTGTTCCTCTGCATGCGTGCGTACACACACACACACACACACAGTTTGGAGCAAGTCGCTGCTTAAGTGTGCTCACTTGCAGATCCTCTACTGGAACTCCAGAACGACAAATAGTAAGTCAAAAGACAAAGTGGTTTCAGATCAAATGTACTCTGGAGGCTCACCAAGTCGGTTGAGGCAAAGCAGGAAGGATGCGTGTCCCACTAGAATGACCTTCAACCCACATGGCCCAGGAGCAATAACACCCCATGATGTCAGGAAGTCCACCGCTTCCTTATCTGAGGAACTGAGACGACCTGTTCCCACATTGTGTCCCTTATTCCAAAGAAAAAAGAACCGGGGGAAACCCCCCCCCCCCCCCCCCCCCCCCCCGCTGAAACGGAGCCACATCGGAAGTCCAGCAGGATTTGTGGGAAGGGAGTTGGAGAGATTTATATTCTGTTTTGTTTTATGTTCTTTTTTCTTTTCGTTTTCTGGGAAGTCAAAAAAAAAAAAAAAGCTGAGTTTGAGATTAGCCTGATAAGGCAACGGTGAGGTATTCAGAGTCTTCATCTCAAATTATGATTCCTGTACTGTACAATGTTGAAAAAAATCTTCCTTCGCACTGCCAGAAAGTAGATCTAACAAAATTATGTTAGTCCCGTGTTTTTACAGTTATGCACACACAAATAATAAAGGTTATCTTATCTTATCTTATCTTATCAATATTGAGATTAAGGTTGCATTTGGAAGTCATAGCTTTTTTTTTAATAGATGAAAACAAATGTTCTAAGCTGAAATATTCCTATAAAGTTTACTTCTTTTAATTTTGCATTATCAGCTATTTAAGAGAGCTGTTCCTCTTTTTAGCTGCACAATGTGTTTACAGGCAGAAAAAAAAGAAGACAACTCCTATTTAGCAGTTAAATTGAAAGTTTTAACCCAATCTGTGCAAGCAGGAAGCCTTAGGAAGTGCTTAAGACTTGATTATTATGTTTTTCTCTCAAAAACAGCCATAAGAGCTTTCATTATAATTGCATTATAAAAGCACTGTTGAAATAGTCACCTGTATTAAATATGGGATAAAAATATGTCATGTAAGCACAACTATTAAGGATTCAATACACGGTGTGCCCAGGATACAGGAAGTCTGAGGAGAAACAAATTCCATTTTATTGGCACACAAAGGGATGGAAAAGGCTGAACCTTGTGTACATGCATCTGTGCTTCTCGTAAGTGAAAAAGAGGAACAGGAAGGCTAAAATACAGACGGAGAGAAACTTAGCTTAGGGATCAAATGACAAACAGATCTACCAGGGCTACAGGTTGCTTTGAACCTTCTCAGTGCGGAAGTAAACTGTTTTTTTTTTTCTTCTGAGCTCTCTTTTTTCATTATGTTTCTTTTTGCCCCCCTTTCCACCAGAGATAAGCTTTAACATGCTAAACCCTGTAAAAACAGGCCTAAGTGTTTAAGCTGAGAACATTCTGCAAAGGTATCCTAATTTGTGATGCTGCATCAAGCTGCTGAAGTGTGTGGCACAGGGGGGAGATTCCTAGTTGCATGGCAGATATAGACTGCAAATACATATGGCCTTGTTTTAAAAGATGATGGCCCCAAAGGTTGGAGCTCACACTGGAATTACTATTATAATCAAATTTTACTTGTGGCTTTATTTCCATCATTCCAATGTCTCTGTTGTGACCTCCAACGTAAGCAACCGCTTAAGATAACTTCTTTGCGTATCTGTATAGCCAAGACATATTCCCAAATATTTATGATTTCTTATAAATAAAATAATAAAAATAAACAATTAGTCAAGGTCAGTTCAGAGAATCTTTTCAACACTGTTTTTAAAAACATTTTTTCATCTTTCTACCAGCAACATGTCCTCATTTTTAGATGCTGAACCAAAGGCAGTGATTGAGGGCTGTACAAGTCCATCATACAGTAAATGAAGTAGCATGAATATCTTTCTGTACATGTGCATCTTCAATAAAGTACAATCAGTAACTGTTAAAGCCATATGCTGAGACCAGTACTATACTGCAAATTAATAGGCGTGGGTGGAGGGCCCCCTTCTCCCCCGCAGTCTTTCTTCTTTTTCCCCTCCTTTCTCTTTTTTTTCTGGCCTCCATTTATCACCTCATCCACCTCGTGTGGGTTACCATGGAATGTCTGAAAAGACAATCCCATGTTCTTTTAGAAATGGTGTAGAAGCAGTAAAATAATAAGAAGTTGCTCAGTTGGGCACTAAAGGCGTTTTGCTTTCCAGCTTGTGCTGGGTTTGAGGCAACAAGCAGGTTTACCGGGTAAAATGATATTACATGAAAAAAGGTTTGTGGCCAAGATTAGCATCTGAAAACAGAAGAGTTATTATGACAGCAGGGCATATTTTAAAGCAGTCCAAAAACAGAATGATCTTCTTGACATTCTTGAAAAACCTGTGAAAGACAGGTTTTCACACATTTGATCTGTTAGACTGCAGGAGAATTTTAAAAACTTTGTTCAACTTTGCATTTTATTGATGTTTCTTAATGTTAAAGAAAACAAGTGCAGTGAAAACTGTTAGATGTTACTTAATGTTACTTAATGTCAGCTTTCAGTGCTGTAAACCTAACGCCTCTGTTGTGCTGGGGTTGACAGTTTATCTCTTAAATTCCGCACAAATAAAGACACCAGCTTTTTTCTATTTTTCTTTTGGGGATTTGGGTTGACAGAACCTTAAAAAGATCAAATCTGAAGAATAAAGATTTACCTTCCCGTTTTAAATGAGCTTTGCATCCTTTTTTTCTTGACCGGCCACCGTATTTACAGCAGACAAAGACGTGCAGATAAGGCTCATTTAATAATATAGTCAATACTGGTTTGACAAGTCCTTCAAATAGGCATCAGAGCATTGCTTCCGCAAATAATTCCATGTTTAATTAACCGAAGGACATATCACACACAATCATCATTCAGTAGTAAACTGTGACCGTGCGATTGCCTGGTGGCAAGTCCGGTTGTTACAGCTCCTTCCTCAATATAAACAGGAAGCCCCTCCTCTAGGAAGCTATTAACATGTTATGGGATCATGTTCACAATGCACTAACAACACACACAGCGCTTATGCTCACTGTAAAGCAAGTTCTGTGTGCACTTAACGAGATCTAAGTGGAAGTGAAGGGGGAAGCTGGTCATTAAATGTTTGCATGTGAGTCTCCTGCTTCAGTGCACAAAAGATTTTGTGACTGCGTTTGTTGGTTTGTGTGTTTTCACTTATACAGAGACAAAGTAATGAGAGTTGCAGGCTGTGAGAGCAAATTTTAGCAAAGTGAAGTCATTTTCATCAGCCCTCTGGTTCATAGTTTAGAGTTAGATTCAGTGTTAGGCATCTGTTTAAGACCTAATGCATTTCAAAGGAATCACCACTCAAGAGCTACTTTCTTGCAGTTCAGGAGCTCTTGATCATATTTCACTGTCTTCATTTTCCAGTTTTAGTTGTCATGAAACTGAAGATTATGTTAAAGGACTTAAACATCATCATCATCATCATCTTCTTGATGAATCACACACTTTTCACAAATGTGTCTGTGAAGGAGATTGGTGAGTGTATAAATAGGGATTTTTACTGGTGAGTGCAAAAGGACATTTGAGAAATTTACAGGTGGATAAGTACTGAGCAAAACTGGAAGATTTTTCATGTAGAAGTCATTTTACTTCAGATTTCATCAGCACCTATGATACAACAGGATTGAACAACAGGATTTTGACCACTGCAACACTTCACTGTGCTTCAGGTAAAGTGGACCTGGGTTTCTCAGCAGCCTGAACCGCGTTATGTAACTGGAAAGGAGAACAAGGAGCAGGAGGATGAACACCAATGAAGCCAAAGAGGAAGCCAAGGATGTGGTGAAGGGAGCAAATGGCAGCCTCTGATAGCTCCCCCTTTGTGTGGCTTTTTTTTTTTTTTTTTTTTTTACTGCTTCCTCCCGTTCCAGCCGCATCGCTCACCGCATGGCCTCCACTGGAACAACATAAACAGCTAGAGACCATAGACTGGGCGAGAGCAAGCCAGAACATTTCAGGCACAGTGGCACATAGAAACAAAATACAGGAAGGGCTTTACCGCATTTATGCATAGTAGCTGAACTGAAAGTAAATTATTTTTCAGATACAAGGTTAAAATTGATTAATTATGAGTATATTAATTCAAAAACTTTCAATAGTAAGAAAATACTAATATAAAATCTTACTGGTTACATATAAATTATTGCTATTTAACATTTGGTAGTACTACAAATGCATGTAGTTGACGAGCCAGAAAGTTCTTAAGTGGCATACTTTTGGAATAGTATGACTGTGTACAGTTTATAGCTGGTAAATATACATTTTAGTCAAGCTGTTAAAGATGTCTTTAATCATACATTAATCCACCAATAGGCCAAATAGCCCAGCTTTCCACTAACAATTGAATGCGCCATGCATTTGAGGACTTGTTGCGCTAAGACAGTAAAGAATCAGCACAAATGTATCATCCATAGAAACATAAGTGCACCTACATTTCATAATGAAAACGAGAGGAACAATTAAAAAAAAAAAAAAAAGTATGCACGGGAAGCATTTTTGAAAGTGAAACAATCAGTTTCTTTGACACATTTAAAATGTGCATTTAAACATTTATAGACTTTTATTTGCCTATGGAAAGCAGTTTAACACATATCCCAACTGCCGGATATTTGAGTGGAGATTTAACTCAAAATTGAGCACATCATGTTATATTTTGGTCATCTCAGTTTTTATTTTTGACCATTTTGAGGTTCTCTCAGTACAAGGTTGTCTCCTTTTGTCTGGATACAGTAAGTAATAACCAATTAGTGCAACAGGGTGTACTATTCATAAAAATTTAATTTATATTACATGTATTTTAGGAAAAATGCACACAGCTTGGGGTTTAAAATGGCATGGCATAGCATTTACAATCAAAACAGATGTTATTCTTGAAGCAGTGAACTGCTAAAACACCTGCAAATGAACAGGTAAACACACACAGGCAGCGGTCATATAGCAGACAAGCACTTTTTAAAAAAAATACATATATATATATAGCTGCAGCTCTTCTGTGCAGCTGGATGTCTTTAAAAGGTACCGAAAGGCATGGAAAAACTATGTTGGTAGTGGTACTACACACGTACAAGCACGCAGTCAGACACAAACTCACTGCAACCACTGATCGAATCCTGATTGACCCATTGACGTATGAGAAAGACCACCATGGAGGGCATTTAAATTGACACACACATACACATCTGGCAGTCTGGGGGCTTAGCAGAACAACAAACTTCATGTCTTTGTGCTGCTGTCTGAGACGAGGCAGAATTGGCCTCAAGTGGAATGAACAGGAGATTCATCTGTCCCTTCGCTCTCTGTCCTCCGCCTCGTTCTAGATGCTCGCAGGTCTTTCAGAATCTGAGACTGATGGCTTAGACACTCCTTCAACTTGTCCTCAGTCAGGGTGAGACGCTCTTCCAGCACTGAAACAGTCTGCATGAGGTGAAGCGGTGGGGGTGGGAAAGCATGATAATTACAGAGAAGTCAGAGAATAATTATACATGTAGAAACTAAGCAGAGCAAAGTTCAGTCTGAAATCAATCCTTTCCCAATGTAGAAACAAAAAAAACAAAAAAAACAAAAACAAAAGTAAATGAGAAATCGTCATGGCTTTCAAATGATCATCATTATTATTATTATTCATTTTGGCCTTGATGCATGAGATAGTCGAGATAGTAGAGAAGGCAGAAGTGATTTAAAATTAAATATTTATATTACAAAGATTATTTGATAGTTCATTAGGTGTCATTTGTTTCTGGGAATCAAAAAATGCACCAATTATTTCTTATAGATGACAATGTCTGTGAAACAAAGTACATACAGCAGCACATTTTTTTTTATTTCTGGAGACAATTTTCTCATAAAACTGCAGAATTGAAAATATGTTCAATTTTTTTATTCTCTGTCCGCAAATGTCATAAGACGTAAAATGAGGAAATGTCTCTGTTTGAGAAGTGGTGACACTTCTCAAACAGACAAAGAAGTGGGCAGCTAAATCAAATATTCTCACTCCACCGTTTGCTTTTCTTTACCTTTTATTAGACTTGTGCAAGTGGAAGTTCTCAATGTCTTTTTGCGTCTTCAGTAAGAACAGAACATAGTAAACAACCTGATGCTGGGCTTAAACACTTCAGAGGGAAAAAATTGTCCTCCTTCAATGTTTTTCCACTGCTGTCGATATTGTGAGTTGACACATATAAGCTTTGCCTGATAACTGACCTGCGTGAGAATATCCAGCTGTTGAACAATGTGCCGCAGGGTAGAGCTCACACTCGATGGATGACCAGAGAGAACTTCCAGTGGGTGTGTCTGCGCCATCTCTACTTCTTCCTCTCGTCTTCCTTTTCCTTCTTTTCTGTTAGCCCTCGTTTCATTCTCAGCAGTCGATTCTGCCCTACTTGCACTTCCACCCTCGATCCATCCGTCCAGTCTTGAATTGGCAACATGACATGCTGGCAAACCGTTATAGTGGTGACTGTTAGCAGCAGCAGACTGCATGGGTGTCAAGCGGGGCCAACTGTTTAAGAGCTGGAGATGAAAGCAGGAGAAAACGCAAAATGTGTGGATATTGTTTTGTTCCATTTATGTTCCAAATGCACTGTATCACACGAGAAACCCATATTAAATCAAATCACTCATTGTGACTCTCTGACATTTAATTCAGAACAGACCACTGAAAACAAAGAACTCTTAAAAAATACAAGGTGTTTCCAAGTGCTTGCTTCAGCATCCTGCTGGAAAAGCAAAGGAGTCAGAAAGAACTAGAAAACAGTAGAAGAAACATCTGAATGACGTTAAATGTCAAACTGTTAAAGGAATTAAAGTTTCAGTTTGCAGTGAAATGACTGATTAAGTCACTTTTATTTTTAAGTCTGACATGTAAGCTGAAATCTACCTGATAAAAAAATAAAAATAGGATCAGGCTGAAATGAAAGTCTTGAAAAATAAAGGCTGGGCCTCCTGGAACTAATTTCATGTGGGAAATTAATTTTTATCACTCAATCCTCATAGTAAGAATAAAGTTCAACCAGAGAAACGTTTGTGGTACAGGGGATGGTTTAACATTAATTATAGTGGGCCTTATCTGGGATGTATCTGCGCACTCAAAGAATACTATAAATCATGTCAGAATTACATTCTCTCCCATTATTTAACATCATACACAACGTGCCAAAAGGAGTGCTCTTTCAAGCAAATTAACATTTGTTCTTCGTTAGTCTTGGCAGTCCATGGAGCAGCTTTTCCGCCCCTTATTTTTGTCTTTTCCAAACACTGTTGGTACCTGGCATCTTCTTAATGACGCTGAACTCATGGCAAAAATCGACTGGAATATGAATTGAAGTATTGGATGTTACCAAAGTATCAACTGGAGTTTAATTGTAACTACTTTTTGAACTTAAAGTTGATTATAAACAACTATACTAGTAGATTACCATGTTTGAAATATACATGTATCAAACAGTGACAGAAAGAATACATCAGAGGCTTTCATGATCCTGGATGATATGCAATCATAATACATAACACTATGCAGAGATGGCCAACATGCTTCCTATCTCACTGTTCTGTCAGTGAAGTAGGCCTTGAGCCTGTTGCAACTAGGCAGACTGAAGCAGGTGGATGACTCACACTACTGGATTACTGACTGAAAGGCAGACTTTGTGACCGCCTGACTACCTTGCTAGCTAAAGACAAGTTCATAGGCTGTTTGCACTGAAGAGCTACAGATACAGAGCAAAGCAGAAAAAAAACTTTTGTTTTTAATGCGACCTTTGATTTTGTATGTAATGTTTATTTTCCTTTCACAAGAAGAACATAACAAGGGAAAGTGAACAATGAGAGAGAGAAAAGAAGGGGGGGGGGGCGGTTCATTATATTCAGTGTAATCAGAATCAGAGACAGTGCATTCATTACAGCAGAGTCTTTTAACACAGTAGCTATACAGCAGATAAATATCTATTCTAAAGAACCAATCATTGCTCAAGGACAACTATCCTAACTTTTAGGAGGTCGGGATTCAAACTAGCATGTTTTAGTTTTCAAAATAAAGTGAAATAATTCCACAAACACATTTAATAAACTTTTGCTTAAAAACCACCATAGCTCCGTAACCTCTTTCCAAACATTACTGTAATTCTGCAGATCACATGCCTTAAGGGGCTAGCACTGACATTTAGTAACATCAAGTGATGACAAGCAAAATAGCCTGAAGTGAAGTGGGCAGGTCCCTAGTTACAAAATTCAGACGCAAACAACTGAAGCAAATACCAATTAAAACGAAGGACTATGTTAATTTGCCTCGTAACAATGAACCATCAGTGACCTGGGGCAAGCGAATTGTTTCTTGTTTGGATGATTATTCCATTATTTTTCAATAAATCAACTAATTTTAAATAAAATGTCCATACCTCAATCCATATTCTGAATCACTTATCTAGTTCAAGGTCACAGGGGGAATGAAGCCTATCCTACAAGTCATAAAGAAGAGGCTGATGTTACACTGTCAAGAAGTTGCCAGTCTAACACCGGGCTTTAAAAAACAAACAAACCACACACACACACACACACACACACACACACACACACACACACACACACACACACACACACACACACAAAACAATGGTTAAAGTTAAGTTCACTCCACAACTAAAACTACAGCAGTGGCATCTTAAAACTGTTTGGTCTTGACAACCAACAGCTTTGGCTAAATAAATATATGAACTGATTTGTTGTTGGTCCAAACAATTATTTTGTAGAATTGTTATTGCTTAGCAAATCACATTATAATAAAAGAAAAACAATAATCCAGACAAAATGATGAGAAGTTAAGTTGTACTCAATAATAATGTGATGTATGGGTTGCACCAAAGAGAACAAAAGGAGGGGGACGGGGAAGGCAAGGGGATAAATGAGAGATATTTTAGGAAGATCAAGACAGGCAGGAAGAGGAGGGTTAAGAGGAGGAGGAGGATGTCACACATTCCTAGCCTAATGCATGGAGCAATCGATTCCGGCTTACTTCCTGCATACTGTCCTCACTTCAAAGAGAGCATGGGGACGCAGGAGACGGTGGAGGGAAGAGAGGAAGAATATACCAGGATGTGTAAAGAAAGAGGGTGGGTCAGGATCGACTGCTGGGAGGAGGTGAACATAGCTGTCAGTGTGTGGATGGTGAGTCTCGTGGAATCTTGAACACCTTTTCACTCCTCGTTGATACATCTTGTCAACATCTGCTCAGCTCATTTACAGTTAACATCCCTCCACCCCCTCAGCCACCAAGGAGTTTGGTTACAATTAACGTATAACAGGCAAGGCACTTCAGTGTGCCAGTCAAAACACACACACACACACACACACACACACACACACACACACACACACACACACACACACACAGGAAATTGCTTCTAACTATAATTTGTTAGAAGCTTGTTGTGGTGCACGGCATTATCAGGTATATAAAAGATATACAAAATCACAGAAACATGGATTGTTCAATGTAGAGGGGTCAGTGGAGCTAAAAACTCACAGTTTACAATAAGGATAATTTCAGAGATTAAATCGTGTCTACTACGCTTTATGGAATGTCAGAGGTCAGTCATGGCAGGAATGTTGCAACAGTTGTGTTTTTTGTTTGATAGGAGTAGCTGGTTGGGTTTGGTTGGTCGAGCCAAGCAGAGCAGGGGAAAAACTAGACACTATGATAATGAGGTGGCAGACTGTGTGAGCTGAGTGCGCTCAAGTGTCGATAGGAAGGCAAGAATATCAACACAGCCTGTACTCAAAGTACATGTGCTTGTCCAATCTATGAAGTGCTTCCTAATTTGGCCACAGTTTACTCCACAAGTAATGAGATGCAATATAAAAGACACAAATGTGAGTGTCTAATGGCAAACCAGCACTATTAAATGCTAATCATTGATTATTCAACGATATTGTTGATAACTTGACTGCAGCAGATTTACTTAAAAAGGGAAGTTCATTAGAACCACAATCCAGGTTAAAATGCTAACGGCGGCTGTGATGTTTACGATCAAAAGGATCCCCAGGAGAAACCAGATCACAAATAGCCTCACCTCCGCTTCTAAATCAAATCACAGATGTCTGATCAAAAACATAATTTCCATGAGCACCAGAATTAGCTGCGCTCTCTATTGTTGGCAGGAAACCTCGGGCATTGTGACCCTTGTATAACAAGCCATTTGATCTTAATTGGAGGGCTTCTCTGATGTTCCTGCCCTTACCACTTGTGAAGCCACAAGCGCATCTTCAAAACCTGCCTGATGTTTATTAATTAACATGGAAAATCCTCCTTATGAAGTAGGTAGGCAAAGGGTTCTCCAAAGCGGCACTGTAATTGTTTTACCAATATTCAATCCACCAGACAGTTTCATAATAGCTGGAAAAGCACTAACTAACCTCTTCCTCATTAAGGCTCACCGCTGCATCGTCATCTCACAGATGCAGGCATTTACACCTGCTGTTAAGGCGCAAGAAGCCGCTGCGTTATTCTCCTAAACGATAAGTGTCGCCACTCAGATAATATCGCAGCAAACGCACGGATACGGAGGAGAAGACAAAACCAGAAGCCAAGACACTGAAAACATGAGTTTTTTGGAAAGAACTTTGGAAAAACAAAAAAACAAAAACTTGACAAACAGTTGCAACATCTCCCTCTGTGTCGGTCTCTAAGATGGTGGTAAAAACTGGCATAATCTTACACTTGTGTCTTCAATCCAGGTATGACAGGGGTTGCCGCAAAAATTCCCCCCCAAAAAACCAAGGAGGCGCACAACTGGCTGACGTGCCACAAAGATTGTGTCTCATGACACATGGATGTGAAAATAGTCAGGCAAGGCCAGCAATGGACGAGCATAAAAACAACGTTAGGATCCCGTTCAAGGCTCCATCCTTCAAATTTGCCAAGCATGACACATTCACTGGCATTAGTGCGCCTAACATCAATGGCTGAATTTGTTGCACACGGATCAAGTTTTAGAAGAGTTTCAACATCATCTGCATCTCTAAGTAAGTAAGTAAGTAAAACTTTATTTATATAGCACCTTTCAAGATAAAAATCACAAAGTGCTTCACAGAAGCTAAAACCTAAAAATAAAAATCAACCAAAAGCAAGTTTAAAAAGATGAGTTTTTAGCTGTTTTTTAAAAGCGACCACTGAGTCCACAGATCTCAGGCTCAAAGGGAGAGAGTTCCACCATCTGGGGGCCACAGTTACAAAAGCTTTGTCGCCTTTTGTTTTCAGCCTTGTGTGTTGGACAGCAAGCAAGCCCTGGTCACATGACCTCAGGGACCTGTTGGGAGTGTATGGATGTAAAAGTTCACTTATAAATGTTGGTGCTTGTCCATGCAGAGCCCTGAAAGTCAAGGTCAAAACCTTAAACTGGATTCTGAATTTAACGGGGAGCCAGTGCAGCTGATTCAGCAGGGGTGTGACATGGGAAAACTTGGAGGATTTGGTCAGAAGCTTTGCAGCAGCGTTCTGAACAACTTGCAGATGCTCCAAAGAGGCTTTACATAAACAAGTAAACAAAGAATTACAATAGTCCAGACGAGATGAAACAAATGCATGAATGACAATTTCTAATTCAGAGTGCAATACAATGGGACTCAGCTTAGCAATGTTTCTCAAGTGATAAAAAGAGGAGTGAACCAAATATTTTACATGGGCATCCAAAGTCAGAGCTGAGTCAATACTAACACCGAGGCTCCTGATAGATAGCTTTGCAAATGTAGCAAGTGGACCCAAGTTTTCCATAACACTAGATACAAAATTTTTAGGAGCACAAACAAGAACTTCAGTCTTCTCCTCATTTAGTTGAAGAAAGTTTCCAGCCATCCAACATCTAATGGAGTCTATGCACTTATGCAAAATCTGTAGCTTGGAAACATCATGGGGCTTAAAGGAGATCTATAACTGAATATCATCTGCATAGCAGTGATACGAAATGTCTCTCTCATTAGTTTACGACTGCTGTTTTGCATGTACACACTCTCGTACTATATATAGCATAACATGTGAAGTTGGGTTTTAAACTGACTGTACATTTGTAGTTATTAAAGCTTTTATCGCCAAGCTGAGAAATTTTAGGAAAATTGTAGACAATGGGAAAAAGTTAAACTATACACAAAGCTTTTTGTCAGCCTTTACAAATCTCAAAGAAAAAAAATAGTCTTACTACGTGACATTCCACAGAGTACATCAGCACCCATCATGTAACATTGGCACTCCTTTCCTGTATCACACAGTTTATGCACCACCGATATTTTTCCTGTAATGGGAAGGGAGCATTCTCTAGTCACAGGATGCCATGTAATGCAGTTAATAAAGCAGACTCCATGGCAGGAGGAAATCCTTAACCCCCCTCTTACCGTCCTCCACCCTGGTTTCACTTTTTTCCACTTTCACACACAAGCAAATGTTTTGCCTCTGGATGCATTATAGGTGGCACGTACGCACATGTAGGCCAGCAACTGTTACCAACTCACGAATATACAGTCACTGTCCAGAGGTCTTCCCTTGACTATTAACGTTCCTGAAATCCTTGAAATGCAGTGGAGTTGGCACATTGCTATGTATAATCAGAATCCTGATTATGGTTTGATATACTCAAGACAGCTAAAAACAACACTATATATTGGGACCAAAGCCAAAACAAATATACATCTTTTATTGTAGAATGATAAATGTTAATTGTGGTACAAATCCATGATTCAATGGACCGACTCCATTTAAACGAAGAGGCGTTGTTTATTTTATCTTTTATTTTTTTGTGTCAGATTGCTGCTGGCCTGAATGTGGCCTTAGCCCTGTGTGAAAATCTCATCTTCTTCATTTGAATGAGGCCAGCACATTGACACAGTGAATGCCAAGGATTCTTAGCTTTTTCAATAATGACATGAAAAATTTCACACACAAAATAACTCAGTGAAAGGGCGCTGAACTAGCTAATCAAATATGTGGAATTACTACAATTTTGGTTGTTCTGTAATGTGAAGGCTATATGACTCCAAGACAACTGTGAAACCTCTTTCCAGTGATTTGGTTTCTAACAAGCCTTTAAAGTCAGACTAACAATAGTTATTGCATCAGATTTAGTACTGATTGCTGAAAGTGACATGAAATTATTGATTTTTTTCCCCCCCTCACAAAAAAGAAAACCACTTTTTTAGAGACGACAAAAAAAAACAACCAGTCCTTTTCCCCTCTGCCCCTAACATTTAACCTGGCAGGTCATCTGAAGCCTCCATTTCATGTTGGTCCTGCCAAGACACCACAGCAGACGACTCATTGTCCTTTCATCTCTGTCACCCCTAACTGTCATCTGACAAGGTGCTCTATACCACACCCACAAAATGAAATTGTGCCTCCTCAAACAAAATTAATAAAAACAAAAACAAAAAAAGCCCCACAACAGTTAAGTACGTTCACATCCACCTTTGAACACACAGTGACGTGTCAAAAAGCACACAGAGAAAATAGGCAAAGCACACAGTCACATGAATTAGCACAGATGTTTGTCAAAGGTGTGGCGACACTGATGTTTTTAAAGCACAGATGAGCAGGAAACTAGAGGACGTTCATGTGGCTTTGAGGAAGTGCATATATCCACTTGATTTCTCACCCTCCCCTCTCTCTCTCGCTCCTCTGTCTGCCTCGAACATCCGCACAGAAGCCACCCACACACAAACAAAAATATCCTGCTTGCCATTAGATGCAGTGTTTTCTGTCCACATCACACACACATAAATGGAACTGTAAACACCTCAACCACAGCTAATAGAAAAACAGTAGCTTCCTGCAATGTTTCAGTGGCAGATGACCCAGACACACAGAAGCTAAAAGCACTTGAACACACAAAGCGGGGTAATGTGAAGAAAAAAAGGAATAGTTATGCGGTTACAAATGAAAGCATACTCATTCTCAGAAGACCACACACACAGAATAACATGGTTAGACCCATAACACCACGCATAATGCACTAAACAGCAGCTTGAAACCTGCCTCACACCAACACATATCTTAAATAGAAATGTGTGATATACACACGGAAGTGATTCTTACAAGAAATGCTCCATGTCATAGCTCAAGCATACAGTACAAGAAAAACAAATTTGATATCATCGCTCTCTCACACACACATACATCGTATTATTAAAACTGGTGCTGAAATGAATGTGTGCTGCTTTTAAATAAGGTGTGCAGTCCCTTCAAATGCAGAAGTGAGAAAAAAAAAAAAGGAAAGAAAAAAATCATCAGTAAGAGAAAAGGAAATAAAGTGAAACACACAAAAAAGGTGAAGAGTTCTGGCTGAATGCTCCTGATAAAGAATGAACAGTTTAAGAGTAACCAGTATAAATAAAATGCTAGACTGGCTGAATTTATGATGTATTATTTATGGAATAGCAGAGTCCTTAATAGAGCTATCAGGATCTTTGAAGCTGCACAGACAGAACTGACATGGAGCAAGCAGTTCTGGGATCAGATTTCTCTCAGAGCTTGATAGAGATCAAAACTGAACAAAAAAGGAGGATGAAAAAAATAAATAAAGGAGGATGAAAGGATCTCAGAAACATGGCACGACATGTGTTGATATTGCTTCACTTCAGCTTACATACTCACAAAACCGTTAATAAGGCAATATTACAAAAACATTGCAACGAAAATGTATTGCAATGCCCAAAGTGGACAAGAAAAACAAAAAGAAAAACAGAGTTGAGCTAATTAAGAAAAAAAAAACTAACCTCACCAGCTCACAAATCTCACAAATATTATGCAATCCAAACCTTCTGTCACTTATAAGTTGTGGATAGGGTTTGAGAAGTTTTAGCTTTGTTAAATGTGAAATATGTAGGAGTTGCTTAATGGGTAAAGCACAGCACTCATATGAATAGTGTTTATAGGTTACCACTCATGCTAAAAGTGGATACAGTGGTATCAGAGGACTTTTCATGAAAGCCTCTACCAAAAAAGGTTGTTCAGTGTTCATTAAATATGGTCAAGCACTTGCAGCGTAGGTGTGGAAAAAGGCTTTGCACATCATGAAGCAGATGTTTTTTTTAAAACCACAGCACAACAACAGCTTTGTCACCTGATGTCTTCATTTTTAAGGGTAATGAGTCACAGAGTAAAGCCCTCATTATCATTATCATTAGTCGTGTGGTTCGAACATAAATAACTAATTACTTGATGAATGGACTAAAAACCCTTGACTGGCTTTATTAAATATGTGTCACAGCAGCAACTCAGAGACAACCTGCAATTTTGTGTTTCGGTGGCAGTGGTTACATGTCTGGAGATTGAAAGAGACAGACAGTTACTGTAGGACAGTCTGACCAGGTCATTGAAGGATGAGCACAGCCAGATCCCATAAAAATGACCTCCAGCAGCCCACTGGTGTCAATGTTCCTGAACAAGCAGTAAGAACATAAGGGTGGTCTGAGGACCCAACATCCTCTAGTGGGCTCTGTCCTCACTGCGGAGCATCATTAAGGTTGACTGGCATTTGCCATAGATTACCAGAGTTGATATGTCTACCATTTGCGCACTGTGCTTTTTACAGATGTGAAAGGGCCTGAAGAAGCCATGGCCACGTCACTGCTAGCTCCTTCCTGTGTGGTTCCTGTATGAATTTACAGTCACCATAATGTTCTTCTTGGCTTCTCCAGACCCTTTCACATCTGTTACATCTGCTCAGGGTGAACCTGCTATCATCAGTGAAAAACAAAGTGCGCCAGTAGTAGGTTTTGATGGTGGGTCAGTGATGGTCTGGGAAAGCATATCCATACAGCGATGCTAAGACCTCTACAGGCTAGGCAATGGCACCCTGCCTGACATTAGGGTTCAGGATGAAATCTTTGGACCCACTGTGGGACCCATTATGAGACTCAAGGCAGGCAGTTCCTGGAGGATGAATGAACTCATTCCACTGACTAACCCTGACCTAAATCAAATACACACCTCTTGAACTGATCCCTGACTGTCTGGACATGAACCATCACCTCTCTGGTGGGGAAGGAACTTGCGCTAGTGTGTGAGATTGAGAGATACGAACTAGATATAGTCAATCTTACCTCAATGCGCAGGTTGGGTAATGGGACCAGTGTCCTGGACTGGGGCTAGACTCTGTTCCAGTCTGGAGTTGCCCTCAGTAAGAGGCTGCGAGCAGGGGTGAGTATTATATCACCTCGGTTTGCTTCCTGTAAAAAGCCACGTTTGAAGCTGAACCTGAGTGGTATTCTGTTACTAGATTTCTATGCAAACACTTTGTCCATAACAAACACCATGTTCGAATATAAGGATCTCCATAATCGCACGTGGCACGAGGACACCCTAGGTTGTAGGATGATGATCAGTTTTGTAATTGTATCTTTGGATCTGTGGTTATATGTTCTTGACACTTGGGTGACAACAGGAGCTATGCTGTCAACTGATCACCAAGTGGTGGGGATTTTGATCAGGTGGCACGATGGAGGATGCCAGACACCCCTGGCACACCAAAATGTATTGTGACGGTGCGCTGCAAAGCTCAGCCAATCTATGTCTCCCCTAGTGGTAGTGACTGAAAGAATGAAATCACAACTACAAACAAATGAGCTTTCTCCAAAGAGTAGCTGGCATCTCCCTTAAAGATAAGGTGAGGAGCTCAGCATCTGAGAGGGGCTCAGAGTAGAGTCACTACTCCTCTACATCAAAAGGAGCTGGCTGACGTGGTTCAAGCATTTCATAAAAGCGACTCCTGGATGAGTTTTATCAGGCATGTCCCACTGGGGAAGACCCACGACACGCTGTAGAGATGACATCTCTGGCTGGCCTGATAATGCCTTGGTGTTTCCTTGGACAAGCTGGACGAGGTGGCTGGGGAAAGGGAGGTCATGTCTTTGGTTAGGCTACAACACCTGTAGTACTTGCCTCAGATAGGCAGAAGGATGGATGGACGGACGGAAGGATCTAGACAGTTTTGGTCATTGGTCATATTAGCTGTGGAACTTTAAACCATTAGTGACGCCATAGAATCATGCTGAAAGAAGCTGGTACTTATTCAGAGGCTGCCCATGAGCTGAAGCAATCCAAGTACTCTGACCTGGCAGCTGAGTGCAGGTAGGCTGGCTGTAATGCTGTAGTATTCCCAGTGGAACTGGGGTGTCAGGCTTTGTCAGCTTCTCAACTTCAAATCTACTCCACTTCACAGAAGCAGGACACAGAAGAGTAACCAAGGAACTGGTGGAGGAAGCAGGAAAAGCTAGTTTCTGGTTGTGTTTAAAGAGATGTGGGGGCCAAAAAACCCCTAAGGCAGCAACAAGGGGTGCCAGGAAAAGATCCTGGTCATCACTCTAACACCAGGAGATGCACTGAGGTTAAAGCAAATCGTAATCGACTGGTGGTCCTCAGCTGATGACCCAATCAAGGCCCTATAGATGTTTACCATGGCTCCCCCAGGGTAGTCCTGTCAAAGAGCAACGTTGGAGGTGCATCAGGTAGAAATGTCAGGCAGGTGTGACACCATCTTGTGTGTTGATCTGTTTGTATTTTGTATCTAGATATAAACAGCAATGTACCCAAATTTTGTCCTGTAATTAAAGGTTTTTTTTTTTGTTTTAATTGGTCTCATCTAATCAAAGTACACTGTTGAAGAGGTTTTGTGATTTGTTCTCAAGAAAATTTGAAATGCTAAGCCATGCTGTTCTATTTGGAGAGTAGCAGCTTTCTCCTGGATTTTTTTCACCTGGATTTTCCTGCAGTTTCTACAAGCAATGTATGGTCTGACCTTGGGGTGAATTTCACACGACTGTATACAGTTGGTTATTTAATGAATGTATTTCAAAGATGAATGTATTCACCTGTCAAAGGAAAGAAATTCTTGTCATGTAACTGGTGTATGTGTGTGTTTGTCTGTGTCTATATTCTTGTCACTCATGTACCAGTAATACAAGGGTGGCATGCTGTGGCGGAAATAGACAAGCACGAGTGGCAGCCTGGCCACAATGCATGCGAGCAGGAAGCTATTAACATGGCATTACAAGACAACCAAGGGGCAGGAAATTAAATTTTGCTGCCTCTGAGAAGGTCATGTCCAAGCCCTCCCTTACTGTGGATAACTGATTATTAGTTAGTTTTCTATCCACAGCTGTTCTACCTCTATGTGTTTTTATGTATTCCTTTGAACATTCCAAGTTCCCTATATTTTTAATAAAATACCTATTCATCCTCAAGTTTTGAGTATAAAACACAACTCTCGCTCTGTTTATGGTCTGTATTAAAAGGTTTCTACAAATTGAACAGTTAGCAAGCAGATAGTGTTAGTGTTACAGGTGTTACAGTGTAAATAATTTCACTTTGTAGGTTTAAAAAATGTGTAAAAAAGAAAAAAATATATAAGTGTAACATTAAATAGAACCACACTGCCCTAAAAACTGCTGGTCGACTGGGCCTAATGGTTTCCCTGATGAAAACCCTTCCTACTGAGTAAATAATGTTTAACATGAATCTTGTTAATCATTAATGCCGAACACCATTTGGTTCCTGCCACGACTTTCTTCACACTAAGATAAGCCGACAAAGTCAACATGTCCTCCACTCAACTGAATTATGACGGCAACAACAGAAGGGCACTAAAGGTTTTACACCAAACAGTGTTGATTTTAATCTACTGAGTCAAGGTCATAACAACATAAAAAACACTGGGTCTGCTTTGGTTTTGCTCTTGTGGAGACGACCTCCAATTTATGCTGTGATAAAGGCAGGCAGGAACATGTGTTCTTGACATGGCTGTAATTCACTCTCAAATGCCCACACAGTAAACATGGATCTGAAATGAGCAGGACTCGCGCACCATTTGTGATGCTTTCAAAATTGAGGCATCAATGGACAGAATCATAAATGATCACACCCATGCAAATACGCCCACACACCATTTCAGTTCTTGTCTTCATGCCAGCAGTTGTTGTTGCTGTCGGATATGAAGGCACTTTTTCACTTAATAAGTCCGTTTTTTTGTAATGGCTGAATAAGCTCACCCATTACATAACACCTGTAAACATGGTTGAGAGAATTTTTGTCAGTCCATGCATTGCCACTTATCTGGCTCCAGGTTGTATGATGAACAAACTAGTCAGAGACTAAATATCAAATTAAGAGACAGACTGATAGCTATAATACAAAAAAAAAACAAAAAAAAAACTCCAAAATTGACAAGGCAAGACAACAATTTTAAGAAATAGAGTCACTGAGAGTTTAAATATATTAGCTGTATGAGCCCAAGTTTTCTATGAATCCCAAGGGATTCACCACAATTGAAGCTTTTAGATTACAACTGACGCTCAGTCAGTGGCCTTTCCGAGACCTCAATATTCATCTCTATTAATTCACCAAAGATCAATTAGTAATAAGTCATTTTTTTGTTTTCCCTAGCCGTTGCATACTGTTCTCATTTATGTCAATTTGAAAAGCAAAATCCTTTTTTGAAACTGCTTCCCCTCAGGAGATTTGAAGTAAGAGCCAACAGCAGTACCCATGGGGAAAAAAATAAAAATAAAAAATAAAAATCACCACTTGGCTTAAGGACACTTCTGGAGGATGTTTACCGTCATGAGGGACTGAACATGAAACATGGCTCTCTGGGTTCACTTGTAGACAGATTTAATCAATGCTGCACATGCGGATATCGTTAAACAGAGATCTTTTTGCCAAAACCTGAGCTAACAATGCATCGTCGAGCTGAATAGGAGGTACCAACATAACCCGAGGCACACTCATTTAACTAAATCAAATTACAAACCCCCCCCCCCCCCCCCCAAAAAAAAAAAAAAAAACTATTTACGTCATTGATGTAGATGCCAGGGAACAGGAAAAGTCAGTTTCCTACTTTTGTTTTACTCCCTGGTCCTTACTTTTCATTGGGTCTTGTAGATCCTATGTATGGGGTGGGGTGGGGTGGGGGTGGGGGGTGTTTTTCTTTCTTTTTTAAACTGGATTTCCTCTTTATACTTCCACTTTCCTCTCTGTTACGTGCCAAATGGCAGAGTCTCTGCTATCTGATTATATTGGTACACCCTGTACAAATATCTGACTAAACAGTGCAGACACTAAAAAGGACCACAAACAGAAATAGTGAGCTCTGTCTGTTTTGACAGTTTCATGGTATCTTGAAAAATGATTCATCACCATCTTAAGCTTTGAGTTTACTCTAAACCGTATTGTGGTGGGGCGTGGTCTGCGGTGGCGTGCAGGGAGGGCGGACGCACCTGCACGGCATCCACAATCACGCCCGCCAGGTTAAAACACGGGGACTCAGGTGTGTGTTGTAATATGGTGTGTGGTGTGATGCAAATATTAAATAAAATGACAAATGACAAATAAAACTTGAAACTTGAAACTTGAAACTTGAAACTAAAATGGCTCAGAACACTGATCCCTGGACCCGCCGTGCCTTATTCATGCCACACGTATATTATTTTAATGCCAAAAATAACATTAGATAAAAATAAAATAACAAATCTAGGAAAACCACTTTGCAAACCAATCTGAAAACTTTCCATCCTGATGACATACACCTGCAGCTTTCATTTAAATGGCTTTGAATAGGTATACATCACAGCAAAGGTTCCTAAGAAAGACTCTTGTTAGAGAGGAAATTAGCCTTTCACTGAGTTTAGAAGTTTAGAAACTCATATCCTAACCAGAGGATCGCCTTTGGTTTCTTTCCCACCAAAGTCTCAAGAGGAGACTTTTGGTAGGAAGTGCTTTCACAGCGAGGAAGTGAATGAGCGTCATTGTGGCTTTGCGCAGGATTAGCCCATTTTAAAGCCCCTTAGTAAGATTTAACCACATTATTCACATTTTAATGGCCATTCCCACCCACACATACACATGCCGGCTAAAATCACAAATCCATAGGAATGAAATAAGAGCAGAGGTGTAATGCAAAGGAGGAAATACCAATGTTCATTGATCTTACTCAAGTGTAAGTATTGTGCAATTGAAATTAGAGCAGTGAAATTATCGAAATGGAGAGGTGTATAAATATTGCAACTACTTTAATCAGAAAGCATAACCATAACAAATGCCGAGTAAAGACCAGCGCAATCATGAGTGAGGATATATGGAAGCCAAAATAGTTGAGCGCAAATAAGGTCCTTGGTTAAACTGAATGACCTTCTACAATGGCAGACACCCTCCCCACATGCAGATGGCCTTTCCACAGAAATTCAAAGGATGTGACGTTCATGCTCTTGGCTCTCTTCTGCTCCCTTACAGTAATCCATTAACAGTCACAAATGACGGCTGACGGCACAACAGAGATTCCACTCAAGAGTAAAAAGGACAAATCTTAAACTGAATGTGGCTTCAAATAATACTGACAAAGTGTATTGTACTGGCAACAAAAAAATAAATAAAACAATAAAAATTTCATTAAAAATGCATCATGTTGAAAAACAGTTATTTAAAAACCCCGACTTTAAGAAGTATAAAGCTCTGAGTTTATTTGTACATCCATGCTACATGGAACAGCTGCTGAACAGAAAAAAAGATCCTGCCCATTACCAGTAATGCAACTGATTACAGTTGCTTCAGTTACAATCACAGATGACAAAGCACAGGACAGTATTCAACAAGGCTATGCAAAGACTTGACATTCACCTGAAGTACTGCTATACTTCACTGAAGCAGCAGTGTTAGGTGAGAATATAAAATTTAATGGTGCTGTGAAAATAAAAGCTAACGTCATCTAATATAGCTCAAAATATTGGGCTTGCTTATTGAAATGTCAACAATAATTCACATACAGCTCTAACACTATCTACCCCCTCCAAAATGCCAACCTGTGGGAAACACTGATAGCAGGTGGCTAAATGAATGACAAGAAAGGCCAGCTGATTGTGCTGGAGAGGTCCTCAAAGAGGAAGCAGCTAGTGCTTCCATCAATGTGGAGCAACAGAGGGAGCACTCAAAGAAGGTGGTAGAGCTAGACTGTTTGACTGACTGCTGCAGCAGCAGGGGGGTAGAGGCCGTGCTGTGCCTCTGCCCTTAACGGTACAGGCAGGAGGGAGCAGAGCACTTCCCCCAGGCACCGGCAGCCACAGGTGGGCTTTGTGGTTTGTCTTCATGAGCCCTGTAGCACCCAGCTGCCTGTCAACCCTCTATCAAAGAGACAAACAACAAGCAGGCCTTTTCTGTCCACACATGTGTCCATGTATTAGTCAGTGTGTGCATCTTCACAGCAGTCTTTCTTTAAAGATTAAAATTAGCTTCAGTTTTTAGGTAGATGCTCAATTTTTTGAAAGTGCACCAGATCAGCAGCTTTAAGACAACAAACCAGGATTTGAAAAGGTGGAGGAGGGACACATTAAGGTGAAGACAGTAAGCAAATAGTGTATGTGTAAATTTGCCGTACATCTTCAGCTGTCTTTTCAGGCTAAAGTCCTTTGTAGACATATTTAGGCTGCTTTTTGGCTCAAACAAAAGCTACATGTTCCATACTGTTTCACTATTCATGTACAGTATATGGACTTATACAGGATCCTGTTCTAACCCTAACCCAATATGCTATACAAACATTAGCTATCTCATACAGCCATTCAGCTAACACAACGTTTAATAGGGAAAATGATTTTTGATTACTTTCAAATGTTGGTTTTAAAACAAACTGTGTTAGTTTGTAACATTTTCTATGTTCTTCAGCTTTAAGAACTTTTTTACTAAAGTACTAAAACATTCAAGGTTTTTATTATTTAAAACAAGTTTAACAAAAAGTAAAACCTAAAATAAATGAATACTCACTTCCTGGAAAATATTAAACTTCAGATCCCAGTTCAAATAAAACTTCCTCCTCTTTACAAAATTTAATCTGATTAATTTGTCTGTAGTTTTTTAATGAAGCTCTGTCTGCCAGCTGATTAGCCTGCATTCTATGTGTTTTAAAAGGTTGCCAAAGCACAGATTAGTAACTTGGTAGTGTTCCCAAAGCTGATTAAATTCAACAGCAAACATACTGCCTATTTTTCTAAGTAGAAAATCGATTCCGATTCCTCCAGCTACTCCAGAAAAACTGAATGATATAAAACTCAAAACTTCACAAGAAGTGAGCTATGTATTAATTTCTCAAAAACAGGAGCAATATCACAATTGTGTAGACAAATGTACAGGTGTGCTCCGAATCGAACAGACCCTAATGTGGGTGGAGGAGGTGGGTGAGCAATAAGAATGTGCTTCTTGAATTTCTGAAGATGTGACAGGATTTGTTGGCAGCAGACATGCTTATTTAGTAACCCCAATGACATTCCTGGGTTCACCCAACTCCTCTTAACATCAAAGCCAGGTTTTTATGTAGGCGTCCAGTCTAAATACCAGAGCGGATGGTTACATCAGATTCTGTGTGTATTGCTAAAATGTCTCGTCCACTTCTGCCTTTAAGGCCAGAACAAAAGGTTCTCAGGGTTAGCCTGGTTCTCTGATAATTTAAGCCTTGGCAATTTCTAAATCACTATTTGATGAGAAATTAATCATTTGACCATTTAAAGTGTGAATTTGAGTGTGTGAGTAAGAAAAACAATGTAATTTTTTTTATTTTAGGAGGTACCAGTTATTCTGCCAGAAGGTACGCAAATGTAGGGCTTCATCCATTGCAGAGGAGTTAAATGACTCCAGAGGTAGGAACGGTAGGGAAGGAAAAATTGTAGACAGTTGATCCTTTCTTGTGATTTTATTGTACCACCTCCACATGGGTCAAATGTTAATGTCAAACTAGCCAAACCTTTCAGCCCACTCTCTCCTGCGAAAGGTGATTGTGGAGACCATCAAGTGTTTCCTCCTGTGCAATCCCAAACACCAAAGCTATTGTGTTCTGCAGTGAGTGGTAGGAACAAAGGAAACATGGTGTATTGCCAAGTTAAAAAAATAATAAAATAAAAATCAAAGTGCATCAGGCAACGAAAAGCAAGAGAGATATTTTCAGTGAAGAAAAGGACAGGAGCAACGAATGAACTGATTTCTGAACTGCTGAGAGTGAACCCAAACGTGCCACAATTTCTCCATCCGTACAGTTTGTCCAGTCTAACTACTTAAAGCAGTTACTACAGTAAGAAGCCTGGATACCTTTACACAAATAACTCACAGCTATACCAGATAGTTTAACTTTGTAGTTTTGACTGAAGCAAAACCACAAAATCATTTTTCAAAAACAGTTAATCTTCTAACTGTAGATTAACAGACTTTATTCACAACCCCATCAATCCAACTACCCACGCTGCAGCCACTGTACCAGGCAGCAGTACTAACACCATAATTACTATCATTGCAACTGTGGTGCTGCTCAAAGATGGAGCGCACAAGTCACCAGATGTGTCTATACCGCATAAGTTTACCTGGTGCTGATAGTAGTTAACAAGCCTTAGAACATAAAACAATCAAGCAAATCTGTAAAGCATTTTGTTTTTGAGGAGACTTCTTGTCAATTGGCTTCACATGAGCTTTTCCAAACATAGCTCCTGATGTGTGTCACAAGATCTTGACAAGGGTCCTGGATGTCAGTTTAGACTGGGGCCTTTGAAGTGGTGCAGCATTGGGACTTTCTAAGAATAACTAACTGTGGAGAGGAAATAAATGGGCAACTTCCCTTCATTAGGCTCACTTATGAGTCCATATATAGCTGGTCACAAGGGGACTTGCAGCCAAAAAGGTGGCATGTGGACAAAGTAAGGACATCTATGCTTTTGCTCAAATTAAACAGTTTTATAGACTCTTTTTAATACAGCATTTGTTCATAGATTATGAATTCTATGACACTGGAAGGATAAATTTGAGGATGTTATAAAAGCACTCTGAAAACCAGTTTTAAATTACTGCTATAAAAATGTGGAAACCATGACGCCATGAGTAATTTTAGATCCCAATTTTGTTGAATAACACACACTGAAAATAAATTATAGTTTGGATGTGCCTGCTGTTATGTCACAGAACCTGATTTCAACTATAAGACCACCTCACCACCTTACCATCCCAAGAGATTTTAATTTCTTCTCTCCTTTGCATTACTGAATCTCAGCAACAACAAAATCCGTGAAATATCACAGAAGACAACAAGTTGTCCCATTAATTTTGAACTTCTGAAAAAGGGTGGGCACTTTAAGAATTATAACGATGTTTGGACAAACAGTTTATGCAAACTTTTTGTAAAACCCCTTGAAATGATGCCCCAAAATCTGCACTTTAATCACATATTGATTGTTTAATTTGGAATCTGCTGGAGCACAGAGAAAAACCAAAAACATTGGTACTGTGTCCCATAATTACACAAGAGACTATAATTTCAACAAGCAGCTCAGCAAGCAGTTAATTTAACATCTGTGTTATAGCTGAGAACATCAAACACTGGAATCTGAAAACACCAAAATGGATGAAAAGCCAAGTAAAAAAAATATGAGAAAACTAAGAAACATTTTCTAAGATGCTTCATAGCATCACTTAAACTTCAGCAGTTACATATTGCTTGCATGTAATCATGACACATATCCCACTATATATCCTTTTACATCTTAGAAAGTTAGAAACCCTGGAGCACTGACTGCTAAAAGCATCATACTGCTACACACAATTCACACAACTATTACAACTGCCATTTCAAAAGCTACAACTCTCACAGAAACAGCCTAAGCAGATGGATGTCCACGAGAAAGATTTGATTGAACTGCCTTGCCACATAAATGCCTGCTAATCAGCTTTAGCTCTTAAGCTAATACCAAAAAGACTGCAAAGCACCTGTGGGAAAGGCATTCGCCATTCAGAACAATCTCACAGCTAATTGCTCATAGTCTCGTTGTAAAACAATGCAACCTCTCAGACTATAGTGGCGACCTAACCTTTCCTATGTTCCCACACATACTGTGCGCTAAGCCTCCACAAAATACTTAAGCATCTTTAACCAAAATCCCTGCGTCTAAACTGTGGCAAACAATTAAAGAAAAATAATAAGATAAATAATACAGTAAAACACACAATTCAACAATATCACTAATAATCACTCTAAAGAAACCCCATAGTCACAGCTTTTAGCACAAAAGCTTCATTATGTTTCCTTGCTGTTTGGGTTTAAATTTGATTAAGACATGACTTTCTCAAAGGATCAAACAGGTATCCCCCCAAAGTCTGGATACAAAGAGCCAAACAATCATGTGCAACGTGACTGCTGCGAGTGAAAAACCTTGTAGCAAAACGTGACCGGAACGGACGGCAGCAAAAGTTGAGTTAGAATCATCCTGATTACTGGACAAATCCCTGAACCATTTGTCTCTCTGAGGTTTTTACGCAAGTAAAGTCTAATCCATTTCCATTTTTTAAACATGTTTTCTGAGTGAATTCTGGAGTCAGTGCTTGTTTTCCTATAAACACCCACTATTTTGCACTGTAGTGTGCATGATGAAAGACGTTCTACCTCACATTATTTGATTAGACAGAAGTGGGGAAAATAAATGTAAATGTATAATGTGCGTGAAGATGACTTAAGAGGAAACTGGACTTATGCAACAGATGTGAATGCTCAATATATGAAATGTCCATGGACGACTGAGAAAAAAACCCAACATATGTAGAACAGTTGTACATGGAATAGTGTATAACAGCAGTATTAAGATCTGAGATTAGGTCTGAAAAAGAAAGAGGAAGAGAAGGGTTACATCAAACAATAAAAGCCCATTATTGGCATCAGGGCAACTGTGGTCAGAGTAGGGGGATCCACTTATCCCTCTCCTGGGAGCAGAGAGATGAATGACTTCCTCACAGGTGGACTATGAGCTTAACAGGAGGGGGGTAGCAGTGAGAGATGGTGGGGTTTAACCTGGGAGTGACAAGGTATTGGGTTACAGCTGCACCTCCGGAGAGAAACCGTGACCAGTGGCTTTCTCATCTCACAGGAAATGGATTTATTTTCTGAGCCCTTTCCATTAATCCTCCCTTGCAGACATATGCATGGGTGTGCAAACAATTGCACAAGGGTTCGCACATACAGAGTAATGCGCATACACACCCATGTGTGAATAAAAGACTGGCGCACAGCCACTTTTACAAACATGTCATTCCAAGTTTTAGAACGTTTCTGAAGAACTAGTGACATTTGTTAGGAATAACTACATTTCCACTGCAGGGATCAAGTTCCAGGTGAATTATTTTTTCCACCAAAAAGTCCCGAACTGAAAGTCCTTATGTGTAGGGCTGATTCTGAGTCGTGAAGTAGCCAGCTTACAACATTTTAGTCATTTCTGCAATAGCTGGTGAAAACCAGTTTACTTACTGAGGTATACTGCATAATTGTCAGTTATTTTTTATAAACACGGGATTCAAACTTGGGATGTCATATCAATGTATGTGTGTAAGAGAGGCAGAGAGAAAGTTATAGTAGTAGAGTGAGCAACTCAGTGATCTAAGAGGATGAGGCATTAATGAAAACAGAAAGGTAAATAAGAAAATGTTCTACTGGTATATTTTATAAACCACCCTAGAAGGTACATTTGCTTTGAGACTGTTGTAAACAAAATCAGGCTTCATAAAAACACACCATACTGATTCAGTTAGAGCATTATATTGGGTTTTATCTAAGCAGCCAGTGCCTAACACAAAACTCAATTTCTTAGTCAATTCAAAGCACAGTCCTGTTTTAGCTAACCTTGCCCCTAGTCACCCAAGGTTGGCAGGTAGATGCCTCTCAATGGGAAGGAAAAAAAAAGAAAAAAAAAAAGAATATAAAAAACTGTTCAGGAGAAGGAAAAAAAAAAAAATCAATGTCCACTTTTTCTGCAAGCCTAGATGAGTTATACAGAAATAGACTCGGCCAGCAGCAGAGCCATGAGGCGTCTGATCTGCCTACACAGTTCACCAGGCCACATCCTCTCTGCCTCCACTCAGGGAGAAAATAGCATCAACGTGCAACACAGCCAAACATTAAGGTAGCCTGTTATTTCCACAGACATATGCACTGGTTCTCTTAAATGGGTTAGCTGCAGTTGAGTCCACCACTGTTAGATGAACTTAAATATATTAGATACATTTGTAGCCTGTATTTTCAGTTAAAGCAAATGTGTGAGTGCACATTAGATTCAAGTCAAAGTATATTTCCTTCCTTCTAAAAATCTGAAATTATTAAACTTTAAATCAATTTTAAATCAAAATACCAATACAATAATCACCTACAATATTAAAACTACCCACTTGATACATCTAGTGAAAAAACATTTTTCACTAGTCTGTGCATCAGCACATTGGTAGTGGATTGCTTGTTCCTCGCATTCCAGGGACACCTGACCGGATCAAGTGACAGCTGTATAGATTCCAGTTCATGGCCTTAAGTTTTTGTTAATTTCCCTAAAGCTGTTTTACAATGTCTTGCTGCTGCCATAGACAGTGTGCTGATCAAAGCAATACCAGTGTCAAGGAAAACCCACATGAATGCCTGGACCCAAGGTTTCCCAGCAAAACACTGCACTGCAATAAAATATATTCAACAAACTGTGAATGAATCCTTCCTTATTTAGAATTAGCAAGTTTGGAATTATTAAAAAACAAACAAAATATAAACATAAAGCCTAATAAAAAGTGTAATTAAAGTGCAACTAATGTTTCATGTTGTGTTTCCTTCTCCCTTCTGGCCAGATTCTCATTGGAAGGATGACATCATTATCAAATTTGTCCTTCTTTGTCTCATCCAAGTTCTATTTTTATCTCTCACCTTAGCCTCCATTTAATTCTCACAACAAGCAGGAAAATAAAATGCAACATCTTTGCCTTTCAGGTGTCCTGGTAATACTTGTAATAGACCTCACAGTCTATTCTTAGCTTATTGCAAGGACCGACTGTCAGCACGTTCCTACCAGTGGCACCTGAGGATACTGCTGTAACCTTCAGAGAGCATTCAGAGAACAGGGAGTTAGTCAAACGTGAAGAACTGGTTGAGGTAGGTGGCAGAATATAAGACGTTTCAAATGACAAAAATGAAAGTTCAGAAATAGTTGTATTGTCCTTGTGGAAAAATGACAATTATAGAATTACAGTTAATTTAATAACAGCAATTTGTACTACATGGATTCTACACAAAATCACCCTTGAAAACGATTTTACTGAGAGCAGATATAAACTAGCATTTTAAAGATGTTGGCATTGGAAGTAACAGGTTTGTGCAGGGAGTCATCTTTTTAAAAATGGATCTATATCAAGAATGTAGTTGTGCTGTATTGGTATCATACCTTCATCGTACAAATTCATCTTGAACAAAATTAGCCTCTAAATGAAAAAAAATAAAGGAAAACTTTTGGAGAAACAGTGCACAACCGTGTTATGAGTTGTTTCATAGTTTGTCCACCAGAGGGCACTCTGCAATGTTCATGTTGGCAAAAGGTTAAGAAAGCCACAAACAAAACAACCAGCTGATCCAAACAGTGTTGGCAAGTCACTGCCGTATGCGTCAACCCAGCGGTTACATTTCTTTGGAGGTGAACCTCAGGTTACGTAGAAGACAACGGCGTAGGGTACAACAGAGTTCCGGTTATAGTGCAAGTTACAAAATGGCCTGTATTTGTATAGCACTTTACTAGTCCCTAAGGACACATCCAGTCACCCACCCATTCACACACTGGTGATGAGCTACACTGTAGCCACAGCCACTACATTGTAGCACTGACAGAGGCGAGGCTGCCGGACACTGGCGCGACCGGGCCCTCTGACCACCTTCTAAGTAGGCAACGGGTCAAGTGTCTTGCCCAAGGACACAACGATCGAAAATCGGAGCCGGGGTTCAAACCGGCAACCTTCCGATTACAAGGCCCAACTCTTGAGCCACGATCGCCCCCAATATACAATGTAGATCTGACACAGAAGTGACAAAATCCAATCAGAAGGACACCTTACTTAATTCAGAAATAAATGATCTACAAGAAAAACCTTTTGCCCTGGTAAGAATCTGAAAAGTCAGTGCCTCAAAAAACAAAGAGAAACTGTCAATAAAATAAACCTAAAGTAAGTCTAAATACCAAGTAATCGATAATGTCCCAAGCAATATCTAACAATGAAATATCTTATGCAATTAGTAAGGCAGATATCAAACTTACTCACTAAACTCCAATGACACATACCGCAACTAAATGACCCATCCAATCAATGAAAAGCACACAGAGCTGAAAATTATCTGACGTAAGAGTACAAAGAGTATATATTTTTAAAAAAGAAGAAAAAAAAAAAGAATGTTGATTTCTTCATTGGAGGCAAAGTGTCAAAAAAGTAAAGTGTAATGTCTCCTCCTCTTCTTGGGAGCTGTACATGCTCAGCCACATAGACAGTGATTCACATAGTGCCACACTATCTGTCAAACTGCTCATGTTGGAAAACAACTGTTTGACAAACAGCAGTAAACTGATCATTACAAGTAGACAGGTTTTAGAGAACGTCAAGTTAAAGCGTGAGCAGACCGTTTACACAGTGGCCTTTTTGACAAAAGCATGTAAATGCTATCCATAATTGTGGCTATGCAACATATTTAATCTAAGAAACAGAGAAGCAACGCCATTTCCATACACAGCAATCAAGAGTTACAAAAAAAATGTTTCTTTGTTTGGAGGACACCACAAAGTGCTTCCTGTAAGTCGGTGTTGCGCAAGGTTGAGATTAAAGGCAAGCAGAAAAAGGAAAGAGGGAGGAGGGAAAGAGGAGAGGAGGGGAAAAGGGGAGGAGGGGAAAAGGACAGATGTGAACCTGAAGAGAGAATCTTGTGAATCAGTAATAAGGCTTGCCCTTCTCTTGTATTTTTGATGAGAAGGATCAAGTTTTGGGACACTTACATGCAAGCATCGGATAGACTGGAAGCGCCATGGGGAGTCTCGCAGCATTATGTGACGTGTACAGTGTCTGAAGAAGGGGTTCCGCTGTGACTGCATGGAGTCGTCATATGCTCAGGAAGCCTTAAGTAATATTTCACTTGCACAGACTGTGCTCCACTCTGTGAGCTGCATTAGGGAAACTGCTGCCCATATTTGGCCTCTCAAGGCTAAATATGTGACTCCTTAATTTTATGACTATTAATGGTTTACTGACTAGAAGACAGAACAGCATTTAAAAACAAAACATAAAAATTAATAAATAAAAAAATAATAATAATAATAAACACATAAAACAGGTCAGTATACGATTTTAAATCTTTTTAGCTCATCTCTTAAGAGGAATGCTCCTGTATACATTATGTATTTAAAAACACTGGACAATATACTTGACCGTTTTACTCAACCAAAACAGATAATAACAGAAGGCCATCTAATTCATTTTAAACACAGTGCTAGTTTACATATGAATAGTGCTTTGTAAAAATGTGAAAACTGCAACCTAAGGGGCAAAAATTTGCACACCTGTAGTTCTTAAATTACATAAAATCACACAAATCAAATAATCATTACATGTAAATTTATATTAGGTGCATAAATGTTCTATATTCCTGCATTTTTATCAGTATATCCCTTCATAACCATGTGAGTAAAAGACAGTGTGAACCAAACAGACTATGGGAGGATATAGTATGAATGAAAGTGCTTGGACCAAGTGTACAAGAGCACATTTGCCCAAGTGCAGCAGTGTGTATTTCTGTGTGGGTATGTGTGAATGTGAGGCTGTTATGCAGCCTCTGGGAGTCTGTGTCCTGGTGGAAAGTGAACCCCTCCTCCACCCATTACTATCTTTAGCTCATTTCCGTCGTGTCTTGTCACTCGTGTTCTCCTCTACAGCACTTAAATCTGGTATCTAAACCTCCGGGCCATCCAATATCCTGTACTTCCCCTACACAGAAAGCCAGAGAGGACTGTAGAGAGGCGGGGTCTTCTGTGTTCTATGCAATCACACAAATGTACATGGCCAACATGTTGACAATTGACAGATGTTCCTTATAAATTAACATACTATCAATACTGCACACTTATTCACATAGAAGTGTACCATACATGGCCACAAAAGAGGCAAATTCCCACACAGATCAATGGTAGAAGGCCTGTTAGTAGAGGACAATTTGTCTGTTTAAACTGGTAATGCTAACGTCTGCAGGAACACTAGAGTTGGCACAAGTAACCAAATCAAACCTTCTGCTTTCGATTAACTCTTAAAACATTTGCCATTCATTGTATTTCTTTTACTGCTGACTGGAATCTGTTCAGTGGGATGGTAAAACTCTCCATGTAATATCTTGTGCTGTATTTCCACTTAACTATAAGAGACGCAAGGAGGGACTGTGCTACATTTAAAGAAACGTAAAAATATACAGCTGCACCATGCAAGGTAGTTGCAAGAGAAGTTCAAATAAACTGACAAGAATGGATAGCACAAATGAGTGGTTTTATTTAGCTGCATCATTCAGTTTCATTAGACTTTCTAACTCCCACAGAGATGTTGTCACATTAACAAACAAGAGGCCATTAACAAACAAAACCAGAGGCTTCTTAGTGACCTCTGTGGTTTCCAGACAAATATGAGACCCAGTTCCTGAACAAATTCCACGTTTAGTCAGAAACGTAATGGATAAAGTTACCATGTTAGAAACAGAACTTTGAAACAAGATGTTCATACTTATAGCCTCCTCAATCATACAGAGACAACCAGCAGATGGCAGCTGATAATGATTAGATACATCATTTTGTGAAACTGGTGTGTCTATCAAAGTTTTTTAATGTCAGCTGATAGTTGCTACAAAACAGAGAACGGCCCAGATTCTGACTGAATTTTTGCTCAAAAACTTATTCTGCTAGTGCTGCTAGCTCAGCGCTCAGAATTAGTCACGTAAAAGAGGAAGACAAAACAGCTGATGCCCCAGGAGAGTCATCGTGTCATTACTGACACCTGCACTTCCATACAAACATCCTGAAGGTAATCATGCAGAATTGTATAGTTTTGTAAACACTTTTGCAAAACTACAAACATTTTCACCAGTTAAAAAAAATATTTCGAAAGAGGGGAAAACAACAATGTTATTCACACTTGAATGTTTGCAGCTCAGTCAGATTCTCTCCAGGGAACTAATACACACTCAGAATAAAAGCAAACCAAAGTGAATACTAGCAGGTTTAAAGGCCATTAGTCAAAAAAGCTAATAAAGCACAAGTGATAAGAGGAGATGGCCCTAAATTATAGACAGGGAGGTTACCAATGGCAGCAGGAAGGCCAGAGTATAGCAACCTTCCCATGGGGCCACCCATGTAGCCACCTCAGGCAACTTGCATGTCCCAGTCGTTTTCTCTCACTCTCTCTCTCGTTCTCTCTATTTTCGTTTTTACTTGGGCCCATTAGGGCGATGAAGGAGAAACATGGACACAGAGCGGAAGGGAAATCTCTCTGAGGACATCTACAACAGTGAGAGACCAAAGAAACTAACCAGAAGGGAAGACGAGAGGAAAAGAGGACAAGGCAGAGGGGGAGAAAAGATGAGGTTTCTAAGAGATGGCTATCAGGAGATGAGAGCTGACAGGAGGAGTAGCACTGAGGGCTCCCTGCTCTGAACCAATTTAAACAGGAATGACCCTCACACACATTATACACACACAGTACTAGTGACTCATGTCATGTACAAACCCCTGGAGCACAATCACAAACACACACAAACAACTGGGAAATCACTAGCACATTCACACACTGTAAATGCTCATTCAATGCTCATAAATATGCACATGCATTCATGTAAAGACAACCTGCAGAAGCCACTGAAAAGTGATGATATATGATAATAAGTCAGAAGCTGTGTCTGTGTGTGACATTCATTCATCTTGGTGCAGTGATTAAAACTAGTGCATAATAATGCATGCAATGGATTCAGAGGATTGAGGAAGAGTCATATTCTTGGATTCTAGTCTAGAAATTAAATTTCCTGCCTTTAAACTATTCTGTCTGAAATCCACATCCAATTCTCACAATAATCTAAAGCCTCGATTTAAAATCAAACACTGTGCAGTCTTTGGCACAACAGTGGATGAGGTATTTTGCCGCACAATCAAATGAAAATCAGTCAGTCTCAGTTCTGTGAAAATGTGCATTACTACTCATCTTCATTAACATTTCTTCCCATTTATGCCGGATGTGTGTTTATGAAGTAAGTGGATACCTTGATACATGATTTTCTACTCTAGTTCAAGGCTTGGTCAATGACCCACATGAGCCTCAAAACAACAATATATCACAGGACTAAAAACATGAAAAAATAAAGTGGGATTAACAAGAGAGGGGAAAAAAAACAAACGTAAACAGGACAGCTGAAAAAGGTGGAGCGATACATATATGGTGGCAAAAAGTGCCCTGCAGCAAACAAAAACGTATCCACGTATCTGACAGAACCACTGAATGGCAAACACAGCTAGTAGCTGTATGTTATTAATGATAAAAATCTAAATTTGGATAACATTATTCTATTTTAAAGTCCCATAATTTATGAGGCAAACAGACTGAAAGTAAACAGAATTGAGGAATCCTAAGACAAACATTAAAGAGGAGACATTTCACTTTGGCCCATGATTTTCATGCTTATCAAACTGGTATGCAGCCATCACAATCAGGAAGCCTCCATCTAATCTACAGTTTATTTTTAATCATGATATTAACCACCTTTGTCTACTTACAGTATTTGTGTACACTGCACCATTATACTACAGCCTGTTTATGAACAATTTACAGTCATTCTAATCGTAAACACAAAGCAAAAATAAATAAAACAATAATATACATCACAGCATCCTTAACATCCGCTGCAGCAAGTTTTAGAAAAGCTTCAGGATTTCAAAACTAAACACTGGTCTGCACTGCCACCTGGTGGTGATACGAGCATCCACTCCAAATGATACAAGTATGAATTAGTTTAAGTCGTCTATAAAATGTTCTCATAGACACTATAAGAACAATTTTCATCAGTAACTTTAGTAGTTAAATATTGCTGTTTCTGTATTTCAATATTTTTGTGTTTCAAGTCATTTTTATGCACACACTAAATAATAATCTACATAGACACCCGATTTAATATCCTACGGTTTAGATGTGTTGAAATCTGCATTAGCTTACCATGTTGCCATGGACAGACTGTCCCAGCTGTATGACATGTGGCTCAGTTGATCTGGTGTCTTTTACTGCTGGACTGACCTGGCAACAAAACATGTAATTAAGCAGCAAGCACTGTGCCTTCCAAACAAAGTACGATCTTTAAATGTTTACATCTGCTGTTTATATCGAAATGGCAAATGCCTAAAAAAAATGTTTAATAGCACAGAGTTTTGATGGTCCGTTAGTATTAATGAAGTGAAACAAGACTGACCTGAATGGGTGTAGGCTGTGGGTGATGAAGGTGTGGTCCCCTGGGATGAATGTCAGACAGGTGGGGTGGGGGATCTGGTGTCGACCTCCGGCTGTGTTGAAGTAAGACATCCTGATATGACCTACTGTCAAAGTTAGTCTTCCACAGCAGCACCTAAGCAACCAAGATGCAACCACAAGACCCAAATTCAGCACATTTTCCAACAGCAAAGATATGACCTCGCATGATTTGGGTAATTCATTGTTTAGTCATCGTGCAGAACCTGACTGTCAGCTCCTCCTGAGGCAAAGACATCTCCAGCCCTGGAAAAGGCCACAGTGATCACAGCACCCTAATAAAATATATTGAAGAATGTCAAAGACTACAATCAAACACTATGAAGAACTAATAAAGTGGACATTTCTTTAAGCATCACCTTGTGCCCATGAAGAGTGTAGATCAGACGCCCTTCCAACAGGTCCAATATCTTAATAGTGCCATCATTTGAACCACTTATCACATAGTTGTTGGATGGGTGGAAGGAAAAACTGTTGATTCCTGCACTATGAACTGATCCAATTGTTCAAAAAAAATAAGCCACAACCACAAATATACACATATATAATTGAATTTTAAATGAAAACTTAAATTAGGTGAATTAATTGTATACCTAGTAATCTAGGAATGCAATTAAAGTCTTAACTGTAGGATATTTCAGACACTTGTTTACACAAGATTTAAAAAAAGCATTATCGTACCACGATAATGCTGAATAAGCTTGTTGGTCCGTAAATCCCAGATTTTCAAAGTACTGTCAGCTCCTGACGATGCAATACAGGTACCACTGGAGTTGAAATCGACAAATGTCGCTGATCTGGGGTTTAAAAAACAAAAACAAAAAAAGAAGTCAATCAGTGGCCATCAATAGGAGAGCAAAAGTAGGTGAGTTAGTTTTCACATCAAATTACATCTAGTGATGTTCTGGCCTTTCACCACTTTACAATCCAGCTTCTAAATTTTCAAACACAACCAATATCCTCAAATCGGGATATCTCTTCATTAAGAAAAATCTGCAGCTTAATACATTTTTGAAAAGTGTATGCGCAAAATTTGTCAAAGAGAAAATGTGACTGTATTAACACAACGGATTGCATTTTGAATTTCAAGTAACTGATGCACAAAACTTATATGAAACATACTGAGAAAAGAGAACACTAGATCAGTTTTTGGAGCGATTTTACCCTCCACAGTCGGTCAAACAGTTGATGCAGTGTTTGGTAGATGTGTCCCAAAGCCGGACGGTCCGGTCATCCCCACAGGAAGCTATGATTCTGCCATCCGGAGAAAATCTACAGGAAATAAACACACAACGATAACACAGAAAAAGTCCAAATCCACTTTTTGCAGTACTGTGCTGTTTCACACTCATATAGTTACAAACTATCAGTTGATCAGTGAGTTGTTTATACAGTTATGATCAGACGTTTGCTCAATTTTTTTCCTCAATACTCTCAATTCTGGGTTTTTAATGTCTGCTTTGAACTGTTCTTTTTCCAGGGTGGAATGATTGTACATCAAACAGATTAAATTAAGGCAAAAAACAAGAACTGGGTATACATTTATTTTGGATTCATTTTTAAGTGTACAGAAGTACACATACAGGCTCAAATATATACACCCAATCACTTAAATATTTTAATAAGGGGATGCTGAAGGTTCTACAATGTTTTCTAACTTAAAAAGACCAAAACCTATTAACTTACCTATTAACTACAACTGGACTTTTTTGACAGCACTTATTGAACTGATCAATATCAAGAACAATGGGAAAAGTCCAAGTTAAGATCCAATGAGAATGTCATGGATCCATTTCTACACAACTGCAGATTCCAAAATCCTCAGTTCAAACAATTTTGCACAAGCATGGTGGTGGTATCATCCTGCTATGGGGCCGTTTTGCTGCCGGTTGTACTCTTAGACTGCAAAAAGTAGATAAAAGTAAAAAATGAAGAAGGAGGGCTACCTCCAATTTCTGCAACTCCGCAATTAGGTATTCCAACAGGAAAATGATTGCAAACACACAACAAAGCGGGTTTTGGAATGGATAAAGCAGGCCAACATTAAGTCACGACCTCACACCACTGAAAAGTTGTCACCTTCCCCTAAAAATCCAGGTCTGTGCCAAAAAAACAAGCAATTTAAATGAACTCAGGAAGAGTGGTGAAACATCTTTGTTGATGACTACCAAAAATATCTGGTTGATGTGCAACTTCACTTAAAAAACTAAAAGGTTTGCTGAGATTTATGGCAATGAGCTGTATGTAAACTTTTGATCACAACTCTATGTAACATATTAACTTCTTTGACTATATTGGAAATTCAAATGAGCACAAAGATACAAACCAAATGTCAAGTAAGTTATAACACAACTGCATGAAAATAGACTATAGGGATTTATGTGCTCTTTGGTACCTAGCACAGCGCACCCAGTTAGTGTGCTGATTGAGGGAGTAGATGAAGCACTGCCGGTGAACACTCCACACTTTAACAGACTTGTCATCTGATGCTGTCACCAGTCTCTGGCCATCATGGGAGAAGGCAACACTGCGTACAGCAGCTGTGTGGGCTTTGAACACTGTCGACTCGCCTTTCCTATGAGATGCACATAAAATAACCAAATACAGCCATTTTATTTTTGTTGCCAAATCTTTGTAAGATATTAATTTATACACCAAACTGCATGTTATTGGACCAAGTTTTAATTCACAGGTTAAACATGTCCTGGATAAAGTGACTGATGCTTACATTGAAGGTGTCCACAGTCTGACTGTTCTGTCCTTGGAAGAAGAAGCCACCAGATTGCCAGATGGAGAGAATTGCACCCCAGTGATCACATCCTGGTGCCCAACAAATTGAAAGGCCCTCGCTTTGGGAGCCAAATTCCATATCATCAAGTTTTTATCTAATGACCCTGAGGCTGGAGGGACAAAAGGTAACAAAGACACATGGAGACATTTCAAACAAAAAATAGATCATAAAACTCCCATCAGTACAATCAGTACAGATAGCCTTTGTTAGAGAAATAATGCAAAAGCATTGGAAAAATTGGACACATGCAGGTTAAATGTCCACCCATTAAAACAGCCCTTTTTGGAACACAGGATAGGTGGTTTCAATATTATTTGCCTAGTTCTAAAAATAGCTTAAATCTGTTCATTTTAGTTCAAATATTATCAATAAAAATTTAAAATACCTAGCAATGTCAACATGCTCTTTCTCTTTTTTATAACGTTATTTCAAGGTCAAAAGAATGACACAAGACTAGAGCAAATATATGCATGATGTTAAAAGCATGTCTGCATTTGAAAAGTAAGGGTTACCCAGTTGTTTGCGGTTCGGATTGAAGTCCGCACAAGTGACAGCATCTTTGTGTCCCTTAAAGTGCCTCTCCAACGTAGGATCCTCCTTCAATTACAATGCTCAATTAGTGTAGAAAAATTTGCGTGCATTGTTTAAAAAAATCATCTTGACAGGAAAATAGGCTGTGTGAAGAATAAACCAATTCTGACTTCTTCAAACTAGGAAAACTCAGCGATTATAGTAAAACATTTGACTTTGATTTTCGAATGACACTCTGGCGTTGCTCTGCTTTATGAACACTTTCACTCTTTTCGTGTTGTTAGGGCCAACTTGCTCAGACTCAAGTCTACTGCTGGATAAGCGTGGTAGTCTTTACTTCCCTGCTCTGTTGCGTGGTCGTCCGACACTACAAACATTACGCTTGGCGAAGCTGAAGAAAGACAGGTGTAAGCGATGCTTTAATAAGTTAATATAGAGGACCCCGTGTGACAGCCCAATCAGTAAATCCTCTTAGCAGACGTAGCTAAAAGAAACTTGCCGACTCGGCTAATATTAGCGCCATATGACGTTATGTACACAAAGTTTCGCACATTTCTTTTAACGCAAGTTTTAAAACAAATATACTTACCATAACAGACGCCATTGTGTGTGTTGAGTAAAAGTGCTAAAGTTGTCTGCAGGAAATTTGAACTAACCCGCTCATCTGCACCTCCATGACTGTCAACATAGCACTGCGCGTCCAGCAACTCGTTCAGACCTGGCTTATCGAACTCAGATATAATAGCTCAACACTTTTTTTCAGTAAGCTGAATTCACGTCGTACTTTATGGTTTCCGAGGTAAAAAATAAACAATGAGTTACGTTAAACGCATAACAGAATTGCACCTTTCATCTGCAGCGTGAAGCTAAAACGAAAACAAAAAACAACCCGTGTTCTGTAGCAAAGACTGGTGTTGCATTCATGACACATGTTAAAATGGTAAACGTAAAAATCTTCACTGGAAACCATCTTTACAAGATAATACTTAAGCACAGAAACCATTCACAAATACAGAAAAATCACTCAAAGTGAACAAAATAGTATTGCTATTATTACTGAATTATTCTATTCAAACTCTGGTGTCATATTAAGGATTTAAGGGCTTACTGTAATTATGTGTCGTACAAATATAAAAAACGAGCATAGCATATTGTGTTAAACAACAAAGAGGAAAGACTGCGTAAAAATATCGGGTAGAACATACCAAATTCACAAACCACGGAAATATTCTGCAAACTGTAATTGTGTTGCGCTTTTAACCTAAAATAACGAGACCCGAATGCGCCATGTCATGGGTGGAGCGTCTTTGGCTGCTAAGCAACTAGCCAAACCACTATGTCGACAGAGCGCCAGAGTATAACCTTACCTGATTGGTCGGTGAAAAAGCATTGACGAATCAAAACTGAGATTGTTAACCTTGAAACTGGACTTTTGATATTGCGGTTTAAAAAGATGTCGCTGAATCGAAGCATCGGCAGCGCAGAGGTAACGTTGGGGAAGAAAAATAGCACTGGTTGTTTTATTTACAGGCTAAGTGGCATTACTGCACTGTCGAAAAATCCAGTAACTTAATGCGACTACAGCATGAGCAACAAAAACTAATGTAGCCCTTCAAAAGAGGTAGCTAGTCGGCTTTATTGGTGACAGTGTTACCATATCAACGGTAGTGCACCTGTTAAAATGACAGCATTAGCTAGATTACTCACTACTATTGAAAAGGTGCTCTTTATTCTAGACTGTACGATTTGCCTTTAAGCTATCACAGCTAACGCTAACGTGTCGTTCTTTTCTCCCTGCAGTACTTGAAGAAAAAGATACCGAAAAACGCAAAGTATGAGCATGTGAAAACGAGGCTTGACACAGGTACATGTGCAAGATTTACGTGACTGCGTAGCTTATTTTGACACACAGTTTGAATGCTCTTTAACTTCCTTATACATGTTAATGTCACGGTTTATTTCCCAGGATGTAGTCTCACGAAGTATATGGAAAGACTGGAGGAGATTAAAAAAAGTGAGTAACCTGTCTTTAAGAATTTCGTGCTTGCAGTATCCTTATAAGCATTCTCATAAAACATGAACCAAATTTAACTGCGTAGCAGTGTGCATCAATATTAAAAGCACTCTGAAGGATTCCATATGTGATCCTTTTGACTGCAAACCATGAAAACAAGCATCCATGCAAAACCCTTTCTGGACAAACAAACACCCAATAAAAGAACAACAAAAAGGTATCAAACGTGGATCATTAATGCTCTGATACATTTATCTGGCTTCTTAATGACTACCAGTCACTCTCAGTCCTAAAACTCACATGTCAGTGTTCCTGCACACAAGTACTCTGCACGCCAACACCCTCATGGACTGAGGTGTGCACCTGCTTACTCCACTGGGCCTAAGCGAAACACAAAACATCTGTTCCTCCAGGCAGCTGGTCATAATAGTACAAAATCCCTGTTTAATGTACCGCCCCCTTGTGCCACCTCCCACACAGTTGCATCAAAAATAACAGCTCTCTTAGGAGATAACCAACTATACTTATTCCTTACTCTTTTATTTTCTATAACCGAGATCTATACTTTATCTTTCTCACCAGTTACAATAAAAATCGATTCTTTTTACAGTTTCAGTGTCTTCCTAAAAGATACTTGACAATGGCAACATTTTTGACCCAAGTAGTACAAAACAGTTGTTCTGCCCACTGGTCTGCTAGCCTGTTACTTTAGACTATTGGTCATGTAACATCAGTTCAGCCTTCTGGCAACTTACAAATGAGGTCTTTTCTGTATAAAGTGAAAACGTGGCTCAAATAGCACACCTTGGCAGAACTCTAAGATCCATGCACTTTCCTTAAGTGCACAAGACCTGTTTACTGTACATTCAAGGCAAGATTTACCAACCTGGCACTCCTAATTTCTTAATAATCAATGGGTGTCTCCTTGCTCGCTGTGTACTGTCAAAAGGTAAAAGAGTGAGCTGCTAACCTATTGATATATCCCAGTTTAATAAATCAAATTTGTGGACAGTGATTTTTTTTCCTTCTGATTTCTCAGGGATAAGAGACCCTGATCCCTCCATTCTCTGAAGCAGATTGTACCACTGTTCGCATTTTTTGTCAGAGTGTGAATTACTGAGGTCTGAATGGCAGCATTAGCTGCACTGATAAAAACAGGCTGAGCAGTTTGATTTGAGCGCTGGGGTGGTAGCTTTAGTGGTAAGGTAGAATGGGAACAGACACGTTAGAGTTGTGGCTCTGGCTACGTCCACACTAATGCGTTTTTTCATTTGAAAATGCATCGTTTTCTCTCCGTTTTGGCCTCCCGTCCACACTGAGACGGCGTTTTTGCTGAAGGAAAATGCAGAATTTTGAAAACGTTCTCGAAAACGCATACATTTGAAGACGGTGCTTTCGTGTCACAGTGTGGACAGCAAAAACGAAGACTTTTTGAAAACGATGACACATTTTAGTCATGTGATGCAGTCATGTGGCCAATTAAACTAAGATAGTGGAGGGTATTATACAGCAGTTGTTTTGTTTGCTCTCAATTTTGACAGCCCTATTAAAGATTAATATCAGTTTGTACATGCTCCAGATAGCTTTTCTTCAAATTCTTTAACTCTCACTCGCTTTTACAACTTTGTACTTTTGTGTCACTCACAGCAACAACTCCACCTCATTGTTAGTCCATTTAAAAAAAACTTGGTGCTTTTCCTCAACATTTTGCCGCAACATTTCAAACAGCCGGAAAGTAAATAAATGGCAAACGGAAATGAGGCAGGCTGAATCGTCTTGCGTTTCACGCATGTGCAGTACTGGAATGTAAGCGTTTTCAGCCGTTTCAATGTGGACGCACAACTGTGTGAAAACGACTGAAAACGCTAGTGTGGATGCGGGCCGTTTTCAGACGAAAACGCCGTTTTCAAATCTATCCGGTCCAGTGTGGACGTAGCCTCTGTGAAGCAATGGAAGGGGATAAAGAAATACAGGACCTGATAGACCCAGGTGAATTTGATCTACTAAGGCTGCACGCAGTGGCTAAAAGTGCTATTATACTCTTTTGTTCACACTTATCAATTACATTAGACTTCATAGGAAGCATTTACGTTCATCTTCAAGGGTTATTCAAAAAAAAGCAGCTATCATCAAGACTGTGATGGTTTTCAGCGTTGCATATATATTAGATTCATGCATTTGTTTTCTTTCCATTTAAGATTACAGGTATCGAAAAGATGAAATCTTCAAACGATTAAAAGTGACAACATTTGCACAACTGGTAAGCATGAAAATTGACTTTTTCCAGAACTGTAACATTCTGTAAGTTTGGTGTTGCAATCAGTGGAAAGTCTACCCACCAACTTGATCCATAGATGATGATTAAACAAATGGCTCTCTGTTTATTGATATTTCTTCTTTTATTTTCCGCAAGCTTCAGGATGTGTATTTCTTTTGTTACACTTTCATTTATAATTTTGTTTAAAGAAATTTCTTCTCCTTTATCTTCAAAATATTCTTTTCCACACCAGATACTGCAGGTGGCCTCTGTTTCCGACCTGAATGAAAATGAGAAAGATAGTGAATCTCACAGTCCAGAAGGTAATAGTTGCAGTCAGAATCACTTGTTCACTTAGCATGACTTTGACTTGACTTTATTGTAATGTATGGTTATTGATTTGTAGATGGTCTGCAGTTGGAGTCTGGAGGAGACTCAGAGTTTGCGTCTGAACACACCAATGGCTCTTCGCTGACATCAGTCCTGTCAGACTGTCAGGAGACAGGAGACGCCAATGAAGTCTGCTACACTGCTAGGTCAACTCTTCTAAGGTCATTTACAGCACTCCGTAAACCTTTACAGAGTATACCATACTATTTGTTTTTGGACAGACAAACTTTATTATGACAACATTTACTATTATTATTATTACTGTTTATATTAAAATGTATCCTAAGGCAACAGTAAATATCATTACATTGTATTTCCTTTTTAAAGATTTTGAAACTTTCTCCATGCAGTATCTGACTTCTATATGAAGTCAATTTTCTTTTTCCAGGAGTCTAATTTGTATTTGCAACTGCACTAGCAGATAGATCAGATCTGGATGGGTATTACATTGTGAGTTCACCCATTTCAAGATGTCTTTTGATATCTACCCACATGTATTTCATGGTTTATAGATGGCTTATAAAGTCTTGAGAATTGAACTTTCTATGGTGGCCTTGAGAGGTCAAATGGACTGCAACAAAACATTGAAAAAGCACACAAAACACAACATAAGTTGAATAAAACACAACGGAAGTAGAAAAAAAAACAGCAAAAGTTGAATGAAACAACAGAAAGAAAAATGCGTCGAAAGCTAAAACATTCCAAAATTAAACTGATGTGTTTCTGGGGACACAATAAGGTGACGGATGAGATACAGAAATAGCAGAAACAAAAACATGCAAAGGATTGCACTGACACATTTTTTTTGTTTAAGTGATAGGTTTGTTGTCCTTGGATGCCTCCACTTTTTTTCTAAGTGATTTAAATATTGACTTATGTCGTTGTTTACATTTTGCACAATATCCCACATTTTTCTTCTGGAAAGTGTTTTGTAGAATGATACAAAGAGAGTTTGTTGACAGCCAACCTGCGTTACATTATCAGCCTCTGTCACACCCAGCACATAACAATCGCTACATTAACCCCAAGCACACCTGAAACTTACACCAACTGTTCATTATCTGTTTACATACAACATGCTTTTTGCACCTAAAGGCATCTGTTTGTCCAAAACCCCTCACATCCCTGTTTATTTCACACTTAATGACCTCCCTCACTCTGTTCTTAGCATCCCATACTCTCCAATTATCATCATTATCATCATCGTGCACTTTAAATAGGAATCCCACGGGTGTAATTCTATCGGTGGCCTCTCTGAAGGGGACAGACTGCCATTGTAATGGGAACCCTTTGGAGCATACGTCACCCTGTGCTTGGGGACAGATGGAGACAGAAATAAGGGCAGCACTGGGTTAAACTTGTGATGTGCTGTTTGACAAACTCTCATTAGGCCTTCTGTCCTTTATGAGACAAAGTGACTACTCTACTATATTGACTCAACACTGCTTTCACCAGGCTTTTATAGTCATATATCAGGAAAAGTTAAATGAGTGGAAATGATTTGTAGCTCGTGTTAGACTAAAATTAACTGTAGAGGGTGTCGGGTGGGTGAACTGGGTGAATCACATCAGGAAAAAAGTATAGTGTCAGTATCAGGTTTTAGTCTTTGCCTCAGTGTACAGATAATAATGTGCTTTGTCCACACAATCTGTACCTTCGATCTTACAATTAAATTATCCGTTATTTTCATATGTTGAATACTCAGTTCTTCAGCATCCCTGAGTTATAAATGTGACAGTTGCCAGACTCAGAAAAACGACAATATAAAATGCAAGAAGCTGCAGACAGTCTGAGGCTCTCCAATCTTTGACCTTTCAGTGTCATTAGTGGTGTGGGAGAGCTGAATATAGACAGGAACAATCAAAAGATGGCAAGTGAGTTGGTGTCCAGCCCAGAGCCAACTGACAGGCCCTACACCGATTGCCCCTACCTGCTGCTGGATGTGAGAGATCGTGACGAGTATGACTGCTGCCACATCATTAGCGGTAGGTAAACATGAAGCTGGATCATTAAACTCCTTGTACAAAAAAAATGACATTTTTAATTTCAATTGTCTGTCTTTCGTGCAGCACACAGTTTTCCCATTGCCATGCTATCTCGGACAATGAACCCCTACACCAAAGAAGTGCTGGAATACGTATCCTTTTATAGTCACATCACAAATTCGGCAGCTGTTAATCTTTCATGTTACAAATGTGAATAGCAACACTTAACTACTGACTGTACCTTAACCCACCAGCGGTGTAGAAAAATGCCCCAGGGAAGATCATCATTGTATATGATGATGATGAGAGAATAGCTAGCCAGGCAGCTACCATCATGTGTGAACGAGGGTTTGAGAATCTGTTTATGCTCAGTGGAGGTAAGCTCTAATATCACTGGAGCCTTTTAAAGTACTTTCTCTAGAAGTAATCTGTTTCATAGTGGACATGTAATATGTGTCCAGGTGTGAACCTGCCAAGCATATATGTTTTCCAATGAACTCAGAGACTGTGGCCAAAATGCACCGTCACCCCTTTCTGCAGCAGCTCTGGGATGTAAACACTAACGTCTACAATTATTAAAAATAAGTTTTGTAAAACCAAGCCTTTGTCTTCATGTGTCTTGCCTTGCCAGGTCTCAGAGTAATCGCTCAGAAATTTCCAAGCGGTATGACAACAGGCTCCATCCCCGCCTCATGCCTGTCCTCTCCTACATCATCAAAAGGGAAAAAATGCAACGCGTCACAGCATCCGGCACAGGCAGCAGAAAAGAGGTGGCGGTTCACATCAGAAGAGCTGGCCAAGATCCAGGAGCAGCTGGAAGAAATACTCATCCCCAGTAACTCTAACAGTAAGAAGACACTGTTAAAGATTTAAAATCCAACTGGAAATCCAATTTGTAGAACACAGCAGTTGGCAGCCACTTGCTGCATTTCCAGAATTTTCTCCTTTTAAACTATTAAAACAACGTCTTTGTTCCTGTATTACGGTATTTAAAACCTTATGTCCCATATGCAGTATTTTCTATTTCATAGACTACTGAGGTTGAAGCTAAATACTTATTTGATTGTTCCAGTTGTTGTTGTTGTTATTAATATCATTATTATTGTTATTATTAACAATAAAAATAATAGTATTACCATATTGCTTCCATAAAGTGATGCTATGGCCCATGTTTACTGCAGGTCGAATGTCCAGCCGAATGTCAACCAGCAGTGCCCGATCTACTGCATCAAGTCGTTACAGTTCGTCTACAAGTGGTAGAGGCACTGCGCGAGTTCAGAGCAGTAGATCCTGGAAATAACCCCACTCCTTTCTTAACCACAGATGTTAACAAATATACCTCTAAATAAGAGTCCATGTCTTTCAGTTAAATCTAGCATTCAGCTGGATCCAGTATCATTTGTGGAAGAAACTAAATAACTAAATAAAAATTCAGCTTTGCTCCAGAATGTTCTCTGAATGCTAACATTTCCCTTAAATATATTTCTGTACGTTGGAAATATCATGCTAATCACTTTACAACCGGCACACTAGTAAGATGTTCACATCTAGATAGTTGTGTGACTCTGCATATGAAAAATATGTTAGGAACAACACAGATGTTTTATTTGAGACTCTGAATGGTTTCCAATTGATTTCTTAACAGTGCTTCAAAGTGAATCTGAGATCAAAGGACTTTTCTCACACTTATAACACTATTCATCAGTTTTCACCAGCTAATAAATCTGCACAAATAAATCTGTGCATGGTCTGGTCATATTTTGGTATTTCTGCTGGAGCCAGGAAAAAAAATGAATGTTAATATGACATGAAGCATATGCTGGAAATCTCTTTATGAAATGAAGTGTAATGTATTGCACAAGTGATGTTATAGAGTTTAATCCAGTTTGTTAGGTTTTGAAAAGTTGTGCTGTATTTTTGTAACTTTTGTCTTTCTATTATGACAGTTCACCAACAGTCTTTAACTGCAGTTTCAGCATTTTAGTGTATTTTTTTAATCTAAAGTACTGTGAAATGTTCACATTGTGTGATTAATGGAAACCTTCACACTGACATGCATGACACAGATCAGTCACTAAAGAAAATATGTAAACGTGTTTGACGTGGCCAGAGCATATTTATTACAAGCATTGCCTACATCAAGCCTATTCAAATGGCGGCCCGCGGGCCAAATGCGGCCCAGAAGCAACCTGCGAGTGGCCCTGCCTGTGGTCCTAGCAGAAACACAGAGAAAACGCAAAAAATTAATTCATTAATTAATTTTAAAAAAATTAAAAATTCCTACAGCGTAGGGTAGACTGTGAATGCAACACTCCTAGTAGCCTAGCAATATTTAACCCACAATGCACCGCGATGTAAACATATTAAGCAATCGTCGTAATATATGATGCGACAACAGCATGTCTTTCTCAGTCCAAAAGCGCAAAATTGACAATGAACCCTGCCTGGACTGACAAATACTTATTCATTTTACCGCCAAATCCAAATGCCAAACCAATGTGTTTAATTTGCAGTGAGTGTGTTGCTGTACTTACGAAGGCACCACAATGACAAACACCAGACTTTCTACACAAACTTTCCAGAGCAATCTCAGGAGAGGGCTGCAAAAGTACAGTTTAACTGCGAGTTTAATAATCTTACAACCGGAGTTGTACTACCACGGTGAGGGTCCTGTACAGTCCAAGAGAGAGTTGCAGCAGCTTTCCTTCGTGTTTGCTTCTTGGCGAAGAAGAAAAGGCCTTTCACAGATTCTGAAACAGTGAAATACTGCATGCTGGCCGTGGTGGATGCGGTGATAAGTGACGAAAAAATTAAAGTAAGTGTGACATCTGCTATTAAAAACGTACCCCTGTCAGACAGTTCGTAGAGTTGAAGTTCTGGCGTCAGACGAGTTTGAAATGCTGTTAGATGACCTGAGGAAAACTGATGTAATATCTATAGCAGGAGATGGGTTCAAAATGTTTTTTTTATTATTATTATTATTTCAAATGTGCAAAAAAAATTAGTTTAGTTATAGTTCCCCTTTTTTAAATGGACCTTTTGGTGTGCATTTGTGAGAGGTCACCAGATTTACAGGGGAAAAAGGAATTAAAAAAATACTTTTTCAATATAGTTGTGTGGGTTTGAAATTGATCATGATCTGCTGCTTACTGGCTGCAAAAAAATATCTGGCCCAGATAAATTCCTCGGTTTGAAAATCTGGCCCAACTAACTTCTTAGTTGAATAGCCATGGCCTACATCTTAAGAGCAATATTGCGATTTGTGGCCTGTTGATTGCATGTTAGTGACTTTACATGTGCTTTCCCTGTCAAGTGCATTTTTTCTAACCATCTTTTCACCATCTGTCTTAAATTGTTTACCTGATTTTATTTGTAATGAATATCAAATAAAGGGTAAAATGGTTTTCCTGTATCTTTTTTGTTTGTTTTATTTGACCCACCACCTACTTTCACATAGGTACTTCTGTGGTTTCATCTGAAATGCATAAAATTACCTTTTGTATTTAAAATGTCACATACATTATATGTACTACTGCAGTGGTGAATGTTTATATTAAATATGGCCAAATGGCAATGACAACAAGGTTCAAGCGAGTCTTATTCCACACAGACAATAATGCATTCTTCACTTCAGCTTAATGCAATGTGTTCTTCTTGTGAATCTTCATGATGCCGGTGATTTCAGTGTTTGATATGACCATTTCAGGCACATGTCTGAATATGAGCATAGTTTCTATTTGCAGCTGGTAGCCAATAACAAACAAAAGAAGTGATCCCACAGGTCCTACCTTGTAGGAATCCCTTGGGTAGAGCCTCAAGGGCAAGCATTAGGTGCTTGGGCCTTGGCCCATGGGGCCTGGCCGAGCTCAGCCTGAAGAAACTACTTGGGTCAGTCCTGCTGTGAGTCAACTACCCCAGAAGAGTGGACATAGGGGGTCAGTGATTTGTGAATGGGGCGGCAGTCAGAGGTGAAAGTCCTGGGCCTCTGATCCGCGGTTTGCAAAATTGGCATGTGGCACATGGAATATCACCTCATACAACTAGCCTAGGGGACGTATTCTATTTTAACCTCGAGATTTCCAGGCCATACTCCTCACCGATGTTTCTGTATACTATGCTAACCACTTGGCTAAGGTGCCTCATGTATGTCCTGCCTGCTAGCATCTTGCACCCTGCTGTTATGTGCTGAACTGTCTCTGGGCCATTGTTGCACACCTTGCACCCGAGGTCTTGGCCGATGTGGTAGAGCACAGACTCTGTTCATCTTGTGCTATAGAGTTTGTTCCTGTGCTGCCATAATTAGTGCCTCTGTGTTGTCTTTCAGCCCAGCTTTGTCCAGCCACTGGTAGGAATTCTGGATTTCAACCACTCCTCCTATCTGACAGTGGTGCATACCGTGCAGGGTATGTACTCATATCTGATGGTATTTTTGTGCCAAAAACTCTGACCAAGTAAAGATGATTATTTCTGTCTGAAATTGCAAAATGTGAACATGACCTTGCAAATATTAATTGCGATCATATTACATCAATAGATAATTTGGATCTGTGTTGTTATTCTACGATGACGTTTTGAGTGAAATAACAACTAAATATATACAAACAAAAAACATCAAATGCAAGCAAAGGGAGACAGCTTTACCATGGTTGAATAGTGAAGTACACAAACTTAAACAGAAATAAGATTTTGCTTTAAAAACAGCATTGACTACCGAAATCAACACTGATCACATGATATATAAAAGCCTGAGAAATAAAGTAGTCCTGAAATTATGTAAAGCTAAAGCTTTATATTGCACTGCTCTTATAGAAAAAGCTAAAGATCATAATATTTCACTTTGGATTAAGTTAATAAATAGATCATCGAGTCGGAAGGAAATTAAGGAAATAAATTTAAATGGTACAGTTATTACAGATAAAGGTTGTTTCATTAAAAGATACAGGAATTTACTGACATTTACAGCTTGAAAATTTGTCAGTTAGAAATAGAAGATGAAAATGAATGGAAAGGGGTATTAATTACTCCAGTTTTTAGAGGAGAGGACAATGATTTGATATGCAACTATAATCCAATTTCCATACTTCCTGTTCCGTCGAAGGTACTTGAGAAAAGTGTCGCTGCATACAGTTGATCAATTAGAGACTAAGCAACATCTTCATCCAATCTAGTTTAGTTTTAGACTAAAATGTTCTACAGAAACTTTAAATTTCTACTTTGTTGAAAATATTAAATAATTTTTAGATGATGACAGTGTTGTGGGGGCAACGTTTCTTGACCTAAAAAGGCATCTGACACTGTCAGCTATGACATACTTTTCTCTTAATATTTTTAATTTGATTTATCAAAACAAGCAGTTTATTGGCTTGTGTAATATCGTCACACAGGATAGCAGTGTTTGAAGGTTGACCAAGAAATGTCATCTTTGTTGGGAAATAAAATGGATCTTCTCCAAGGATCACTCCTGCGCCCACTGGGGTGGGATTGTACTACTAGAAGGCAACATTGCAGACACTGAGGGGAGCTACAAGTATCTGGGAATCCCACAGGCAAATAGGAACACTAAAGCAGCCATTGGAAAAGCTGCATCCACCAAATACCTCCAGAGAATAAGGGAAGTCCTGAGGAGTCAGTTGTATGCAAAGAACAAAATCTGGGCAATTAACACCTACACCCTGCTTGTCATCAGGTACTCTGCTGGGATAATAAGCTTGCCAAAGGAGGTGATGAAAGCCACTTACATCAAGACGAGAAAGTCCTTATCATGTATGGAGGGTTTCACCCCAAATCCAGCATCATGAGACGACACTCACTAAGAACTAATGAGTGTCAGAACCACTGTCCAGGATCAGAAAAAAAAAAAAAGTACATCAGGAAGTTTGCCACAGCTGACCGTGTGCTTAGTGAACATCACAGGCAGCATAAACCTGAAAAACAAGAGGAGCAAAGGGGGGAACCATCATGGAAGACAGGTACCTGCACAGTATGTACCACCGTAAGATAGGAGGAATGGCTGAAATCCAGAATTCCTACCAGTGGCTGGACAAAGCTGGGCTGAAAGACAACACAGAGGCACTAATTATGGCAGCACAGGAACAAACTCTATAGCACAAGATGAACAGAGTCTGTGCTCTACCACATCGGCCAAGACCTCGGGTGCAAGGTGTGCAACAATGGCCCAGCGACAGTTCAGCACATAACAGCAGGGTGCAAGATGCTAGCAGGCAGGACATACATGGACCTCCATAACTGGAAGCTGGCATAATATACAGGAACATCTGTGCCAAGTATGGCCTGGAAATCCCAAGGTCAGAATGGGATATACCCCCTAGCGTTGTTGAGAATGACCGAGCTAAGATCCTGTGGAACTTCCAGTTACAGACAAAATGGTGATGGCTAACTAACTGGACATAGTAGCGGTGCACAAATAATCAGCCTTAGTGATAGACTCGAGTTCGAAGGATATGACCATGTGGATTTTCTTTTCTTTTTTTCCTTAATATTAAACACCTTCATTTAGAAATTGCATTTTGTCTTTATTTGTGTTAACTTTGTCTAATATTTAAATTTGTTTGATGATCTGAAACAATAATGTGTGACAAACATACAAAAAATAGGAAATTGGAAAGGGGGCAAACACATTTTTTCACACCACTGTAAATGTAAAATGCAGTTTAAAAAATGGTTCAATAGTGCCTTTAGTAATGGTAAAAAAAGAAAAAAGATAAATCTTGCATAAATATTTGTGCAATAGAACCTAAATTAAATCATAATACATGGAAGTACCCATTTCAATGCATGATCATTTATTTCTTTGTAACTTTCACAATGGCTAAAAATCCACTGAATATAACAACAGTGATTTTAGTCTTGAAGATGATGCTTAAGTGGTTATATTTGTACACAGATCAGTATGGGTTCTTGAGGGTGTGATCCATGATGGTCATCAGAGCCAGCCAAGTCTCCTGAGCAGTGGGGATGATCTCAGATGCAGGGAGGAGGAAGCCATAGCGGCCGGTGTCCCTCAGCTCAAAGGTGTACGAGTACTTGATTCCCTGGCTGTAAGCCCAGTCAATGCTCCCACCACTGGCTTGGTCTACAAACAAGCAGTTTTACCATAAGTACAAAACAGGGATCTTTTGATAGCTAAGTCACTAGTTTTCAATATCTAATAATTACTTTACAATTAATATCTTTTTGATTTTGATAGCAGTAGAACACAAGTAGTAGAAGTTTTGATTGGTAAGTGTTTTCCTTTCACCAGTCATATTGTAAGACAAAAGTGAGCAAGAAAAAAACATAAATATTCAGTGTGGTCAAACATGTCTCGCTTTTAAGATGTTTTGCAGACACTTACAGATGGCGTTGATGATGCTGCCAAATTTGTAGGAAGTACCATACACGGACGCCAGATCAGTGACAGCCTTTTGTGCTAGGTTATCCTATATCAAGAGACTTCCATCAAACCTCTTCAAATTAATGTTATACATGTTTACATTACAGACAAACACAAGGGCTAAGAGGTTAAATGGCTGGTACTAGACCCAGTTTGATCATGAAAACATTTTTAAGGTTTCTTTTCTTTATTTTTTTTACCAGCTCAGTATAGTCCTTGATCGGAGTCCTGGTGTAGCCATAGGGAAACATGAGCAACTGAGAATAGGAGTGGATGGAGATGAAGGCCTTAATGTTGTGAGAGTTCACAAATCTCACAATGGAATTGACCTCAGACTCAGACTGAGCTATGGGTCCACGATAGGTCTGTGAACAGGGGTTGCCACTGGAACCAGGTCCTACGCATGATGATAAAACAGAAAAAAAAGAAACTATCTTAAAAACGTCTAAATTTGGGTCACATCCCAAGTTTAATGGGCTTTAAAACCTGGTATAGAATACTCTGCAAAAACACCAAAACTTAGACACATTTTCATCCATTAATAAATTCAGTGCCATTTTCATATTTTAAATTATTTTAAAAATATTTTAAAATAAAATACTAAAACAAAGCTGAATATATCAAAACCAATTGACTAACAAAATAAACAAATAAATAACTATTCCCCCGAAAAGAAAAACAATGACAATGTCATCTCACATATTTTTCCCCCAGTCATGAAGGAATTCAAATACATGCACTTCTTGACTCTTTTCCCTTTACTCTCTGGTCCAGCTCATCCCAAAAAGTTTCATATGGATTCACGTTAGGTGTTTTGTAAGGGCTAGCTCACATGATACAGTGCTGTTTCCTGCTGGTACTTTGGTCATAGAATGGACCGTTCAAAGTTTCCATTGGCCTAATTTTCTTTCTTGTATTTTTAGCTTAAGCAGCACTTGGTTCCCTCAGCTAGGATTTGTTTGCGTGGCATGATTCACAAAAAGAAACTCTGGAAACTCCTTATGTGTGCTCTAATCTGAGCTTGTCTGTGCTTTTAATTGTAAAATTCTGGCTGATATTGCCAATGAACTTATCCTCTGCAACAGAGGTCAGCCTTATTCCTTTGCCTTTTCCACGGAGCCCCTCTTCAGAGCCAGTTTCATCATAGCATTCAAATAAGTGAGAGGGCTTTACTATATATATATTAGGGGTGCAACGATACTCGTATCGATATCGAACCGTTCGATACAGTGCTTTCGGTTCGGTACGCATATGTATCGAACAATACAACATTTTTAATTTATTTTATCAACTTTCCTTCTGACGATGCTGTCTGTGTTGAGCGCTCAGTGGATCTGCGCTCGACAGTGCAGCCTAGGCGGAGTAGTCGAACACAGATTCACTGAGCACAGGGCAAGCTAGCGAGACAGAAGCTAGGCTAGTTGCAACATGGCAAATTGAACCTCCCCCGCCCTCATTCAGATCTGGCGTTTGGAACTATTTTGGTTTTCATGTGACGTATGACCCTGAAGGTAAGCATGTCATGGACAAAAGTAAAACAGTATGTTGGATGTGCCAGCAATGCTCAATTGGTGGGAACTAGTGTGTTAGCGCAGTTAGCTCGTTAATGTGTTGACGTCTTCCAGCCCCACTCATGAGGCGATCCGCGGTAGCTCGTTAACGGAGATTTGCCGTGTTGTGACGTTAACGTCATTTCAGATTAACGCTGACAGCACTAGTGGGAACACAACCAATATGACTGCACATTTACTCCGACATCATCCTAGTGCAAAGACAAGTGGAAGCAGACAAAAACAAGCGCGCATGCTACAAGCTTTACCCGAGTCATTTAGACAGCCGTTAGCACATGATTCTCCTTATGGGGACCTGATATGTTTAATATGCTGCTGAGAATATAGCCCAGAAGAAGCGTATAGTATAGCTTTTATTTTGGAAAGAGACATTTCTCCATAAAAAACTCTCTTTTCCAAAGATGAGTGATTCCTCAATCAGATACAGGGCTCGCAAAATCGCTAGCCTGACGTCCTGGGGCTTTTTTCCAGTCGGGCTACCAAAATCTATCTCTGCCCTGCCCGTCGGCCTATCGTAGGAAGGAAAAATATATGTCAATGCTTTTGCATTCTTTCGGAAATGTAGCTGGGTAATTATGTCATTGGCATCGGCCACTGTCAATATGTGACATACTGAAATCGCGTTTGAATTTGCGCTTGTTTTTTGCTTTCACTTTGCAATCGCGTGAACTGTGAGTGATGATAATTTGCGCACCAATTCCTCTGACATCGTCTTATCAATCGTTAGCTTACTATGCAAACATGACAAGTGAAATCTCCCGCAGCTTAAACATGTGAGAGGTTGATCGCGCAGAGAATCGCTGAGCGTTATGTTAGTGCGTGTGTAAAAGCAGCAGGATATATATTTTAGTTCTGCTGAGCCAAATAAGACAGGTCAGGGTGAAGAAGTGACAAAACGGAAAAGTTATGACAAATCAGACTATAAGGCAAAAAGAAAGTGCAGCTTTATGGTTTCATGGACAAAAGAATTTCTGTGGCTGCAATATGACGAGCTAAATAACCAGGGCTGCACATAAGTGGTCCGCAGGTGCGCATTCGCTGTCAAAATAAAAACCCGCACAAGATAAGAAGTTGCAACGCGTGTTTGCGTACATAAGATTTTCAGGAGGAGGACAGACATTTGTTTAGAACTCTTAAAGATGTCGAAGAAGCTCCTTTAAGCAATTACTGTGATGTTCCTCCACTTCCAAAGAAATGTCAGAAGGAGTCCGAACCACAAAAGAAGCACGTATTCTCGGAAAAGTGGTTGCAGGAGGTGAGCTGGCTTCAAACAAATGATGAACGCACAGAGATGTGGTGCAGAATGTGCCGTGAAAATTTAATAAATGACAAATTAATAAAAAGGCATGAACATTTTTTTTGTATCGAAAAAATATCGAACCGTGACACCAAAGTATCGAACCGAACCGAACCGTGAATTTTGTGTATCGTTGCACCCCTAATATATATATATATATATATATATATATATATATATATATATATATATAAAGAAATTCTGATAAACAATATCTGAAAATCATGTCCTTAAGAAACAGGAAGAAATCAAGCAAAGACCTGACATAGGACGTGAGAGATGGACTTGGCCTTCCAGTTCGTAGTTCATTAAAACCTCAGCAAAAATGGTCAAATTGGAAAGGTATATTGAAAACCCATTGAGAAATAGAAGCAGGAACTATTCCTCAAGACTACTTAAAGAAATTACAAGAAACTTTGACTAAGAAATGTCATACTGTGTTAAACAGTAATGGCAGTCATACCAAATATTAATCTTTAAGCTGTTTTTACCATATATACTGTATGTCCGCATAGTGTGTGTTCAATAAATCACTGCACCTATTTCCCACTTTCCTACAAAAATATGAAGAAATGAGTTGCACAGTACTGTAGTACATACTGAACTATATGTTGTAATTTGCTGCAAAGACATTGTTGTTAATCAAAATAAAGAAAAAATTATATGCATTGTCCAAACATTTACTAGTACTCTATTGTTTACTATACTTCATTATTTGTATAGTGTATATTTGCTGATAATTTGTACAAAAAGACAAGAAAGACAAAACTAAGAAATACTTTTTAAAGTCACTTCCTCTTTGTCTGTGGGGTTTTATTAATGTATTGATTTATTTATTTCCATCTTGAGGCTGGAAAACAGATGATGTTACTAAAGTTCAAATTTTTTGAAGAACAATACTGAGGAAGTCAGGAATGCCTCGCTCTGAAATTTATTCACAGTAAAAGTAAAACTGCAATAACCTGTAACATGAATATTTAGATGGTAAATGGACTGGTTCTTATATAGCGCTTTTCTACTCATCTGAGCACTCAAAGCGCTTTACACAACTTGTGCATTCACCCATTCAGACCCATTCGCACAAGCACATCTTTCTAAGTGCTTTTATAGCTAACATTCACACACATTCATACTCCGATGGATGCATCGGAGAGCAATTTAGGGTTAGTACCTTGCCCAAGGATATTTGGCATGCAGACTAGGGGAAGCCAGGAATCGAACCACCAACCTTCCAATCAGTAGATGACCTGCTCTACCACCTGAGCTACAGCCACCCCAAATAAAAGATAAAAGATATACCTCCAAAACCAGCTCTCCAGTTCCTGTTGGGATCAACACCAACACAAAGGGACCCGGGATTAGGTTTCCTGGTCTTACGCCACATACGGGACTGGAAACATCAAAGCATCCCAATATGTGGGGGTTATTAGTTTAATTGTTAGGTATATTTACGTTAAGCTTTGATTTAACTTTAAATAAACACATCCATTATCCATTCAGTCATCAACTAATATGGTGCAGTGGTTAAGGCTGTTGCCTCACATTCCTTGTGTGAACTTTACTGGCATTTACTGGAATTTGTATGATCTCAACTTTCAACTTTTGCTGATTTCTGCTCCAGTTTCCACCCAAAGACATGTTCATTTGCTTAACTGCAAATTCTAAAATCCTATATATCTATATATCTATATATATATATATCTATATATCTATATATATATATCTATATATCTATATCTATATATCTATATCTATCTATATCTATATCTATATATATATATATATATATATATATATGTGGAGTGCGTTAGACAGGCAATACAGTAGCTGAGTCCCTCATGAATGACTGAGCTTCTCAGCCTGTCACTAAGATAAATCTGCCCACGGTGGAAACATAGAGTGGCAGCCTCATTTCTAAGCTCAGCTCCTTCTTCAACACAACAGACTGCACCAGTTCATATGTAAACCTCCCGTGTCACGGCTGGCGGGGTGAGCCGTGTGGTGTGGAGGAAACGGAGGACCCAAAATGCAGACAGCCGATTTGATGATAAGAGTGAGGGTTTAATTTACAGTGTACAAATAACAGAACTGAGGGCAGGACAGAACATAAACCTAAACTGGGTGAGCTAAATAACAACCGGATCATACAAATGGGGTGGGAGGCAGAGAGACACAGACGAGGAACAGACACCATGAAACACAGACGAGCCGACAACGAACACAGACCAATACCCACTATATATACACACACACGGTAAACGGGTAATGGCAGACAGGCGGGGACACAGCTGGAACCAATGGACATAACGAGACACAACCCTACAAAGTCAAACAGGAAACACACAGACTGTTTTACATAACACGGGGACATGAACAGAGCACCGAGGGAGACGCAGGTAGGGAAGATAAACACAACCAAACACCAACAACCAATACAAGATCAGAAATAAACTAGAAAGTGATAATCATCAACTGAAAGCACTGGGTCACCGACCCAGGACCATGACAGTACCCCCCCTCCAAGGGCTGGCTCCAGACAGCCCAAAACAAAAACAGACAACCAACCCAGGGCGGGCGGCGGGGGGTCCAGGACGGAGGGACCACAACCAAACAAAAAACAAGCTCCAGTGGGCCAAACGAATTGTCCAAAACACAACACATACTGGAGTTCCTGAACAGGGTCCCAAAACATAGTTCAGGAGGCCGGCCATGCACACGGCAGCGGCGACGACGGGGAAACAGGTCAGGCGGCCGATCGTGCGGACGGCAACGGCGGCGACGACACAAGTCCGGAGGCCGGCGACGGGGAAACAGTTCAGGGGGCCGACCGTGCGGAAGGCAGTGGCGAGAAAACAGTTCCGGAGGCCGGCCGCGGCGGCGAAGATGCCCAACATGCGGCCCGGCAGACGACCGACGATGTTGAGGCGGCGGTTGGGAACCTGAAGGCTGCGTGGCCTTCGCTGGACCAGACGAGGCGGGAGCTGAGGCTGGACCAGACGAGGCGGGCGATGGTGAAGCTGGACCAGGTGAAACGGGCGAAGCTGAGGCTGGACCAGCCGAAGCTGAAGCTGGACCAGACGAGGCGGAAGCTGAAGCTGGACCAGGCGAAGCGGATGCAGAGGCTGGACCAGCCGAAGCTGAAGCTGGACCAGCCGAAGCTGAAGCTGGACCAGCCGAAGCTGAAGCTGGACCAGACCAGGCGGAAGCTGAGGCTGGACCAGGCGAAGCGGATGCAGAGGCTGGACCAGGCGAAGCTGATGCAGAGGCTGGACCAGGCGAAGCTGATGCAGAGGCTGGACCAGGCGAAGCTGATGCAAGAGCTGGACCAGGCGAAGCTGATGCAAGAGCTGGACCAGGCGACACGGAAGCCGGAGCTGGACCAGGCGACACGGAAGCCGGAGCTGGACCAGGCGACGATGAAGACACGGCTGCTGCAGCTGGCGAGGATGAAGACACGGCTGCTGCAGCTGGCGAGGATGAAGACACGGCTGCTGCAGCCGGCGAGGATGATGAGGCTGCAGCTGGCGGCTGGACGGGCTCCTCGGGCCCTCCAGCTGACGAGGCAGAAGACTGGACGGGCTCCTCGGGCCCTCCAGCTGACGAGGCAGAAGACTGGACGGGCTCCTCGGGCCCTCCAGCTGACGAGGCAGAAGACTGGACGGGCTCCTCGGGCCCTCCAGCTGACGAGGCAGGAGGCTGGACGGGCTAGTCGGGCCCTCCAGCTGACGAGGCAGAAGACTGGACGGGCTCCTCGGGCCCTCCAGCTGACGAGGCAGAAGACTGGACGGGCTCCTCGGGCCCTCCAGCTGACGAGGCAGAAGACTGGACGGGCTCCTCGGGCCCTCCAGCTGACGAGGCAGGAGGCTGGACGGGCTCCTCGGGCCCTCCAGCGGACGAGACAGGAGGCTGGACAGGCTCCTCGGGCCCTCCAGCGGACGAGACAGGAGGCTGGACGGGCTCCTCGGGCCCCCCAGCGAAAACAGTCTCAGAACCAGTGGGCACTGGAGCCCCTGGCAGGGACGGATCAGAACCAGCAGGCGCGGGGACCTCTGGCAGGGATGGATCAGAACCAGCAGGCGCACGGGCCTCTGGCAGGGATGGATCAGAACCAGCAGGCGCACGGGCCTCTGGCAGGAACGGATCAGAACCAGCAGGCACACGGGCCTCTGGCAGGAACAAATCAGAACCAGCAGGCGCACGGGCCTCTGGCAGGAACAGATCAGAACCAGCAGGCGCACGGGCCTCTGGCAAACACAAGGCTGACTGCAGCTGCACCGAGCATTGACTCAGCTCAGGCAGCGACAGCCGGGTGCAGTCCTCAGCTGGCTTCTTTACCTCCAGGGGTCCAGAGTCTGCTGGGGGCTGAAACCCAGCCTCTGGGGAGGCCCTGGAGTGCATCTCAGTCTCACAACTGGCCAGCTCTTGAGGAACGTTTGCAGGATTGTGTGGTTTGTCTCTCTGCAAAAAATACTTAGAAAAAGAGTCTAAAACGGGAGGCAGAGACGCAGCCTCCTGTACAGAGGGAGTCGGTGAAGATGGCATAGATGACTGGGCTAGTGGGGATACCGGGGGCCGAGCTGAATGCTGCTGTGCAGCTAAACGAGCTTGCGGCTGTGCAGCTAAACGAGCTTGCGGCTGTGCAGCTAAACGAGCTTGCGGCTGTGCAACAGGCTCAAAAAACACAGCCCCGGTATAAACCGTCACTAGTTCTGGTGAAACCAAAAGAGTGTCTTGTCCACTCACCACAGCCGGCCGCTCAGAAATCCCCAGGTCCGACTGTGGCGAGGAGCGTCGGCAGCGTGAGCGCCGTTTCCCCCTTGAAGGCTGGGTTGACGGGCCGGGCAGAACATCCTCTGTCGGAAGTGAAGCATGAGTTGCAGGGTGGGTGGTAGCAGCCGGGGGGTGAAGACGGAGCTCGTTCAGAATGAAGTTCTGTGCGAGCGGGTGAAGTGAGTCCAGTAGCCAGGAGTGAGCAAAGATTAAGTGCTGTAGCCTGGCTTCTACAGCGCGGTGAAATTCCTCCCCCTCATGCTCAAGCCACAGGTTAACCAACCTCGAAACGGAGTCAATCAATTCCTCCCGAAACTCCTGGGAGGGTGCGGATGCTGCTGGGTCCATGTTTGGTCGGCTCGTACTGTCACGGCTGGCGGGGTGAGCCGTGTGGTGTGGAGGAAACGGAGGACCCAAAATGCAGACAGCCGATTTGATGATAAGAGTGAGGGTTTAATTTACAGTGTACAAATAACAGAACTGAGGGCAGGACAGAACATAAACCTAAACTGGGTGAGCTAAATAACAACCGGATCATACAAATGGGGTGGGAGGCAGAGAGACACAGACGAGGAACAGACACCATGAAACACAGACGAGCCGACAACGAACACAGACCAATACCCACTATATATACACACACACACGGTAAACGGGTAATGGCAGACAGGCGGGGACACAGCTGGAACCAATGGACATAACGAGACACAACCCTACAAAGTCAAACAGGAAACACACAGACTGTTTTACATAACACGGGGACATGAACAGAGCACCGAGGGAGACGCAGGTAGGGAAGATAAACACAACCAAACACCAACAACCAATACAAGATCAGAAATAAACTAGAAAGTGATAATCATCAACTGAAAGCACTGGGTCACCGACCCAGGACCATGACAGTACCCCCCCTCCAAGGGCTGGCTCCAGACAGCCCAAAACAAAAACAGACAACCAACCCAGGGCGGGCGGCGGGGGGTCCAGGACGGAGGGACCACAACCAAACAAAAAACAAGCTCCAGTGGGCCAAACGAATTGTCCAAAACACAACACATACTGGAGTTCCTGAACAGGGTCCCAAAACATAGTTCAGGAGGCCGGCCATGCACACGGCAGCGGCGACGACGGGGAAACAGGTCAGGCGGCCGATCGTGCGGACGGCAACGGCGGCGACGACACAAGTCCGGAGGCCGGCGACGGGGAAACAGTTCAGGGGGCCGACCGTGCGGAAGGCAGTGGCGAGAAAACAGTTCCGGAGGCCGGCCGCGGCGGCGAAGATGCCCAACATGCGGCCCGGCAGACGACCGACGATGTTGAGGCGGCGGTTGGGAACCTGAAGGCTGCGTGGCCTTCGCTGGACCAGACGAGGCGGGAGCTGAGGCTGGACCAGACGAGGCGGGCGATGGTGAAGCTGGACCAGGTGAAACGGGCGAAGCTGAGGCTGGACCAGCCGAAGCTGAAGCTGGACCAGCCGAAGCTGAAGCTGGACCAGCCGAGGCGGAAGCTGAAGCTGGACCAGGCGAAGCGGATGCAGAGGCTGGACCAGCCGAAACTGAAGCTGGACCAGCCGAAGCTGAAGCTGGACCAGACGAGGCGGAAGCTGAGGCTGGACCAGGCGAAGCGGATGCAGAGGCTGGACCAGGCGAAGCTGATGCAGAGGCTGGACCAGGCGAAGCTGATGCAAGAGCTGGACCAGGCGACACGGAAGCCGATGCAAGAGCTGGACCAGGCGACACGGAAGCCGATGCAAGAGCTGGACCAGGCGACACGGAAGCCGATGCAAGAGCTGGACCAGGCGACACGGAAGCCGGAGCTGGACCAGGCGACACGGAAGCCGGAGCTGGACCAGGCGAGGATGAAGACACGGCTGCTGCAGCTGGCGAGGATGAAGACACGGCTGCTGCAGCTGGCGAGGATGAAGACACGGCTGCTGCAGCTGGCGAGGATGAATACACGGCTGCTGCAGCTGGCGAGGATGAAGACACGGCTGCTGCAGCTGGCGAGGATGAAGCTGCTGTTGCTGCCGGTGGTGTGGATGAAGCTGCTGTTGCTGCCGGCGGCGTGGATGGAGCGGCAGCCGGCGAGGATGATGAGGCTGCAGCTGGCGGCTGGACGGGCTCCTCGGGCCCTCCAGCTGACGAGGCAGAAGACTGGACGGGCTCCTCGGGCCCTCCAGCCGACGAGGCAGAAGACTGGACGGGCTCCTCGGGCCCTCCAGCCGACGAGGCAGAAGACTGGACGGGCTCCTCGGGCCCTCCAGCTGATGAGGCAGGAGGCTGGACGGGCTCCTCGGGCCCTCCAGCTGACGAGGCAGAAGACTGGACGGGCTCCTCGGGCCCTCCAGCTGACGAGGCAGAAGACTGGACGGGCTCCTCGGGCCCTCCAGCTGACGAGGCAGGAGGCTGGACGGGCTCCTCGGGCCCTCCAGCGGACGAGACAGGAGGCTGGACGGGCTCCTCGGGCCCCCCAGCGAAAACAGTCTCAGAACCAGTGGGCACTGGAGCCCCTGGCAGGGACGGATCAGAACCAGCAGGCGCGGGGACCTCTGGCAGGGATGGATCAGAACCAGCAGGCGCACGGGCCTCTGGCAGGGATGGATCAGAACCAGCAGGCGCACGGGCCTCTGGCAGGAACGGATCAGAACCAGCAGGCACACGGGCCTCTGGCAGGAACAAATCAGAACCAGCAGGCGCACGGGCCTCTGGCAGGAACAGATCAGAACCAGCAGGCGCACGGGCCTCTGGCAAACACAAGGCTGACTGCAGCTGCACCGAGCATTGACTCAGCTCAGGCAGCGACAGCCGGGTGCAGTCCTCAGCTGGCTTCTTTACCTCCAGGGGTCCAGAGTCTGCTGGGGGCTGAAACCCAGCCTCTGGGGAGGCCCTGGAGTGCATCTCAGTCTCACAACTGGCCAGCTCTTGAGGAACGTTTGCAGGATTGTGTGGTTTGTCTCTCTGCAAAAAATACTTAGAAAAAGAGTCCAAAACGGGAGGCAGAGACGCAGCCTCCTGTACAGAGGGAGTCGGTGAAGATGGCATAGATGACTGGGCTAGTGGGGATACCGGGGGCCGAGCTGAATGCTGCTGTGCAGCTAAACGAGCTTGCGGCTGTGCAGCTAAACGAGCTTGCGGCTGTGCAGCTAAACGAGCTTGCGGCTGTGCAGCAGGCTCAAAAAACACAGCCCCGGTATAAACCGTCACTAGTTCTGGTGAAACCAAAAGAGTGTCTTGTCCACTCACCACAGCCGGCCGCTCAGAAATCCCCAGGTCCGACTGTGGCGAGGAGCGTCGGCAGCGTGAGCGCCGTTTCCCCCTTGAAGGCTGGGTTGACGGGCCGGGCAGAACATCCTCTGTCGGAAGTGAAGCATGAGTTGCAGGGTGGGTGGTAGCAGCCGGGGGGTGAAGACGGAGCTCGTTCAGAATGAAGTTCTGTGCGAGCGGGTGAAGTGAGTCCAGTAGCCAGGAGTGAGCAAAGATTAAGTGCTGTAGCCTGGCTTCTACAGCGCGGTGAAATTCCTCCCCCTCATGCTCAAGCCACAGGTTAACCAACCTCGAAACGGAGTCAATCAATTCCTCCCGAAACTCCTGGGAGGGTGCGGATGCTGCTGGGTCCATGTTTGGTCGGCTCGTACTGTCACGGCTGGCGGGGTGAGCCGTGTGGTGTGGAGGAAACGGAGGACCCAAAATGCAGACAGCCGATTTGATGATAAGAGTGAGGGTTTAATTTACAGTGTACAAATAACAGAACTGAGGGCAGGACAGAACATAAACCTAAACTGGGTGAGCTAAATAACAACCGGATCATACAAATGGGGTGGGAGGCAGCGAGACACAGACGAGGAACAGACACCATGAAACACAGACGAGCCGACAACGAACACAGACCAATACCCACTATATATACACACACACGGTAAACGGGTAATGGCAGACAGGCGGGGACACAGCTGGAACCAATGGACATAACGAGACACAACCCTACAAAGTCAAACAGGAAACACACAGACTGTTTTACATAACACGGGGACATGAACAGAGCACCGAGGGAGACGCAGGTAGGGAAGATAAACACAACCAAACACCAACAACCAATACAAGATCAGAAATAAACTAGAAAGTGATAATCATCAACTGAAAGCGCTGGGTCACCGACCCAGGACCATGACATCCCGCTTCACCCCACATCATAAGACCCCAAGATAGTTAAACTGTCCATATAAATTGTGAACAAAAGCTGTGACAGAGGACAGCAGTGCTGGTGTCCAATATCTGCCAGGAATTGTTTTTGGGTTTTCTTTAATTATTGCTGTATTACTGTCAATACAGACCAAGCTCTCACTGCAATTGTACAAATATATAGGATATTGCATCTTCTGATAGTACAGAGTTAGAGTTAGGGTTAGAATCATTGGGATGTCCTGGACTTTACAGGGTTTAAACAGCTAGTTTTTGTTTGTTTGTTTGTTTCTTCTAATTATTATTTTTTTATAGAAGATAATATTGTAAAAATGTAACAAATTCATGTCAGTCCCTGAAAATGAAACTATGATGTGAAAAGTCTAACTATGACAGACTCACATTGGTGTGGGTGAAGACGTAGCCATCAGGGTTGGTCACAATCTCCAGAAAGATGTCCATCTGATTGAGGACTGCAGTGAGTTTAGGGTCACGTCCAAAATCAGTCACAATCTAACAATAAAAATCAAACGGACACAATTTTGAGTGTAATCAGTTAGCTGTTGGAACTGGAAGAAACAGAGAAGATCAAACAACAACAAAAAAAGTATTGATGCTAATAGCCAGACTGCCAAAACACCTTCTGGGCAAACCATAGTCCGCTGGCCTGGGTGACCCACTCTCTTGAGTGGATTCCAGTATCAATCCAGATGGCAGGGCGGTTGGTTCCACCAGTGCTGAACTAAAATATGGGAAAGGAAAGCATGAGGTCCGTCCATCCATCCATGCACCCAGCTAGCCATTCAATTCAGTTCCTTTTATATTAATATACTGCCAAAAAACATTGACAGCAACCTCAAGGCGCTTTATATTATAAGGTAATGCCCTACAATAATAATCCATCCATTTCTAAAGGCTAATAAATGTAAAGGTACTTGTTGTAATTACAGGGTGTTTGTTCTTTTTAAAGAGCATGCATTCATTGCCATGTGTCTGTGAAGGTTCTCAGTCATCCAGGTCATCGTAGTCAAAGGAGCTTGCAAAGAAAAGCGTCTGGACTTCTTTAAGTTACTTGAAGACGTTTCACCTCTCATCCGAGAAGCTTCTTCAGTTCTAAGGTCAAATTCATTGCCATGATGTTCATTCAGTTCCTTTTCAATAGCAGGTTTACCTTGAGCACATTAAGGGGACGGTCCTCATAGCTCTGACCAATCACTATCTTGCTCACCAAGTTGGGGTTCTCAGCCACCAGCATGTCATGAAAGGAGTAGATCTGAAAGACAAGTGAAGTCTTAATAGATAAGCACCAGGTAATTGTTATACAGTGGTCCCTTGTTTATCGCGGGAGATATGTTCTAAAAATGACACGCGAATGATAGGTGAAACCCGCGAAGTAGCCAACTTTATTATTATTATTATTATTTACATTTATTAGATGTTTTAAGGCTGTAAAACATGTCACTAGACACTTTATACACTTTTCTCAGACAGGCGTGAACATTTTCACACTTTTCTTTCCTGTTTAAACACTCTCAAAGTTCAAACCTTCATAGAAAAATAAGTCCAGTATTATAGAATGAAACCAAAGATCAAACCCTGTTTCCAGGTCCGGAACATGGGAATAGAGCAGCTGCGAGAGAATTCAATATTAATGAGTCAATGGTACGGAAGTGGAGGAAGCAAGAACAATGAGTTGAGTAAAGTTTGACTTATCTGACTGTTTGGTTTCGCTTAATGGGCCTTATAATCCGGTGCGCCTTATGGTCCTTCCTTTAGCATGTTCATTAGTAGTGGGCGGATTGATCCAAATATCGATAGTATCGATCCCAAGTTGGGATTGGTATCAGATCGATACTAGCCTGGTTAGATCGATTCTTTACTTTGAGTTCTGCTCATTTACAACGCTGTGCTTTCGGCAAAAATGAAATAGCCAGGTCGCTAGACTCGCCGCTCCTGTGTCAGCGGAGAGCAGGCACACTTTGCGCTGTCCACCCTTACAGTGATCACCCGGTTGCTGTAACAGTAGCCTACATTCAACGGCTGCAGCCCTCCTGCTGCCAGCTGTACACATCAACACCAAAAACAACAACAGCACAAGCAGCGCACAGGTTTTAAGCCGGTGAAGCATGATTGTAGATGCAGTGAAGGTGAGTCCATCTCATCTGCAGCAGCATCGCAGACCATGGCCCGCCACAATAATAAAGCATTTTTTATTTAATTATAAATAAATTATTTCTCCTAATTATGTCCTGGGTTTTAAGTAATTAATAATACAAAAGGAAAATCACAAAAAACACTTAAGGTCATGAAAATTAATTGCGATTTAGCAATTCAATGAGGCATCCACCTTATTTATTGAAAAGTATCGGTATCGGTATTGGTATCGGCGATACTGGCCCGTATTTACTTGGTATCGGATCGATACCAAAATATGCACACCACTAATGTTCATAAGTCCAACTTTTTGTGCGATGGTTAGCATCTTCCTCTGTCTTTTCGGTGCTACCGCAGGTGCCTTTGACCGTGGAAAATGTTGTGTTTGTTGGGGGGAAAACTTACAAACATACAGTACAGCACTTCAGAGTTACACTGCTAGCGATTGAAGATTTATGTAAATTTGACAAGCTGAACGCATTCTGTACTGTACAGGAGACACGGCACGGAGGAGATTGATTGACAGCCGATCAGGACACAGAACACAATGCACTGTAAAAAAAAAAAAAACAAAAGCATGCAAAATTGCACAAAAAATCCTCGAAACAGCGAGGCCGCGAAAAGTGAACCACATTGTAGCGAGGGACCACCGTACATAGCTCAGCACTCAGAGACTCCACTCTGTGACTTTATGTGGTCTTTCACTTTGTGGCTGAGTTGCTATGCTTCCTAAATGCTTCCTCTTTACAATATTATCACTTATCACAACAGAGAATATCTAGGAGGAAAGACATTTTACAAACTCACAAATGTTTTAAAGGCAGACTGCACAGCTAGGCACTTGATTTAACACCCTGGTGACAGTTGGAATGAAAACGCCTGAATTCAACTATCGAGCGAAATGACCAAATATTTTTGTCCATATAGTGTATATGTTGAGAAAAATATGGTAAACATAAGTGAGTAACAAAGTTATTTGCAAGTCTGAAAAAATCATACTACAATAATAAGCAGTTAACGTCACCTTTTCAAAAATCACTGGGCTCCAATACCTGTTATTCTCAGACATAGTACTCAATTAAGAATATATTGCATATGTTATTGTATATAACCAAGAAAAAAAACCAATACTCATCACCTTTAGTGCCAAGACTAAGGTCAAAATTCTTTTTAAAAAGTTGCTGTCTCAAAATATTTGTAATTATCCTTTTACTTTTTACTTATGAAAAGGAAAAGTGTTTGCTGACCTCACTGAGGTTGTGGTAGCTAGAAAAGTCAAAGTTATCAGTGTTTCTGGGCTCAGGGACACAGGCTGAAGCAGACTCCATTGCTTTTTGCTCCTCATCCAGCAACACCTGCAGGACAGTAGCATAGTTATATGACCTCTATCAGAGAGGTACTCTCAATCTCAAATCCAGGTGCATGAGTCAGTCCAGGTTGATTCCAGGTGCCATACGCTACCTGCAAGTCTTTAATCATGGTGGAGAACTGTATATCGTAGGCCTTCAGGTAACGTTTGACCATCTTTAATTGATGCACTGGAACTCTGATATCCACAGGAAAGCCCACATCACTCACTTCCCTCCAGATGTCAAGCTAAAAGAACAAACAGTCATTATTCCCCAAACTGAGTTGAATTGCAATCAGTTTATTAGAAAAAAAAAGGCTCGGCATAAAAAAAATGGCGTGTCATGTGACATAACTGAATCTGTTCTTTCCATTTAATTTTTTTTTAGATTTGTCTTGACAGTGATATCATGGGTGATAAATAACCTCCAGCTCTATCATGTTGTGCAGGTCCTTGATGAGAGACAGATGGCCATCACTCTTTGGAACGAGTCGAAGGACCTGATGCCTGCAAAAAGAGAACCACACTGTTTTACCGTTTTTTACTCAACTCAAGCATTTGCTAAGAAATTGGTACAGAGAGGGTGAATAATGGTTTCTCAAGCTTGGTGGGTGCTGCTTCTTCAAAAGTTGAACTGTGAGAAATTGTTGTTTGTTGTTGTTGTTGTTGCTGTTTGTGTTTTCCAATGTCCTAGGCTCTTTCAAGCTGCCATTTTGTATGAAAGGTGCTCTTTAAATAAAACTATATTGCTTTGAATGGGAATTCATGACTTCCCAGTGTTCAGCTGATTGCATTAGGTTATCAAAGGGAAAGCATTACACTTTAAATAATTAAAATTTACAAATATACATGTAATATAGCTACAGTACTCTAAAGTTTTCAAACGCAAAAATTGCACAAGTGCACCCAGGAGATATGTTGCTGTTTTAAATGCAGTGACAAGTCAGGGTGGTTTAAATCAAAAAATGTTGCTGTCATTATTTTTTAACACGTCCTTACTTTACTTCTAATGCTCACAGCTTTTACACACTGCCATGTATACAGCTGACTTTCACCCTACTCCAACATCAGCGAGAGGTTCAGGCTGGCCCACTTACCCATTAAACGTTTCTTTTCCAAGAACAGCCACAAAGAGCACAGCGAATGCGAGGAGCTTCCTCATCGTGGCCAGCATTGTGCGACCAGTTCAGGGTTTAACACCATCTTTTTAAGCGTGCAGGGTCATGTGATCAAGCCACAGCCTTGTTGAAGTTCATGGTTCTATATGTTTATCTTTGGCTGACTCACAAGAACGATTGCACCATGGATTTTGACACAGTGAGGTTCTGACCAGTTTGAAAAAAAGGGAAGATTACTCTGTTGCTTTTTTCATTTTATTTTGTTACAGACAGCTTGTGACGTACTACATGGATTATGTGGAAGTCAATCACTATTGATTAATCTGTGAATAAATCAATCATTAATCAGCGTCCTGAAATTGCTCATATGTACATCTGAGAAAAAAAAAAGCTTTAAGTTTGACCCCAAGATAAGCTTTTTCCGTAGAAAGCTATCTAGCTATACGATTAACTAAATAATTAACAGAAAGATCTGCATTCTTTTTAAAGGCCTCTTCATTGCATTGAGATGTGGAACAATTTTCAACTCAATCAACAGATTTTTGTTACATGTTTCATTATTATTGTTGTTGCTTTAATAGAATTTATCAAGGGGATAAATGTATTTAAATGCTTTCTTTCATGTGTCAGAATATATTAACAGACGGCATTCATGGGCCTGCCATAAAAAAGCAACAGTTTTCATAGTTCAGAATTTGAAAATATTCTGTCTAGAGCTCAAAATGTAAATAAACTGCTGACCACAAAAGTTCCTGTATATGTCTAATGTTTCATCTTCCTTTTTGCGATGATCACGGTGGCGCTGCAGTTTTGTGTGAGTGGCATAAAGTGCATGAAATACTCTTGTGTATGGGTTGGATGGTGGTGTGTGGTGGTGTCTCAGCTGCAGAGGGAGAGGTGGAGTGGAAGGTTCGGGGGCCAGTGGAGAGCCTGGCTGGCACAGGTGGGATATGTTTTCTAATTCTGCCTCTCCTATTTATGCAGTAGTGCCCTGGACCAAAGCAATACAGTATGCTGAGCAGCTGGCAATGAGGCTGCAGCTACGCTTTGCAACGTCTGAAAAGTCACATTGAGAAAAATAATAAAAGAAGCACGCAACCCAGCACACAATGTTGGGACACTCCTAAGGCCTGGATGTGCTACAGTGCAAGCAGGATCACAAAGAAATTCAGCTTTGATTTTGGATTGTGTTTATTTGTCTTGTGGTTTTGAGAAAGTTTGAACAGCCCTCGATCGTGATAGGTTTGAATTACTCTTAGGATGGAAAAAAGGGGGCACATTTCCCAAATGTAGGATTTCCACTTTTATACACGCACACAGATCAGTATGGGTTCTTGGAGGTGTGATCCATGATGGACATCAGAGCCAGCCAAGTCTCCTGAGCGGTGGGGATGATCTGAGATGCAGGAAGGAGGAAGCCATAGCGGCCGGTGTCCCTCAGCTCAAAGGTGTACGAGTACTTGATGCCCTGTTCGTAGGTCCAGTCAATGGTGCCACCACTGGCTTGGTCTAAAATTAAAACAGGCATTGTTAAAACAATGAAACTGTACTGTAAAAAAAAAAGAAAAAAAAACGGAGATCCTTAAAAAGCTTTTAATTTCAAGGCAATAATGTTTAAATAAAAAAAACAAACCTTGTACCAGTTGTACATTTAATTTTAGCACAGTTTATACTTATGCATGAGTGGTGGTTGGTTGGTTCATAAACACCAAAAAACTGTCTGAAGTACAGACCTGTGTCGTTTTACTTTTATAAAAATGGCTACAATTTAAAGCAAGTTTGAGATCCCTGCCACAAATCTTTTATATACACTATTTAATACCACTATATTTGCATTTGAAGAAATTAAAGTTATAGGAAAAGAAGAGAAATATTCATATATCTGGTCATTATTAGGCAAAATAATGTAAAAGAAGTCTGTACTGGTAAGCAGTGTTGCTTAAACTTACAGATAGTATCAATGATGCTGCCGTATCTGTATTTGGTACCATACAGGGAGGTTAGATCACTGATGGCCTTTTGAGCCACCTTGTGCTGTAGAAAGAATATTATCATACTTTTTAATAAGGACTTTTGACAGAGCCCAAAGAAGATATAAGAACTATCATAAAAATAAGAATTCTAAAGAAAGAAGTTAAATCAGAAAGATCTTTTTTATACCAGTTCTGCCGCGTCATTGGTAGGAGTTCTTTTGTAGCCATAGGGATACATGAGCATCTGAGAGTAGGCATGGATGGAGATGAAGGCCTTGATGTTGCCATGAGACTTCACGAAGTCCACAATAGACTTGACCTCAGACTCAGAGTGTGCACTGGGTCCACGATAGGTTTCTGAGCAGGGGCTGCTGCTGGCACCAGGTTCTATTTATTAATTTAAAGAAAACCAGACAAACAGACACTGTAGTAAAGCATTAGAACGTAAAAATATGAAAGACATAAGCAATACACACACACACACACACACACACACACACACACACACACACATATATATATGATCATTATTACCTCATACAGTGGCTGTTAGAGGCTTTAAATACAAGTGAATGGCAGGGGAAAATATTACCTCCAAAACCAGCATCCCAGTTCCTATTGGGATCAACTCCCACACAAGAAGAACCAGGATTGGGCTTCCTGGTCTTACGCCACATACGATTCTGAAACAGTAATGTTAGTCTTTGCTTAAAGAAAGATATTTTAATCTAAATGACTCAAAATTGTATTAATTGTGCAAAACCGACTAAATACACCATTACTAATTCATCTGTATCATCTTGTCAGCTTAAGCTAATTGGGATAAGCCCTGAAAAAAATGTTTAAAAGTAAAATGAAGGTTATAAACAGACATTTGGTTGTACAGCAAATTACTCTAAAACAAATCAGACAGTAGACAATATGAAAGACTCACACCGCTGTGGGTGAAGGCGTATCCATCAGGGTTGGTGGCAATCTCCAGGAAGATGTCCATTTGACTGAGGATTGCAGTGAGGGCAGGATCCGTTCCATAATCAGTCACAATCTAATGACAGAAAAACAGAGGACACAATATTCAGTGCAACCTGTAAGTTGTGAGAAGTGGCAGAGACACAGACAAAAGCAACAAATGTTAATATTATTATTAAATAAAATAATTTAAAAAAAAAACACACCTTCTTAGCAAACCATAGCCCGCTGGCCTGAGTGACCCACTCTCTGGAGTGGATTCCAGTGTCGATCCAGATGGCAGGACGGTTGGTTCCACCAGTGCTGAACTACAAGACAGGAAAGGAAAGTAGCAAACTTCATTACAAATAAAAAATGAAGAGCAGCATGAGAGTGAAAACTCTTGCCAGAAGAGTATAGAAGGTTTTGCCTTTTTTAATTTTAATGTTCGTTCAGCTCTATTGTGCAGTTGTAGTTTTGCTTGGGTTTTTTTTTTTCACCTTGAGCACATTAAGAGGACGGCCTTCGTAGCTCTGCCCAATCACTATCTTGCTGACAAAGTTGGGATTCTCAGCCACCAGCATGTCCTGGAAGCTGTAGATCTGAATGAAAGACACAATAATGCATAAGCATCAATTGAGTGCGACATGATTCTGTACCATTGTCTGGCCTCAAATGTCATGGGGATTGCAACATTATGTAGATCAATAGGGAAATGCTAAATGCTAGGATTGCTATTAACATTCAGTTTAAATGTCACTGAAATATTGAGCACCTAATTTCCAGTGTTGGCACATTACACACTATACATGGCCCCATACTTTTAGAAATAAATGTCCTTTGTTGTTCTTCAAAAATGTAATTGACATTGTTCACATGAACAGATAGAGTACAAGTAAGTTCCTCCCACAGTGATTGGTGCAGTAGTTAGTACTGTCGCTGCACAGCAATAAGGTTCTTGCTTTGAACCCAAACTGGGATGTTTGCTCGGCCTCCCTATAGATATTCTCGATATGCTCTCTATATGTTAGGTAAATTGATGATTCTAAATTGGCCATGAATGAGAGGTACAATGATTCTTAAAATGTATAAGGCATTGTATTAATGCATGGTTAAATGTGGCTTGTAATCTTAAATACTCTCAGTGGTCTCTAAGACCAGAGAATTGCTATAAAAATGCAAGTCCATTTCCTTGCACTTCCTTGTCAGTCATGCCACTCGCTAGCAAAAACACTGCACTGTGATAGAATGAAGCATCAGGTTAAGCTGCTTAGCCAAAGATGATAGCTTTTAATCAGACAAAAGGAGATACTGGTAATAGTGTGTGAAGCATCAGAAAGAAAAATGTCACAGCTGAGGGATCCTGACACTCAAATGGTCAAGAATTTTGTTTGATGGCTTAGTCGATGTATTAGTTGCTTAAAGATAATAAAAAAAACTGTCACACTTTTCTTTAAGAGATTTTAACAAGATATTTGGGAAATAAGATAACTTGCTTTCTCATGAGAAGCAGTGAAGCTAGCCAGCTTAGCTCCTCCCATAGTTGCTGTAATGTTGTCATGCAATAATTGGGAACTATGTGCACACACTGCATACGGTCAATGTGCTTTTTTAACTTCCTGTTCAGTTTCCTGCATGGCCTATTTATGCTCTGGTTTTGTTTATAATATGCAAATTGAGGTGATGCTCAGCAGATTTTGCTAGCTTTTGATGGAGCGAGGATAGCTGTTTCCAGAGATTTATTTAACCTGTGGGTGTTTATGATATAAACTGGCAAAAATTGATTTCATCAAACACTAAGACATCATCATCAGAATATATGGCTTTAATTTTGCTATGAAATTTTTTTATTTATGACTTTATCGTATGCCCAAAGCGTTCATGTAGCTATATTTTATTTATTTATTTATTTATTTATTTAGCACATTTGAAAAAACTTTCAAAGAGTTTATTTGCTTTTTCTTACTGCCTTGCATGGGTTAGTGAAAGAAAATACACAGTTGGCTACAATCTATTCACTGGATAACAGTAGCCAGAGGAGTTTTGTGTACTTACCTCTCCAAGGGTGTGGTAGTTAGCGAAGTCGAAACTATCAGTGTTTTTGGGCTGAGGTACACGAGCAGCAGCCATCTCCTTCTGCTCCTTATCCAGAATCATCTGCAGTACAATGATAGATTTTATAATATTAGAGTTACTGAGCAAAACTATTAACAGAAAAAACTCCAGGGTGTATTCTGATCTTATAAGCAACCTGGAGGTCTTCAATCATGGCGGAGTAGTCAATGTTCTGTGTCTCAAGGTAATCTTTGACTGACTTCAAGACATGGAAGGGAACTCTGACATCCACAGGATTAGACACAGTAGTCACCCCCCTCCAAAAATCCAGCTGAAAGAACAAAAATATATTAACCAAAGCATATAAAAGAAGTTTCTACTCAATTTTGAAAACTTATAAAGATAAAAAATAGAGCTATTAAGGCATTTTTAAAAATTTGTGGTTTTGTTTGTTTTCTTCTTTCTTCTTCTTTTTAAAGTTTATTTTAAACAGTGGTGGCTGGTGATGTCATTTAGTGGCTGATAAATTACCTCAAACTCCATCATTTCCTCCAGATCCTTGATAAGAGACAGCTGGACTTCATCCTTGGGAACAATTCGAAGCACTTTGTGCCTGCAAACAGCAAACAGCTAGGTTTTACAGCCTTCTACTCAGCGTATCTTGCTTGTGCAGAAAAAAGTCATTTATTGTGAAACCAGAGTATCTCAACCAGTTCTCATCGGCAGGCATCAACTGGATGCAGGAACAGTCCAGGTTTTCTAGGCCCTGCATATTAGCTATTTCACATGTATGTGTATATACTATGTAAAACTGCAAGCAACTTTAGATTTTAGGGTTTTATTCATGTTGTAGCAACAGAGGGGTGTCTGATAAATTACATACATACAGCACTATTTTAAATAACAGGAAGTGAGAAGGCTTTAGCTTCATAAAGTTGGAAGTTATAAAAGACTGCTTGCCAGTATTTCCTCTATAAACTATTTTTCAGTTTGAGAAAAAAACTGTTTGTCATTCCACACATTGCTGGGACTGATAGCATAAACCCGAACTCTGTTCTCTGATCCACACTTCAATCTCTGTGAGTTTGCAGGCTGAAAAATTGGTTTTCGGATCTCTACACATGCACAACTGTGTGTCCTTATCAAAAAATGTATGATGCAGCTTTTTTTTTTCCCCAATCGGGAGTGTCCGAAAGTAAAAATAGGAAAAAAGGAGGAAATTGAAAGTAAAGCGCTTGGTCTTTCACAGGGACAGCAGCTAGCCACAGCTACAGATACATAGATGACACCTGGGTCAATATCAAAACCCAAGAAGTAGAAGCATTGCTAATGACTGATTAATTCAATCATGACTAATTCACAACTCTTCTCAAGGAAATTGATGATAGTGCCAACGTTTGCTCAAAAACACTGATTTACTTTAGTCTTTACTTAGTAGATAGTCTTAGATTTAGTCGATAGGTCCACTTACCCCTCAAACGTCACTTTGCCAAAAACTGCCACAAGCAGCGCAGCGAACACGAGCAGCCCCCTCATCATGACCAACAGTGTGAATGTTGGGCCAGAAACAGACTTTTATGGTTGCCTCTGCCACCTAATATATGCCCAAAGGTTGACCTTGCCAGAGTTCAGAGAGCTCTGTCACCGGCTGGTCCTTTTCCCACACCAGCCTAGAGATACCAGAACCAGAAGTTGCATCATACACACATATTTTGAACAAACTGAATTTATGTTTAGTTTACAAAATAAAAGCACTGGTGCTAAATTTCATCTTAGTCTGACTGAAAACACTTTTTTTTAACATGGGTCCTGATATGGGGACATTACATTTAGGCTGTTCTGCACCTCCTCCTTCATTCTGCTCAACGAAGTGTTTAATGCTTTGTTACACAATTGTCCCCATGATTTTTAACACAAACAAACAAACAAAAAAACTTGGAAAGAAATCTTCTCAAATAAGATGCTTACCTTTGGTACTTATCAGGTCCATCTAATCCCAAATCGGTAGGAGAAATTACAAATGCATCACAAACCACAACTTAGGTCACAGGAGGAAAAGATTTTAAAAAATCCAATGCATTTCCTTTGCTTTGCTTCATTATGAATGCGTCCAGTGTAGAAAGAACTCATTATAACACCAGAGAGAAATCCACAGCTTAATCATTTCATGCCTAAATTTGTCACTCTGTAAACTTTCTTTTTATTATTACTATTATTATTATTATTACTATTATAAAAAATACAAAAATACTCATGTAAAAAATCCTCTAACATCTTCAAACCGTTTATGTTCTCACAAATGCTAGCAATACACATACACACACACAAACACACAGACACACACACACACACATGTTTCAGAATCGTATGTGGCGTAAGACGAGGAAGCCCAATCCTGGTTCTTCTTGTGTGGGAGTTGATCCCAATAGGAACTGGGATGCTGGTTTTGGAGGTAATATTTTCCCCTGCCATTCACTTGTATTTAAAGCCTCTATGAGGTAATAATGATCATATATATATATATATATATATATATGTATATATATGTATAATTGTATAACACAAGAACTCAAGAAGTTTATTGTCATTTCGTATGGTGTTACCCTGCCTGAAACAGAATACTGTTTCTCACCAGCCTCTACAGCTTAAAAAGCAAAAAGCATGATAAGAAAAGCAAATAGCAGATCCTCAAGAATTTTGTTTGATGGCTTAGTCGATGTATTAGTTGCTTAAAGATAATAAAAAAAACTGTCACACTTTTCTTTAAGAGATTTTAACAAGATATTTGGGAAATAAGATAACTAAATAGCTCCTCCCATAGTTGCTGTAATGTTGTCATGCAATAATTGGGAACTATGTGCACACACTGCATACGGTCAGTGTGCGTTTTTAACTTCCTGTTCAGTTTCCTGCATGGCCTATTTATGCTCTGGTTTTGTTTATAATATACAAATAGAGGTGATGCTCAGCAGATTTTGCTAGCTTTTGATGGAGCAAGGATAGCTGTTTCCATAGATTTATTTAACCTGTGGGTGTTTATGATATAAACTGGCAAAAATTGATTTCATCAAACACTAAGACATCATCATCAGAATATACGGCTTTAATTTTGCTATGAAATTTTTTTTTATTTATGATTTTATTGTTGAATAATATATTTATACAACCATATTTAGTCACTGCATCCTCATTGCCTTTCCCCATTTTATTATTTGAAAAACAAAAACTGTAATTTTTGTAAAATAGACAGCTTATTTGGACGAAAAAACAATGAAACATTAATAAATCATAATCCACTATTAGCTGGTATTAAATGGCTGGCTTAAATGCTGTTTACAGCTCAGGAAGGAATCTCATTGTTCAACACAAAGCAGTGTTCTGAGCTTCCTCTCTCTTACTGGTGGAGCAGCTCCACAGATGGACTGCATTAATGAGCTAAATTCAAACCAGCTGCCTGGACACATGTACTGTGAACCCTGCATGTCAATAAAAATATTTCCAGACATGAGATAACTTGTTTTGTAATGGTACAAAAACTTTACATCTGGCGTTTTAGCAGGTGTGAGGCATTAAAAAAAGACACCTAGCAAATGTTAGTTGAATTTTCCCTGTGAAGACAGGAGGCATCAAAATCATTTTTTTAATATGCTGGGCATCAATACCCAGCTTTTGTCTTGTTTTCTTCCCTTACAACGGTCACCTTTAGTGGATGTAGTTCTTGGGAATGTTGACCTATTGAGGAGTAAGTATTGAACAGCTAAGACATTTAGAAATTTGAAATGCCTTTAAAATTCCAGCATTCTAGCATCTTCGATTCCTTCTTAATGCCTGATTTAAAAGATATCTCTGACATACTTGGGAATATAAGAATTGAAAGGAAATTTACAAGGTAGCAAAGTAACGTTACTCACTAATGCCACCTCCCTCCATTGGCTGTCTTCTGTCTGCTATCTACAAGTTTTTCTTATGCAACCAAGCTGATAAGCTCAGTGCAGAGGAAAAATAAACAGTAAAAAGCATATGCAGAATTCACAGAGACTTACAAAAACAAAGCAGGCAGTATCTTTGATCCGTGTGTCTGTTAAGGTTTCCTTGAACTGAACCTAGCCCCTACCAAGGTTTAGAGAGATAATAAGTGCATGCAATGTGAACTATACAAAAGAGTGTAAAATCTGTTGAGGTCACAGTGATGCAGCACTTTGAGAGTGTACAGCTTCCTTATTCTTGTACGTTTGGAGGGGGGTGCTTAAAATCACCATGGGAGGGTAAGTACTCATTCCATGCATCCATACAGTTATCCCTAGGGTGAAAGGTGGGGCACACTCATTTGAACTTTTTAACTTTAGTTACTCTCTCATTTTATGTGTGTGGTTTTTTAAAAAGTATTATAGTTGGTGTATTCTGGTTCAGGGTCACTTTTAAGTGACACACTTCCCATCTTGGAGTCACACATTTAACAGCATGTCTTCGGACATGATGCGATTTTATTAGGGTTTGGATGCAGCGATTGAATGACGACATCCACTAAAACAGTTGCCTGAGAGTTTACAGGCATACCAGAAAGCATAGATCAGACATCACGGTGAATGAGAGCATCGGCGAAAAAGCTGCATCAAAACGCGGTTATTTAACAGTTAACACGACAGATCAACTGGCCGGGTGTGACAGTGCTGCTTCCACTAAACCAACACACAGGAAGTTGATAACGACTATTGTTTCCTGTCACTGAGTCAAAACGGCAGCTGTTTCGGTTCAAACCACAAACATTAGTTCACAACACGGACCAGCTGTAAGTCTGCGGACAACGAGTCCTAAGATTATTTCAGTTGCTATATGTGATTAAAAATGAATTTTCTTGTCTTCTCTTGTCACAAACAAATTACCACATCGTTATCAGTGTATAATTAGATAATTTAATAATTTAGATAAAGATGAGGCTCGGAGGAGGGGAAAAAGGATTCGGAGGAAAAACCGCAACTGCAGCAGGTTGAATGTGTCAAATACACTCACATCCTTTGTTAGGTAAAGACACGCCCCTGTTGTTTCCTGGTTGGCTACCCTGTCCTCCAGTGCCTCTTTTTTGTACTCTTATTGGTTAAGACGGAAAATCTGTCAAAACGGAAGTCCCGCCCTGTTCAAACATCAATGAAAAGTGTACGGGACCTCCTGAGTGAAAGTAAAGTCAAGCTAGAAAGGAAAGAAAGAAGAGATGAGGCAAGTCCGGAAGTAATGAAAGTGTTTTTTCACAGTAAAAGCGCCAGATGAGCCCAAATTGTTGGAAAAGATTAAATAACTGCAGTGTCGTGACTAGTTAACACCAGGCTCCAAGTAAGATAGTTAAAGCAGGTCTTTCCATCACAGTGTATCTTTTATATGTCTTTGAGGATTATAAATTGATAGACATACTGATTTTGACCAATAATAAGCATACCCAAGTGTTTACAGGTGTTTACAATAAATACTGTTTTGGTTAATTAATGTGATTACTGTGCCCATGTTTACTATTTCATGCCAAAATAGCTATAGTCAGCAGAACCAATCATTATTTGTCCAATACCTCACCTTTCACTATCTTGGGTTCTGTGATGAAGCAGCCTCATCAATCTTTAAAAGTAAATATTTTTGTTGTCTTTTCCTTTTAAAGTCCTTTCTGAGACCGCTTTTTTTGGTTTTACTTCTTTGTTGCTTTGGAGTACCAGGAGCGCCAGAATGAAATTAATATATACAGTGGGGCAAAAAAAGTATTTAGTCAGCCACCGATTGTGCAAGTTCCCCCACTTAAAATGATGACAGAGGTCAGTAATTTGCACCAGAGGTACACTTCAACTGTGAGAGACAGAATGTGAAAAAAAAATCCATGAATTCACATGGTAGGATTTGTAAAGAATTTATTCGTAAATCAGGGTGGAAAATAAGTATTTGGTCACCTCAAACAAGGAAAATCCCTGGCTCTCACAGACCTGTAACGTCTTCTGTAAGAAGCTTTTCTGTCCCCCACTCGTTACCTGTATGAATGGCACCTGTTTGACCTCATCATCTGTATAAAAGACACCTGTCCACAGCCTCAACCAGTCAGACTCCAAACGCCGCCATGGCCAAGACCAAAGAGCTTTCGAAGGACACCAGGAAAAGAATTGTAGACCTGCACCAGACTGGGAAGAGTGAATCTACAATAGGCAAGCAGCTTGGTGTGAAAAAATCAACTGTGGGAGCAATCATCAGAAAATGGAAGACATACAAGACCACTGATAATCTCCCTCAATCTGGGGCTCCACGCAAGATCTCATCCCGTGGGGTCAAAATGATCATGAGAACGGTGAGCAAAGATCCCAGAACCACACGGGGGGACCTGGTGAATGACCTGCAGAGAGCTGGGACCAAAGTAACAAAGGTCACCATCAGTAACACACTACAACGGCAGGGAATCAAATCCCGCAGTGCCAGACGTGTTCCGCTGCTGAAGCCAGTGCATGTCCAGGCCCGTCTGAAGTTTGCCAGAGAGCACATGGATGATACAGCAGAGGATTGGGAGAATGTCATGTGGTCAGATGAAACCAAAGTAGAACTTTTTGGTATAAACTCAACTCGTCGTGTTTGGAGGAAGAAGAATACTGAGTTGCATCCCAAGAACACCATACCTACTGTGAAGCATGGGGGTGGAAACATCATGCTATGGGGCTGTTTTTCTGCCAAGGGGACAGGACGACTGATCCGTGTTAAGGACAGAATGAATGGGGCCAAGTATCGTGAGATTTTGAGCCAAAACCTCCTTCCATCAGTGAGAACTTTGAAGATGAAACGAGGCTGGGTCTTCCAACATGACAATGATCCAAAACACACCGCCCGGGCAACAAAGGAGTGGCTCCGTAAGAAGCATTTGAAAGTCCTGGAGTGGCCTAGCCAGTCTCCAGACCTCAACCCCATAGAAAATCTGTGGCGGGAGTTGAAAGTCAGTGTTGCTCGGCGACAGCCCCAAAACATCACTGCTCTTGAGAAGATCTGCATGGAGGAATGGGCCAAAATACCAGCTACTGTGTGTGCAAACCTGGTAAAGACCTATAGTAAACGTTTGACCTCTGTTATTGCCAACAAAGGTTATGTTACAAAGTATTGAGTTGTATTTTTGTTATTGACCAAATACTTATTTTCCACCCTGATTTACGAATAAATTCTTTACAAATCCTACCATGTGAATTCATGGATTTTTTTTTTTTCACATTCTGTCTCTCACAGTTGAAGTGTACCTCTGGTGCAAATTACTGACCTCTGTCATCATTTTAAGTGGGGGAACTTGCACAATCGGTGGCTGACTAAATACTTTTTTGCCCCACTGTACATTGTTAAATAATTATCTGAATGTGTCATTAATTCATTAAGATGGAACTGTCACTTCAGCAGTTGAGCGCAGTGACAGTTTGATTTGTTTGTCTAAAAACACAGATCCCCAGGCTAATTTTAAAACTTCAGATCACATCTTAATATTTTCACATGGAAAACTAGTGAATGGACGACATTGCTTACTTCAGACCAGCACTGGCCACGCCCCAAAATTAGGTAATAATTTTAATAAACATGAGCGCAAGAGAGAGGAAGACACAATTGTGGTGTATTCATAATTGTCTCTGGTACATTTGTTGTATGGGCAGTATGTGTTCATTGTTTGATTGTGTAATTACGTGTTACGCACTGGCAATGCATGCCGGGAGATGGCAATACAGTGAGTAAAGAGATGACTTAATCAGATTCAGAGTAAGAATCACACAACAATGAGCTGAAACATTCACTTCTTATTAATTCCTGCGTATACAATTTTTATCATTCATATTGTGTCACTTTGTATGTCCCTCGTGATTTCATCGCCCCCTTCACTCTGGCGTGTGCCACTGCAGTATTTTTAGTGGCCACCCCTATGAAAAAATCCTAGAGGCTCCCCTAGAGTTTAAAACAAAAAGTCAATTTGTAATTTATCACATAGATTTTGAAAATACATGCACAAGTATTTAAATACTTCACCATACAGACACAAATAAGACCCGACTCATTAGTGGGCAACGTGCATGTTTTATTTTGAAATGCCCAAACGGAAGCTATCGACTTGATTCCGGCGAAATTATCACCTGTGCGGAGTAGAAGCAGGACCCCCAAAGGGAAATCAGTGAGGGCAGCAGGATTTGTTTTACATTTTTCCGGCACATTCTCCCTGTTGTCTGTGTTTGGATTTGACAGTTGTTGTTTTTTTTTACGAGAAGCACGTCTGGAAAGAGAAAACGTTGAACACAAAAATGGAAATAGAGAGGGAGCTAAAGAAGGTAAGCTTTGCCCCCGTGTTCTTCGTGGATATCTTGCTCAGTTCGGGGAACGCCTTTAAGGTGTGCAGAGCAAGGGACAGGTGGCAGAAAAGTTACAGTACTGTAGGTTATTTTACAGTTTAGTTTAAGTTTCGGTTTTAATTTCGAGATATTAATGGTCTTTATTTATGTTTTTTTTTTCAATTAAAATCTACTTAGTTCGCTTAAATACGCTTATTTCACATCCTTGGGTAGTTGATATTGCCGGAACAAACTCACGTCGATCGGTTTACAAACTTGGAAAACATAGGTCGCGCCCTTAGTTACTTCCCTTTCAGAATAAGTTCCGATGTAAGAAACTGCGTTTGAAATGTGACAAAGTCTCACTCTGCGTATCAACCAAACCCCCAACCTCTGTAACTTAATAGCGGAACAGCTTGACCCATTAACGGACCCATTTTACGTACAAAGTCGTCCTCCTTGTTCAGGGTTTTGTTACTGTATTAATCCGCGGTGCTCAGCGTCCTCGGCTCTCTATTAAGTGGAACAAATCACTATGACAGTAAAATGCAAACCAGCTGTGATAGTTAATTTGTCCATAAGTAAATGTTGCCGTTACAGCTGCCGAATCGAGTGTTGAACTGTCAGCAGGGTTTCAAGAATATTAAGGCTCATGTCACTCATAATGTACTTGAGACTCTAAGCCAGATGCATCAAAATCGAATGTTTTTTAAATAGAGTTTGGCCATCCAAGGGAGAAGACAAAAGTTAAGAGTCAGGACAGGCAGGAAACCCTTTTACAGTACACGCTTTGTCTAGTGAATAGTCATTCATTCATCATCATGGATCACTGTAGATACTCGTTGTTGGCATTCACTAGATTCCTCTTATGCACCCCTTCTGCTTAGTTTACTTATGGTCCATAGATAATCTGTATAAATAATTCTGTTTGAGGAATCCAGGTTTATGTAGTGAATACACATGAATATCAACCAGTCAGCATTTTCCATAGAAGCTATTATAACCTCTTAAGTAGTTTAGGAAAAGAAAAATGCATTTTAACATCTGTTAAAGCTTTTGTAGTTATCAGAATCAAACTATATGAATTATTATTATTATTATTATTATTATTATTATTATTGTTGTTGTTGTTATTTATTATGGTTATTGACAAGTTTGTACACAAACAATGATTGTGTTTTGGTGGCATGGTGCAAAAACATTGGTACTGTACTGTTAATTTACGCTACTAAGTTAACTTGAGCTTTGGGGTCCTTGCACAGACCTGCAGAGATTTGGCAGCAGTGAAGGTGGTTACACAGACTGGTGGTTTGTTTTGTATGAGTTATTAAGCTGCAATTTTAATGTCTTCAGCCACTTGTAAAAATATGGTTTACATTTTTCCTGCATTAAATTTCAGAGCCTTCAGCTTCACTCTGAAAAATTGACTAAGAGTGAGAAATTTACAGGACAAACAGTGAAGACGAGGGAATCCTCTGCTTAAATAGGTCTGAGCAGCTGGATAACCCAGACAGACAGTCTGACATCTGCCTGTAATCCCTGGGGGAGATCAGCCTGCCACAGCAAGTTCACAGAGATGCTGCTGTGATCTGTGTTGCGCTTGTTCAGGAAACGTTACCATTGTGTTTAGGTGATATTATACTCAATTAAGGTGCTGCATTCTACTTAACAGAACATCTGACATAATAGGCTGTGACTATAGGGTCGTGGCGTACAGCACTGCCATTCTGCTGACTCTTAGAAGTCTGTGGAGGTCTGGCTAGATTTATTTCTTACCTAAACACCTAAACCATCATTAAAGCTTTCATATGACTTTGTGGTAGAAATAGAACCACACCAAAGGATTTCTCTATTTGTTTAAATCCTGCTGTGATTACAGTGTTATGAACTGAATTTCAGTTCAAGCCAGTGAGTCATGCATGAAACCAATTAAAACAACAACAGTAAGCGAACTGAAAAATAGTAATATCTTTTATGACCGTATTCCACCTTTACAGGGGAAGGTTTGCCTTAAAAATAGAAAAAGTTGTTCAGAAATTTAAGGGTGGTTTGACTGAAACCTCCTTGACACCGTCTGTTATTTAAAGCATTAGAAACAAGATGTATACATGTAAGTAATTGAACATTCTTTTTAAAAATATGTGTTTTACATATTTTACATCATCTTCATGATGTTACAGAAACTGTGTCCAGCGTCTGAAAGTAGCTGGTCAGCTCCAGTTAAAGCGACTACTTCCTTGCCACTGGCCTGCATCTGCCCTTCTCCAGTAAAGTGACTCATGAACTATGAGTCACTGGACCTGAATCATAGACTTTGTGTCTAAACTGGCTTGTAGCAAAAGTGTTGTCACCAAAATTAATCACCCCACAGGCTTAGTCATGAAACAAAGTCATTGATTAACTTGAAGTGTGAATCCAGATGGTGCAGCTGCCTTCCAGGGAAGCATACATACATGCTGAATGAGCTCTGCCAAAAACAGTCGTCCTCTCTATGCTTGAGATAAATATTTAGGCTTTCAACCACTTAGCCTGTCTGCCCTTAAAGCATACCAATAAACATTTGCATTTGCAAAGTTGAAAATGATGTTTTAGTTGGTAGTGTAAAATGACATTTTAAATAATTTGTTCTTTTGTCTCAAAGTTCAAGTACTTTCTGCGAGAGCCTGAACATCTTTGTAGTACCATCTGAAACCCCCTGAGAATCAAGGACTGGAAGTTAGCAATGGATGCCTGCACACCTTTGTAATCTTGTTTACTTTTTCATAATTCAGGTTAAACTTTTTATTTAGACAACACTGCTTTCCACAAATATTTCTGCATCAGTATTAAAATGCAAGTAAAATCATACACAGTCCTACCCCAAAAGAATCGTGCTTAATTACACAGAAACTCTCATCTTCCTTAGTTCCCTGTGACAGGCTACTCCAGGCTGCTCCTAAAGTTCTGTTTAAGCTGCTCATTGCAAAAGACACAGGAGGCGAGTACATCTTACAGTTTAACTAAGATTTACTGATGTGTTTGGTACTTTCTAGGACCATGCTGGAACAACTTATAATTGGGCTTCTTAACATCTCCCAGAGGACAAACGTCTCATTCTGGAAATTGTGGTGAATGTTAAAAGTCTGGCATCAAAGCTTCACTTATAAACAGGAGCCACTGTCTGTCTGCATTTCTCACTCATGTACACATTAAGCCATTAGGATGGTTTGTGACCATATATAGGCAACTATTCAATAACACTAAGAGGCGGGTGGGATCCCATCAGGCACCCTGCTGTCAAGAGATGTTTTTGACCCAAAAAGACATTCTCTGCTGAGGAATGCAGACAGACAGTGACTGCTGTTTAAAAGTGAAACTTGCAACAATTTCCAGAGTGAGACTTAATTCCCCTGGGAGATTTTAAAAAGCCCAATTTAAGTTGTTGCAACATGATTTATGGTGGTACTACAAAGTAGCAAAACGTAAATCTCATTTAAGCTGCTCCTGCTCTGTCTTCAGTAGGAATCTCCCTGCAGTGGGATCTACAATCTTCCAAGACCTGAAGTGGGCGTCCAGCATAGACAAAATGATCAAAAGGCCCAACAGAGGATGTCCTTCCTGTGTTAGTTCAGGAAGTTCAATCTGCCTCAGGCACTGTTGATCAAAATATACTCTGCAATACTTAAGTCTGTTCTTTGCACATCAATCATCAAACGGACAGTTGGGACTGCAGAAAAAAAAAAAGATTGGCACAGATTTTCTCTCCATTCAGGATTTAAAGACAAATCCAGAATCAGACAAACATCATACCCTGGACACAACAGGTTCCAACTCCTCCCCTCTGATAGGCATTACAGAGCACTGTACACCAAAACAACCCATTTGTTGTAAATATCTATGTACTTTATTTATTCATATAATATGCTGTCACATTCCCATATAAGTAGGCACCTCTTTGTTTCTTACTCTTTCATAAGTTGTTCCAACATCGTTGCACTCTGATCTCTTTGCAACAATGCATAAATAAATATGTTAAACATGTTATTGTCTCTGTCATGTTGCTATTGTCTGTTTGTCTGTCCTGTTAATTACATAATAAATAAATAAACAGGGCCCAATTCCTTGTATGTGTACATATACTTGGCCAGTGAAGCTTATTCTGATTCTTCTCCCACAAGTATCATCATAAACCTTTTCCCTCATTTAAATACCGTGTTCTGCTCAATAGAGAACAAAAGATTGACAGTATGTGTCATTTCCTTTGTGTGCTTTATTTACAGGTGACGCTTGGCCATGAGTTTGGTGCTGGAGCTGCCTGTTTGAAATGCAAGGACAAGTGTGAGGGCTTTGAGCTGCATTTCTGGAGGTTTGAACAGTTCCTCTGCACATCATCACAGTTTCACAAGTTTCCTTTTCTTTGTTTCCTGTGTCCAAACTGCTGATTAAAGAGTGAGTCACTGTTGTCTTGAGCAAAGCTGTGAACTCTTCAGTACAACTTTAGTTTAACAAAAATAAACAAACAAAAAATAGTGTTTAGTAAGGTTCAGTCAACAAACACCATATTTTAGTGGTTTTTGGGCTGAATGATAATAAACAAAATATATCTCCTTATTTTCATGCAATGGGTAAGATGTCTTAGGCAGGAGTATATCTATTGTATATCTCTTTCTGATAACTATTCTTTCTGATAATAATAATTCTGATAATTAGTGTTTGACTTCTGAAACGCTTTTCTTGCATTGAAGGACAATATATTTCCTTTGAAATGGAGTTGTTCACCCTTGAGAACTGCAGGCAGCGTATTATTTATAGTGGATGGTAGGTGACACGCCTGCTAACAGACGGGAGTAAGAGCCTGCGCTGAAGATAAGCGCTGGTGTGGTCATGGTCAGCATTTTAGTCATCTACAAGAAATAATTACTGCTTTAGCTGTATCCCATGTTTGCAACATTTTCAGTGCTTTATGTGCTGTTGGAAAACAATGAAAGCAGCATTGCTCTCGTAAAAGCTGCCAAAGTTCTTTGATAAAACACTTTTACGTCATAACAACAAAGAACTTGCTAATTATTTTTGTTGTTGGTTTACTTTGGCATTTATTCAATTCTCTCAGATCCAAACTAACATGTTAAAACACATCGGCACACCAAAAACTCCAGAAACTATTCTTTGTAATGTAGAATCTACTGTTTTAGTGAAATGAGATTGGTGGCTTTGGAAATGAGCAGTTTCTTTCTTTGTTTGACTTATACAGTAGAAATGACATACTGTTTGTCAGCTGTTGCCATACTTGTAATTATAATATTTACTCAGAGCTTAACTTTGAAGCTTAGTTTATTGTTGAGCTTGCGGTGCAGGATGGCAGTAAATAGAGATGGAGCTGCATGAGATGGTAATTGTAGTAAGAGGAGAAATGCAGACTCTTTACAAAAAATTTGATGCAATATTAAGCTATATTTATATAAAATATGGACTTTCCTCCTGTAGCTTATGTAGAAATATATCACTTTATATTTTAAAACTCAACTCAGTAATGTTGAATACCATTATGAATCAGAACAGTCATTTTAAAAAGCATGCTTATTCTGCATGACAACAACATTTCACTCATTGACCCAGTCTGCCAACTTCCCAGCTTGCTTAATTAAAAGGATTCCTATAGCAGCAGGAGCCATCGGCCTAATGGGAACATGCTGTTCTTGAGAATAGAATTTAGTCTAATGCGGCCGGGGCTGAATTTTCAGCAAAGTTTTTATCATAATTCTATGAAGACGCTATAATTAAAGGTTGTCACCTGCCCTCTTAAGCCACAAGTTAGAGTTTTGATTGTAGAGCCTGTCATAATCATTTATTATAGTTATACAGTGTTTTTGTAAATATAAAGTTAATGGGTCTTAAACAATCAAGCTAGGTAAACATAATCTAAACAAAACAAAACTCGATTGTAAGTCATTTCACTTTATGTGTGTCAGAGGACTGCTGTATAAAAATACAGCAGTCCTCTGACACTTTTTTTTTTTTTGTTGCAACACTGATGAAAATACCTTTCATTTTCTTTAAAATGTGTTATTTATCCCAAAGTTGAGAAGCTCTTTTTCTTCATCAGTTTTAAAATGAAGTTAAAAAAAACATAAAGAAAAGAGAAGATATTTTTCTATTTCTGTGTTACAGAGCTTTCATCTGGTTACCTATGAACAAAATAAGTGCTTGGAAAAGACAAAGCCGTCTGCCATTTAAAAGTGGCCCAATGACATCTTAATATAAATGCTGTCATAATTACACATTAAACTGGCTTTATTCTACTGAAAGTATTGCCTATTCCACTAAAATTCTGAAGGCCTGTTTGGGCTGGAGCATGCCTTCTAGTTACAAATTATGTCATAGTTATATCAAAAGATGTGTTGAGGCACGATAAAAATGCCGGTAGTTCAGTTTTAACACAGAACTTATTGTGTTGGTATAATGGTGTAGGAGTTTTTATTTAATATTCTAAAAATAGAGGGAGGTGAATGAAGTGAGGATTTATTCAAGTTTATCAAATATACCAGCTATGAAGAAGAAAGTGTAGTTAAAAAAACTGAGACATTGCTTGTTTAGTTTGAATAAAGCAATGGTAATTTATTAGTATCAAGGTTTAAAAAGTCAAAGTCCTGAACATTTTGTTAAATTCTTCTTTGCAGAAAGATATGCCGAAACTGCAAATGTGGCCTCACAGAGCATGATGTGGCGATGAACTCGGAGGAGAACAAGAAGGTAGGCAAACTGTTTGAGGACACCAAGTACACCGGCCTCATCGCCAAGCTGAAGACGGATGGGATCCCCAGCTACCAGGGCAACATGGTGACCATCACTTTGCCTAGCCCTGCCACTGCTTACACGGTACCACCCAGTGCGACCTCTACTGTTGTGCCCCCTTCTGCCAGAGCCGGCTCTGTGTCGTCGTCTGCCACAGCTGGTCCTGTATCCCCGTCTGCCACAGCTGGTTCTGTGTCCCCGTCTGCCACAGCTGGTTCTGTACCCTCAGCTGGAGCCTCTGCAGGTTCGACAGGCATTGGGGTTCAGGGTCAGGCTCGGGTTCAGCCTGTACCAGCCAATGCCGCAGCAGTCAGGGCTAGCAAAGTGCCAGTCACTGTCAGTGCCACATCAGCCAACGTAGTGCCAGTTCCTAAAGATGTACCAATGAAGACTGTCACCTATGAGTGGGCACCACCAGTGGCTAACAAGTACCTGGTAAGAGTTCATATTAGTTAGAAAATAACTTTTCAAGTCTAAATTGAGTTGGGTTTTTTGTTTTTTCATTCCCCACCCTCCTAAAACCCCAAAAAGCATTTAAGCATTATCATATGGTAAAGGATTTATTGGTATAAAAAAATTAACATATTAATAGATAATATTCCTGCCTTGATCAGGAAGTATTGGTGGTATTGCATCATTTAAGATTTGGTAATAGGCAAAAACACATGAACCATAGATCGATGTAGGTGTAGTCAACTAAAAAATAACTTGTCTCTTCTTCCTTTATGATACTTTCCTGTAACCTTGTGCTTGTCTCCAAAGTGAAATTTAAGGCAAGATGTTACCATTTTAACACACTGGAGGAGTGTAGATGGTTAGAATTAGACTTCCTGGCATTGTTCAGGTGCACAGAGAAAGATGACCTTGAAGGGGAGATTAGCCGAATCATTTTTGTTTGTTTATGCCTCCTAAAGTTCAAGGTATTAGAAAACCCTTGGCTAGCTACTGCAGAACAGGTCTGCACATTTGATGTCACTGAATCAACAGTTTTTTGTTTGTTTGTTTTTGTTCAGGTCTTTTTTTTGTTTAAAAGGTCTGTTTCTTCTCAGTAGCAATTCTTTTACAGAAATATGTTACAAAATGTTCTTTTATTCAGTTGTCTTAAATATGTGGCGGGGACTTTTGAAGCACTGGTGATTACAGTAAAGAGGATGTCATTTTTAATGCCAGCATCTCTCACCACCACATTAATCTTATGTTTGACATTAATTCAACTTTATCATCTTTTGTTTAGTCTCTTTTTGTATCTGTCCCATGTATTCCTTGTCTTCTCACTAAAAAACAAAACTTCACTTTCTTTCTGGTTAGTCTATATCTAATCTGTCTCTCTGGTCTTCTGGTTGTCCTTCACATTTTTCTTCATTCCCTCTGAGGTGACTCTTTTATTGTCTGTCTCTCTGTAGGCTGTGCGTTATATTGAGTTGCTCCCACCAGAGAAACGCCCAGTGGTTGGTACAGAGGGAGCTGCTTACCGTCGGCAGCAGATGGCCCGACAGCTACCTGAACATGACCAGGACCCGTCCAGGTGTCATGAGCTGAGCCCTGCTGAGGTCAAGCTGATGCAGCAATACGTTCGCAAGTACAAGGATGAAGCCCTGGGGGTTGGAGATGTCATGCTGCCTGAAGAGATGGCTCTGGTTCAGGCAGGAGGGCTGGGTGGATCTGGTGTTGGGGTTGGAGGGGCACCTTGTGCAGGAGGGGCTGAGTTTGGACCTAGAGGTGGTGCTGCTGCTGGGAGTATTGGTGGAGGTGGAGGTGCTGGCTATAAACCAGAGGCTGGGGTTGCTGGAGTTGGATTTGGTTCAGGGCCTGGAGCTGCAGGACCTGGTGTTGGGGCTGGAGCTGGTGGTGGTTTTGGACCTTCAGCCGGTGGAGTTGGAGCCCGTGGTGGTTTTGGACCTGCAGCTGGTGGAGTTGGAGCTGGTGGTGGTTTTGGACCTGCAGCTGGTGGAGTTGGAGCTAGTGGTGGTTTTGGACCTGCAGCTGGTGGAGCTGGAGCTGGTGGTGGACCACTTTCAGGGCCTGGCGTTGGACCATCTGCAGGCTTTGGGCCAGCTGGAGGAGCCATGGGTACTACTGCCACCGCTGGAGCCATGAGTGTCCCTGGAGTTCAGCAAGCTGGACTACCACAACAGAACTTCGTAAGTTTTTTTTCCCTCAGTTCACTGACCATCTGCACTAAAGTTAAATTAAATAAAAATGTATATGGTAAACACATGACATGTCACACTATAACAGATGGGAGGAAAACATTCAAAGCAAAAATAAATAAATCCTCACTCACAGTTTTGCATAATACAAGATGAAAGTCTTTACCAATAGAACAAATTTCAAGAACGCAATAATATGTTTGACATCTAGTTAATAGATGGAGACAATAATTTTAAGAGGAACTTGATTTAAAAATATATATATATCATTATAATATCATGAATAAAATAAAACATGGTCAGAATACCTGTTCCCCTCCTATCTTCTAGCGTACCCTCAAATGGGGGAATTACACATGTTGTAGTTTCATTTAGTGGTTTTCTAGTTTATTTCCTGTGTGTACACACCTTTATAATATAATGTTTCTATAATTTCACATTTCCTTCCCTTTCTGCTTATCCCATTCATCTGGAAACCCTTTGATGTCTTCAGCTTAGAAATCATGCACAAAATGTTTCTTTAAAGATGTGATGGATTGCTGGTAATATATGAAAAATAGATTTTTAATAGAATATGTAAATAGCCATAGTTCAAATTAATACATTTGACTAAGTTCAAATCTATTAACTGTAACTTTTGTATGACATGGTTTATTAGTTTTCAGTCATTTCCAAACTTAACACTAGGTGGAGCCATAGACCAACCATCCCATTTGAGGATGCTGGGTTCTTATTTAATGCAGTAGTGCATGAGTCATGGCTCAAGTTTTTCTCATTATTACCATGTGCAGTTAATTCTTTTTGTGGATTTTTATTTCATCCTGCTTTCAATTTTACTACAATTCATGTAAAATAAAAACAAACCCAACAACATTCAAAGAGCAAAGTTACCATTCGTGGAAACTTGTTATGAAATACTGTGCAGTGATAGTTTGTTCAAGTCAAATGGGTTGTAATAAAAGCTATTCAGGACAGGATGTAACAAACTATTCTGATTTTTCTTTCTTCTATATAATAAAATATCAATAGAATATATTTTCATAATGAACTATACAGCCGTACCAATGTACTGTACTTTCCCTTAAAGTCATGCCATCAGTGCCAGCAGCCCATGCGTAAGGGTGAGCCAGCTGTCTATGCTGAGCGGGCCGGTTATGACAAGATGTGGCACCCAGCATGCTTCGTCTGCTGTACCTGTAACGAACTGCTGGTGGACATGATCTACTTCTGGAAGAAAGGCAAGATGTACTGTGGACGGCACTATGGAGACAGCGAGAAGCCACGATGTGGAGGCTGTGATGAGGTGAGATGAGGATATGATCATTTGCTTCTCTTTTGATTTTGGTTAAAAAAAATTGCATTACATACACATCTGTGTGACCATTCATAGCTGAGAGTTTGTTAGCACTGTTGATGCTACATTCTGATGCATGTCTGTTTACAGCTGATCTTCAGTAACGAGTACACTCAGGCTGAGGGCCAGAACTGGCATCTGAAGCATTTCTGCTGTTTTGAATGTGACTGCATTCTGGCTGGAGAGACGTATGTTATGGAGAATGACAAGCCTGTCTGCAAGCCCTGCTACATGAAGCACTATGCTGTGGTAAGTCTTTGTTGCTCTGGGTGTCTTTCTTTAATTGGCTCATTGGTTTAAATACACCAATGATCCATAACATTATGACCTCTCAGAGATGCATGTGATGGTCTGGGATACAGTAGAACATAAGTGGGTAGTCTGTTTGCGTAATCAACATTTTGAATATGGCCACTAGTCAGCAAGTCTGATATGCAGAGGCTACAGCTCATTATATACAATACTATAAGAATAATTATGGTGCTGATGTCTTGGGGTACCTTTGAAGTTCTAGAGCAGTGAGCTGTTTTGTTGCACACAAATGAGCACACCAGGTAGAAGGTCATATTGTTTTGGCTGATTAGTGCAATTGAACTTGAAGGATTTGTTAGCAAGGAGCTGTAGCCATACCAAAATTCAGATTCTTGAGTGCATATTTTTGGCCTTAAACACCCTAATGAGCTCTAACAAGAACAACGACATTTTATATTGGACGCCACAGTGGAATGTTATGGTTTGATCTAAAAAACAAATGTTAAAAATAGAAGATTGTCACATTTCACTCTGATCGCTTTCTTTTGGAGGACATTATAACATACCAACAATGATTATAGCATTTTACTTGTTACCAAAGCAAATTACTTAGGGATTCTTAGGGCTTCATGCAAAATTGTCTCACCCAAGTCAAACTTTGTGAAAAATTGATAGGGGAATATATGCTGGCCACCCTAAGCCAAGAATGTGAAGCACTCGGTGTGTGTTTACTTTTTCCAACATAATCCACAGCAAAGCTTATGTTGTCATATAACCAAATACTTGCCTTTGCTTGTAAGAGTTGAGGAATCTCTTTTTTGTTTGAGATAGTAATTACACTGTGCTGCCAAGCATTTTTAAAAAGTTTTTAAACGAAACATATTTCAACGTGTCAGGTATTAATTAGGCACCATGAGGACACCTTATAGTTTAAACCACATACATACATAGTTTGACTGCAGTGGAGGCTAAAGCTGTTAGGGGAAGAAACTACATAGAAATAATATAGAAACTTGAAGAGTTTGAATAATAATTTTAAAATGAATTGTGGAAAACCTAGATATCTGAAACTTAACTTAAAAAAAACCTTGACATCATTATTTCCTACCTCTTGCCAGAAATGCTCATCCTGCCAGAATGCAGTGGAGCCTGAGGCCCAGAGGGTTTCCTATGGTGATTATCACTGGCATGCCGAGCCACAGTGCTTCAAGTGCTCCGGCTGCTCCAAATGCCTGATTGGCCAGCGCTTCATGGCAGTGAAGAACTTCCTGTTCTGCTCTGTGGAGTGCAAGAAGAAAATCATGGCTTAAAGGGCCAAGACAAGTCCTTCATCTTCTTCATGATCACTTGCGAAACCAGGAATTGTACAGAGAGAACACTGGTACAGCTACAACAGTCTGTTGTGGTTCTTTTAACAGAAATAGTGCCTGATCTCTGTAGTATGGAGATCTACTGTAACAGTGAAACCGTTTGAATTCAGGTACTTATTGTAAGTCCAGAAAGATCACAGCACTGATATATCTTGTAGTCTCAGATAGTTTTAAAAAAAGGGGTTTCCACTTTTTTCCAGCCTTAAATTTCTTGTTTGCTTTTCTTGCACTGTTATTATTTACAGATGAGATTTCTTTCTTGTTAAACGTGTGACCACTAACCTATTGCTGGGTTTTTGTTTCTTTTGTTGTTGTTGTTTGCCACCTTTTTACTACTTTATATAAAAACTACTGACATTCCCTTTCCATGCAGCAATGTTACTGTCAGTGTTAGCCAGATTTGAGGCTGGTTGAAAGTAAACAATCAATGTAATATCAAACTTGCAGTCTGTAGCTAAATTTGAAGTTTTGATGAATTAAATTTGTGCTTTCAATGAGACATTAAAAGTAAATTCCTCCATCTCTGTCTACAAATGGCATATACTGTCTTGTTTTATTGTCAGGCAGCAAGGTTATATCATAGTATTTTCATACTTATATCAAGGCAACAACGTGTTACAATTAGCTCCTTATTAGTTTATTTGTGGTATTAAAAATAGGCTTTTCTAAAATTACTTCTCTCACATACAACAAAATGCTGAAATGGTTAAATTCCTGCCTTTCAAGGTCTTAATAGGATCTCTACAAATATAGTTACAGCTTTAGCTTTTGATTGTTCTGCTGTTTCTTCTATTTGGATGACAATCAATCTTTATTTATAAAGCACTTTTCATACAGAAATGTAGCACAAAGTGCTTTACACGGTTAAAAGCACCCCACCCCGCCCTCCAACTCACTCCCCACACTCTCATTAACATAAACGATCATGGATACATACACACACATCCCCCCCACCCACGAAACTATGTGATGTATAATAATTATACGTTATTTAAAGAATGCAGGAAAATGTACTAGGCAGTTTGGTACAGCTTAGTGAAGGCTAAACTGGTTAGGGTGACGCTGACAGTGATGTTGGACTGGTGCAGAGTGGTGTTGGGGATCTTGTCAAAATTGATGGGATTATGAACACAGAAAAGAACAGTCAGAGTTTGCGCCACCATTCACTGGAAAGCCTCTGATTGACAATAGGTTCATTTTTCAGTGTGACAATGATCCCTAACACAGTGCAAATGCAGTAAAATCATATCTGGACAGAAAAACACACAATAGGACTCTCTCAGTCATGGGTTGGTCTCCCCATGAGCATGGACCTCAACATTATAAAGTAGACATGGGTGGCTCAAGACTTTCGCACACTCCTGTTTCTCAGCACTTGTCAAAGGTGCATGCAAATGTCCTGTGTAGTCAGTCAGATAAGACATCAGTGCGTTCAGTTTGTGTGTGTGAGTGGCTCTAAAGCTGTATCCCAACTGCATTACAATACATTTTCTGAAATTCACGTGTGAAAATAGCTTCGTACAGCCACATTCTCAAAATTACAGGTTGATCTTTGAAATGTTAAATCATCACAGTGACTCACTAAATGCATCATTAATGCTGCTTACCATAAATTGTCAACTACAGTGATTCTTTTTCTGTGTGAAAAGGATCTTTTAGATTTATTGTCTTGGCCTCATGTAACTTCCAGCATGGTTTCAAGTACCTGTGGATGCAGAATTACTCCTGATGAAAATACTGTAAAGGTGTTGTCACTATTCCACACTACACATGTGCTGTACACTAAATGCTACAGTATGCAGAGCGTGATCAGTGTACACAAATATTTAGGAACAGTATTTATCTGCTGTAGGAGAACCGGTATGCAATCCAAATACAGCTCACTTTAACTCCTACAGGACATATGTTGCTCTCTCTGATGAATCACCTGTTACTCTCTGGGAAGTCAGTGGTAGGTTGGCCATGATGGAAAAAACACCACTGAGGGGCTTGTATTTTCATTTACGATATGGAAAGTGTGCACAATTCAAGGAAGTGCCATTTCTGAGGAGGCCCATTGTCTTAAATGGCAGTCGGCCCAGAACTGTGCTGTTATTTCCCCCCTTTCAGCCACAACTCTACCAGTCTTCATGTGACTGAATTGCCTGGCCAGGGTCACACATTCATTACCTCTTTCCAACATCTTCCCGTGACCTTGTTCTGATTTTCTCATTTCAGAGGTTCCTTCCATGGCCACTTCTTCTGTCATAGGAAGTCAGGTCATTGTTGGCATTTCACTGAAGTGTTGATCAAGTTTTGTTTTACGTGGTATCTTGAGTAAGGAAACAGTTAAAACTGTAAGAAACAGAAAAAAGGGGACAAGGTGACTTGTCCCCTTTTTCACTGAAGTGTTGTACGTACAGGATTGAACTTGAATGTGATTTTTTTTTTTAAATAAATAACTGAATTTACATGGTGCTGTCACCAGAATTCGTATTAGTCAGTCTGTATATAGAACCAGCTGCAGTATACTTTAATAAAAACGTTTGTGTCTCTATAATAACACATTTGTGTGTTGGAGTATATGTTTAAAAGCTGTTGTCTAGTTGAAGAAAAGTTTTGACTCGGGTCTGATTTCCATCATTCAGACTGATTGCTTACAGATCATAAATCCTCAAATGCATGAATGTAGGGCAGCATCTAGGTCTATCCAATATGCAAACAGTGAGTCATATTCATATGAAGAGAGATACAAGATTGAATCAAGATGAGATTTTATGAGCTTCTTGGAATTGGAGTTTTCTGTTTGTGTAGTTTTTCACCATAGTAGAGCGGTGAGGAGAAACACATGGAAAGCACCAGAGACTGTTTGCAACAGAGTCTATGCATAGATTACATTTCTTCAGTTTCACAAATCGGCATTTTGTAGAATATACTCTAGAGTAATGCTGGAGTCCAGTAGCAAATGCAAATAAGTGGGCTCAAGTTTAACATCTCTAATTACTGTAAGGAAGCACCTGCAGTATTTCCATGGAGCCACTTCCATAGCTTATCACAAGCCTTCAAATGGAGCTCTTGTAAATGTTTTCCTTAGCTCAGTTAGATAGCCCATACTCACTCTGTTTTTGTTCTCCAGAGAAATTCGGAGATATATTCAGATGAAATCTTCCTGATTACATCCATATTTTTAATTTCACACCTCAGCTGCACTGGCAACAAACCTTGAGGTCAAATCCAAGTTCCACTGCCTCATAAACTAAAATTAAGGGAGGAACTATATGAAATGTCAACGAGAAAGAAACAAAGAAAAAATAAGCGCCTTAAACACAACGGAGGATCTAGACTAACTGTGTAGTTTCACAGATGCCCATCTGGATGAATACCACATCTCAGACTAGTGCTGCTTCTCGTGAGTTTTTTCTTTGAGAGCTAACTGGGACTGCCCCAAATGCGCTGAGGTGAGAGCACCTGAATATCATCTGATCTCACATTCTTTAGTTCATGTCGTGACTGCAAAATAAAAACCAGTCATTAAACTTAAGGATATGTTTGAGGTAGCAGTTTCTGTATGCAAAACATTTGTTATAACTATGATAAAGAATTTGAGAAGATGTGGAAAGAAGAGACATGCAGAGATACACTTTGACACTTTTTTTTTTATTGAACTTGTGGAAAAAATATTGCGAGGATATTAAAAATGAGAACGTGAGACCTTCATACTTCCTATTTAAAAAAGAACATCCAGTTGTGGATAATTCAGGTTGAACCCAGACATACTGCACACAGGAATCTTAAAGCTGAAGATGAGCAGAAAAAGCAGCCAGGGCAGGCATTTTAACCCAGATGGGATAAATGCCAGATACATGAAACTTCGATAACTCACCACCCACATTCCTCCTATGAGGAGGGAGCCAGTGAGCAGGAGTGATTCAGTTTAATGGAATGTCATTATAAAGCAGGCCTGGCATTACAGGCTAACAGCAGCCAACAGGAGCAGTCATGTTTAATCGTAGCATCAGACAAGTTATGTTCATGTGTGGCTCACAAACTCAGACTTCAGTAGAGATTCATTTCACCTTTGCCATTATTGTAGTACAAAAACACAAGATTAAAGGATAACAGGAAATCTGCTTATCCACAAAGGTTATGAGATATCTGCCATTATCCTTGCTAATATGCGTAATAAATAAATCCCATTTAAGAGAAACTATGTTCCATTAAACTAACAAAACAGCACTGATCCTGAATAGGGATTATTTCCATATAATCCATCCAATCCATTTGAGAAAGTAGGTCAAATAATTGGGGAATTGTCAAGCCTGAGTATTTAGTGGCTCGTTGAAGCTAAGACATCCACTGGTGGTGGTCAGAGGGCCCGGTGACGCCTGTGTCCAGCAGCCTCGCCTCTGTCAGTGCGCCCCAGAGCAGCTGTGGCTACAATGTAGCTTGCCGTCACCAGTGTGTGAATGTGTGTGAATGGGTGAATGACTGAATGTAGTGTGAAGTGCTTTGGGGTCCTTAGGGACTGAGTAAAACGCTATACAAATGCAGGCCATTTACATCCATCTTATTTTTATTTTCCATCCCCTGTTACAGTCATTGCTCTCTTATCTGATCATCCAACCTACAAGTCTTCTTTAGTATCTTTGCCACCTTCCACCTGCCCTCTCCATATCCGTCCTTCTTTTTAACCTCTCTCCTATGGTCTATCTGAATATTATACAGATCATTACCATCTTCTCCATAACACATTTTGTAATCAACTTTCAACGTCTTCCTCGTTTTTAAAGTGCTAGAAGCCTCACAGGGTTATTTTGGTGTGAATTACACATGCACAGATACTTCCAGATACACAAGTTATATGTGTGGCTCACATGGTTCTTCTTCATGCTAAAATCATCCTTAGCAGAGATCCCAGTTGTGATCAGTCTCACTGAACCTGTTCACCAGGGTGTCAACATTCTGACACTATATGAAGGTGATGCAAAATAAGGTAAACAAAAAACAACCATTCAGCTCCTATATGCTTTCTTTGTATAGCTGCTTAGCTATGTTTTGTAGTTACATATTGTTAAGCACTGTGACTTACATGATTTTATCTATGAATGCAATTAAAATTGAAGTAGAATATAGAGTTCACTGGTACTACTGAACATTTTAGAAGCTCTTACAAAGAATAGAAAGAAAGACAGGAAAGGGGGAAAAGAAGAAAAGGATGCCTAGGTGAGAAGGAACAAAGATAAACGTCTAAACCATTCCTAAAATTAGGCATTTTTCTCCCAAAGGACATTTTAAGAGACATTTATGGGCTAACATTAAACCAGTCAGTTTTTGTTGTTTCCAGCAGGAGTCACTCTTCCCTATAGGCTTGTGCTTTATAATTTGGAGTTTCTCTGTTGGACTAACTTTTTGTGTTGGAAATCCTTTCTTCAGGGAAGGATTTCAAGACTTCAAAGAATGTCTGACAATGTAGGAGCACCTTTTTAGAAAGCGCTTTCACAGCTTATCTCCATTATCTCACCTGCTCATCCTTTTTTTTCTACAGTGATGCTCTACATGACAAGCTTTGCTTTTTGTCTCTAAGATAACAAGTAATTCATTTATTCTTTTGTAGAAAAATAGCGAGTGGAAAGAGCCCTGCTTGTTTTAGCAGGATTATTGGCTCTCAGCTACTTCACATTGAGTCTGGGTTGCTTGGTTACTGTTTGCATTTCATGATAAGTCACCAGTTAATGATTGTGTCTTACAGCTGGCAATATTTGTTTCAGTTACACATGGTGTGTTTAGAGCCATACGAAATATGATTTGCTCTGCGAGGACTCGCATGTCTGTGTTCAAGTGAGTTTTCAAAATTCAGAGGTTTCTTAGAGTTGGGTGCTCCCTGGCGCCTTCTGTTTCATATTTAGATAAGATCCGTCATTTATTAAGTCAAATGTCATGGGACTGTTACACATTGTAAGAGGGAGTAAAACTGATACTAGTGAGAAAGCAGTCATTCGAGTTACTGTGGAAATACTTCAGACAGCAGTATGGTATACAGTGCATCCAGAAAGTATTCAAAGTATTCATAGCACTTCACCTGTTCCACATTGTGTCATGTTCCTCATTTCAAAATGTTTTAAATAGATTTTTCACCTCGAAGTTCTTCACACAATAATACCCCATGATGACAAACTGACAAAACGTTTGCTTAAAATTCTTGCAAAATGAAGACATAGTGCCTGTTAATATTTATGTACGTAAGTATTCACAGGCATTGCTATGACGCACAACAATGAGCTTATACTGTTTCCACTGACCTGTCTGATTGAAGTGACTGGAGTCCACCTGTGCACACACCCGTCTATGTAAGGTTGCATAGTTGACAGTGAGCACAAACAAAGCCATGCAGTCCAAGGAATTGTTTGTAGACCTCAGAGACAGGATCGTATTGAGGAACAGATCTGATAAAGAAAAAAATTCTGCAATGAGCACAGTGGCCTCCATCGTCCATAAATGGACGAAGTTTGAACACCAAGAGTTGCCTGCCTGGATTATGGGGTACTGTGTAAAGAGTTTTGAGGTGAAAAATGAATCCAATCCATTTTGGAACAAGGTTGTAACATGATACAATGTGGAACAAGTGAAATGCTGTGAATACTTTCCGGATGCACTGTAACTGAGTGGGTTTGTACTGCAAAACGAAGTTAAGCTGTGCATTTTTTCCACCCTCAGGATAAAGTATAATTAAAACTTTAAGTTATGACCAATTTGATTTACATCTACTTAGATGCCTACAAGAATGAGATTAAGGGAACAAAATACTAAAAATATAATGTGACATCAAAGTATAGGTTTGCTACCGACACCACATTACAACCAAGAAGTTAACATTTACAGTTACAGTATCTCCAATTATTTTAAGCCTGCACTGCCATTAATGTGCCTGATGCCAAGCTTCTCAAAACAAGTTTCCCTTTCCTGCCATTGTTAACCACAGACTTCCTCCTTTCCATTCTGCAAGCTCGAAAAGGCTGGAGCTAAATTCTCACAGAGGTAATCAGAATACCACTCAAGGTTATAGTGCACATGATGATGGTGATAGTCTTTCAGGATTATAGGGCATTAATCAAAACGATGATTTAAAAACGTTAAATTGAGGGCCATTATGTATTTTCTTTTAATTTCTCTCAACAGGTCCTTATGGGTTTGGCTTTCACATATGCATCAATTTTCTGTCTTTGCTAAATGGCATTTTGGAATTTTTAATTTACTGTTGGATAACAGCAGCATTTTGAGAACAAAGGAAGCAGTATCACGTCCTGACTGCATCATTACTTTATGTGCATGACTCATTTCAACCTTATACACCTGCCCCTCCCCCCCTTAACACTGGCTTTTCATTTAGTTCAAAGAAAGGAGAAGGAAAAGTTGACAATCTGCAACCTTTACTTAATAAAACCTGCAAAAGTAGTTTCATCTACATTATTTATCTGCAATTTTAAGGCCACGTCTTCCAGTGGGCTGGGGTTGGGAATTTTTCTGTTGATTCCCCAAAAAACTGTAATCATATTAGAGACAATAGGAAGAATAGCAAAAATTATGTTTTACTTATTTACCGATTTGGACCAGTAAAAGCTGTACAGTAGTATGAAAGACACTTGCCTCTAGCATATTAACTATAAAGTAGTAAGGCCTTACAGGATTTCATCCCTGCATTTTGCAGATGATGTGGTTCTGTTGTTTAATTGAGTGCTGATCGTGTACCGACAGTTTGTGGTTTGCAGCTGGGATAGGAATTGGCAACCCTAATTAGTACTCTGCCAGGAAAAGTGAGAAGTGCTCTCATTTAAAGACAGGATGAGCAGCTCAGTGTAGAGCTGTTACTCCCCCACATTGAAAGAAGCCGGATGGATAGGTAGCTGGACGTTCGACTCATCCATCCATCCTCTGCCGCTTATCCTTGTCAAGGTCACAGCCTATCAATTCAATTGAGGCAGGGTACGCCTGGGACAGGTCACCAGTCTGTCACAGGGCTAACACATAGAGACTGACAGCCATTCAGACCTATGGGTGAATTAACCAAACCCAAATAACTGCATGTCTTTGGACTGTGGGGGAAAGCCGGAGTACCCAGAGAGAAGCCACACAAACAGGGAGAACATGCAAATACAACAAAGAAAGGCTCCGGCCTGGTGGTGGAATCGAACTCAGGACACTCAGCCCACTTGACCAAAATACAGTATTAGGGCAACATTTACTTTTGTTCCACTGATTTTGGTCTCCACAACAACTGTTGTCTGCCTGGTACTAACTGGTGCTAAGTAGAGAACATTTGAAATTGTTGCTGGTTTCTGAAGCTGGAAACAGCAACGATGAGAACTCCAAGAAGCAAGTTATAAATAATGATGAAAAAAGTGTATAATCTGTCAATACATATTTACAACAAAGGTGTTTAACTTTAAAGCACACACACACACACACACTCACAGATGAAATGTTGAACCCATGACATAGAACAGCACTGTGATATTGAAGTGTGCCAGTGTGTGGGTGTTAGTTGACAGTCTGGTATCTCTTCCTAGACTAGCATGGATTAACCTAATGACCTGCTACAGCATTTGAAATTATTACTTCTTGCACATCATTTAAAATTACACAAATACTGATGATGATTAATGATGCGCACAGACTGATTGATGATAATAATATTGAGTACAGACGTTTGTGGTCAAGTTTCTTTTACGCATGCATTGAAAACAGGTTTTCCTCAGTATGAAATATGAAGCAAATTTTTAAATATAGAAAATGAAGACACTTTAATAAAAAATTTCCCTGTTTTTGTCTATAAGCATTTTCAGCTACACACAGTACTGGATATTATGAAAGTGTAATAGAACCCTCGGGCAAGGAAATTTTTCATTTTAGACCAAGATTCCCATTAGTCTATTTGATCCCATTTTGTCTCCACAATTATTTGTTCTTGTTAACCTTTAATATAAACGTACTCTTCCTTCCACTACTCATCATGCTCCCATAACTCCCTTCATATACTATGAAAATACTGATAAGAATTCCTCTCTTCAGTTTTGGCAAGCACCAGGCCCCAGTTTAAGAGCCTGTAAATGTCCGAGGCAGGAATGTGGCTGCCTTGTACGGTCATAAAAGTTGACTGCTAGATCTTTTTTTAATACTCATGTCTTTTTTCCCCTCCTCACTGAGGATGGGCTAGTTCTGTTTCACTTTCATGAAGAAGTGGGCCCACATGGGAGGTAAACGAATGCAAAGCAAAGAGGTGTCACCTGACCAGTCCCATCACTTTTTCTGGTTATTATATTTATATTTCAAATGAACAGTTAGGCTACCATAAGAATGTTTTTTTCCCTGCTATTCCAGTTATAAATTCAATAGCTCTTGCAGTTACACTTATAGATCTTACAGATTGATATATTTTATTATTACTTTTCCCATTTTTTTTCCTTCAGCATTCTTCAGCATCTATTAATCCCCTCTGTCCAAACCATCTTAGCCTGCACCCTCTTCTTCACCTCTCTTGAGCGTTGCGCATTGCTTTGGTTGATAGTTGATCTCAGGCGTTTAAACTCAACCACCTTCACTACCTCAGCTCCTTACAGCTTCGCTGTTGCACCTGTTTCCCTCTCATTCACACACATGTATTCTGTCCTGCTTCTACTGACTTTACCACCACCCTCAAAGGCTTTCTTTATACTGCTCTCCATGATGGTTTCACTACAAATCACATTGCCATCTGCAAACATCAAAGTGCACAGACACTCCTATGTCTACCTGTCCATCACCCCTGCAAACAGGAAGGGGCTCAGAGCCGGTCCCTTATGTAATCTCACCATCACTTATTTCTCCAACCACACACCTCACCACTGTCCTGCAGTTCTCATATGCTCTGCACCACCCTCACAAACTTTACAAACTTCTATATTACTCCCTCATGCAGTACCACAGCTCCTGTCTTAGCACCTTATTGTATGCTTGGTCCAGATCCACAAAGACATAATGTTACTCCTTTCGACCATCTATACTTTGGTGTCTTTTTCATACAGTTGAGAAAAAGATTTGTATAATAAGGAGAACATAACACAACAAGATACCACATAAAGAATGTCTAGGACTTATACTGTCCCATTGTAACTAAGTTTTATTTATATAGTCCTAATTCACAACAACTGTTGCCTCAAGTCACTTTATATTGCAAGGTAAAAATCCTACAGTATTGGAAAGAAACCCCAACAATCACATGACCACCTGAAAAAAAAAACCTCCTGCTGCAAGGGGTAGTTGAGGGGAAAGAGAAAAAGCAGAAAGAGACTGGACAAAAAGACACGTCGCAGGCTTTAAATAACACGCACTTTGAACTGGGGTGATGTTGGGGATTCCTAAACTCAAGTGCGGGCCTGTTACTTTAATTCTCAGGTGATTGCCACTCAAAATTATGTCTATTAAAACCTCCCAAAGCATATTCTAATCAATAAAACTGCATCATGCAAACATTACATTGTGGTAGGTGCAGCCAGTCATTCAGTATCAAAACTAAAAACACATTCTCATTCCCAGCTCATTTTATACTTTTATAAATGTTGCTGGAAACTCACAGATTTGAACAAGATTACTAACACTTGTAAAAGACCCCTTTGTGTCACATTCAAACTCCCTGGGTAAGTATCATTTTAACATTTTAACATTCAGAGCTGCTGTTTTGAGCTAAACCTAACTAAGCATTTAACACTTTTTGTTTACATGTTTCTTATTAATTAGCAAACTCTTGGAGATTAAGTATCAGAATTTCAGGAGCGGGACCATGCCTCCAAACACACTCCTTCCGGTTCTCATCTATATGTGTCCCATCTTGAATTGTATTGAATACAGTAGCAAATAGGGATTGGTTACAGTCGGTGCCTGATTTAGATTAAAACAACAACAGCAACATGTTTAATATTGTCAATCATAAGAATGCATTTATAGAAACATACCCTCTTTCTGTCGAACTCTCTCTAAAATATTCTGTCCAATTCTTCATTATTGTCTGGCCAATCCTTTTACCCAGCACATAATGTGTCATTTATACGTATAAGTTAGATGGTAATGAGTGTGAGATGTTTACAGATAACTCCAAGATCATGGCTCCATAACACCTACTTCTCTTCTACTGTCACTATTTACTTTGTCCCCTCCCAGTGCCACGCATGCACTAAATATTCTGTTCCCTAAAGTGAAGACTTAACACTGTGGAGACTTTCCAGTCCCACCAATTAATCATTTTAATGTGACTGGCCAGTATATTTAGCCTCACCACAGTGAGATATATATATACTAGATCACTAGCTCTTGATATGGTTCTTGCACAGAATACAGAGCATGTTATACCTGAATCAATGGTGCTATGGATATAGCCATAGAATTTTTACTCCACCTACTTCTGTTTATCTGTTTCCAGATTCAAATGTGTTACCAGAATACCTCAGAAATTTAAGAATGCATTAGGTTCAACAGGCTTAGTCAGGCCAACTGTGTTAATTACACCCATGGGAAACCCCCACCTGAATCCTAACAAGTACAACCATTGCTACAGGCATAAAAGTAACAATATGATCCCTTACACTGTCATCCCGATCGGCTGTGAGACAGAAGAATACATTTTTGTTGTCTCTGCCCGTAAAGGTACATACTTGCCAGACTAAGATACAGCTGAGAATGGCAACTAAAAAAAAAACTTTTCTAAATCAGCTTCTGTTAAACAAGCAAATGAGATGATACCACGCATCTTAACAAGAAGGCAGCAGTTGAAAATGAACTTGTAGAATCTGACCTACAGCTGCTGTGTATAGGAGTTTGTTAAGCCTGTGTAGGCTCCCGTCTACTTATCAGATTGTATTGCAAAGACAGTGGAAACCAGTGTACTATTACATTGCTGTTTTCTTTCCTTTGTTTTCTTTCACGTAGCTCCACCATATAAACAGATTATATAGATATAGATTTGTAGAGCAGTTCTGCAATAATCAGGTGCAATAATTTGTTTTAAGGGTTATCCCTGCATTTGTCTTTACTTTTACTCTAAAGGGTGTTTGCAATGGTTTATCCCTCTTCACTCGCTGCTTTCACAGGGATTGGGCCCAGTACTCGCCTTCTGACCTTTGACTACACACATACTACTTGCTTCTAACCAATGCCAAAATCTTTGCTGCTAGATTTAATCAGCTCCACTCTTTGACCCAGCCCACACTAACCCAATCCTTCAACCTACCCCACCCTCTCCACCAATCATTACAAAGCATCCCCTGCAAACCTCCCTCCGGCTGATGCAGTTTTGCACTGACCTGCCAAAATCGGACATCTCCTGTTTGAGTGAGTGAAGATTTCCATGGGCAGCCCTGCGCTGCTTTCTTCATGAATAGCTGGAGGAAAGCCCACATGCACACTGAGTCAAAGGGAACAAACGAGCCATTCTGTGTGCACTTATCAGCTGTTTGTTGGCAAGTGAAGAGAAATGTAGACACGGATAAGAAGACATAGATTGAACACTTAGCAAGGTAATTGCTTCATATGTCTCTGTGGACCAGCTCATTTTCCTGGCACAAGTAGTGTCTAAAGTCATATCTCTGTAAGAGATTAATTTTTCATAATTACAGGACTTGCTGAACAGCTTGCAGATGTAGGTGACGTTATCAAAATGATCGACTTGTTTTAACACTGCTTATATTCACGCTTTCCAATGAACAGTGTCTAGATCTGACTTATACTATATGTTTCATGTGTACCAGTCTGAATATATTGTAAGAATGTTTTCATGGGATCTTAGTGAACACATCAGGTATAAATACCATTGCTTAAGTCAAAAACAGCATCTAGGATGTGGGTTGCAAAGTGGCTTGCAGATGCTGCAGCGACTCCACACAGTCTAAAGCAATTTACATACCACACTCTGAGATCCAACTGAGAAGATGTTTACAACTGCAAAACATTCCCATGAAGCTTTAGTTGTTTATGGGCATACTGTTGCCCTCAAACCTTTAAAACCCGAAACATGAAATAACTCTCAGAAATCTTTAATTTTTTGATAATAGAGTGTTTGTTGAACCTTTAGATAAAATATATAAAAAATACTTCAAATTTGAATCAGCATATATGAGTTTTAATTTGTATCACATTTGCTACATAAGCTATATTTTTGCATTTTAGTCATTGAAAATTTGTCATGCAATTTATATTATTTTTTTAGGGTAAAACAAAGTAACGCTGATGATGTAGAAGTCTCAAAAACTCAAAAAACACATGTATCAAATACGATACTCTTGGCTTTAAAGAGGTAAGGACAAGTTCTCTTGCGTAAGAAGCATGTGAAAAGATTACTGTTGCTCCCATAAAAGACTCTATGGAATGTGTTCCATTATAATGTACAAATTGATATCAAGTCTGTATTACAAGTAGAGGGGCCTGAGGTGCTTTTTTTTTCACTTCACATCTTTTAAATGTTTCTTCAGTTTTATAAACCGCTGTCACATTGTGGTATTATCTGTTTTGGCACAGATTAGGCTGTTTTGCCAAATACAACAGAAGCTAAATGCTGTACGGCATGAGTCAAGCCTACAGTCTCCCAGATACCAATCCTGCTTTATGAGAGCTCCGTAATCTAAATCAACTCTCACACAGGAAATTATTAGATACAGATGTTAATTTTGAATAACAACTGAATTATCAGATTTATGATTAAAAAAAAAAAACACAGGTAAAACGCATAGATTATCCTCCAAAACTACTTTATTAAAGTTACCAGATGCATCTGAAATTGAACAAGATAACAGTGTACTCTATGTTTTAATTTAATCACTTCAACTTTTACCTCAACTGTCCCGCTCCTGTCAATTCTACAACTGCATGTTTTCATTCAAATAATTATCAGCTAAGCTCCATAGCCGGAAAGCTTTGTAATATGAAAATCTGACAAGGTCGTGTATAGGTGCAACATATACGCACACACAAGCATGACAAAGAACTATACATAAACCTTTGAACTGGTAAACCTAACTATGCTGCAGTTGTTGTCTCACATTCTTATAATTCTCGTCATGTTTATCCGGTGCTTTATAAATCCATGTGTTTAACACTGGCTGTCTGCATCTGGGCCAACCTGCTCTGCATCATCTGTCAGTGCTTCTTTTTGCATAACATTCATACTCAGCAGGTAAAGAAAGCACTCTAGAGGTCATTGACGTAAACACCACATTTCATACTTGGACCTGTTACCTTCCAGAGAGGAGAGGCATACGGGGAAAGTATATTTACAAAAAACACAGATGTCAGAGTGTGGTACTTAAGCGAAGGCAGTGAAATTCTTAATCTCTGCTGTTTCTTGGCCTGCGCTGATCTCTCGAACAGTTAAGTGTTATGTTTCTGATAAAACTGAGACACATCAAAAGAGTTCCTTTGGCAGCATTTGTCATTTTTCCTCTCGTTCTTTGGAAGTTAGGTAATAGTTAGGACACATTCAGGCTTGATGGGCAGACCTGAGCATGTCTTTGGCATTGGGAGTAGACAGACATCAGCTTTAAGTACTCATTTAGCAACAAAGCTGTTGCAGGGAAGGAAAAGACATCATACCTTAAGAAAATTCAGAGTTTTGGTGTGGTGCAACTCTCTGAAACTCACAAGAACATCCAGAACAGTACGTTTTATGGTCCCACTTTCTAGGTACATTTGATGTTGCAAACATGTGACAATTTATATGTAGAAAAATCCATTGTCTTTTACTACTTGGGCTTATTGGCCTTGGGCTTGTTGTATGACTTGAAGGAAAACATAACAAGCTGTCAGGCTTTAAAGTAAAGTTAAAGTTAAAAACACTGTGAGTCTTTTGGAGATTAAGAAACATAATCTATAAAATGATGACCTGGACTGTCTAATAAAAGCAAGATTTGTTTTAGTTTGTTTGTTTTACTTCTAGCTTTTATTGTCTACCTTTCTGAATTTTGTGCTTTTGTAAAATTGTGGAGTTTCTTTATTTTTCTAGTAAATCTTCATCTTAGAGACTTTGTAACAGCCTTAAATAGACAGCTTGTTTTTCATTCCTGCACTCTGCTTCTCTGCACTTGGGTCCTCACCTCAGCTACACTCCGAGTCATGACAGTGGAAGAAGTGTTATGGTTAGAGTTAGATATGGAATATAAATAAAAGTTCGAACTACACTAGTTAGATATAAAAACAAAACCATAATTTGTTTGCACTCGGCTGTATTTATATCCTTGATTGCTTAAGTGATTTCCCCTTTCTAAATAGATCTCACTCAACACAACAGATTGCTTCACATGTGGATCTGGAGCTCAGATCAGCATCAAGGCAGCCCAGGCAGACTGCTGTGCTGACTGAGCTATGCGTTTCCCTGTGTTGTCCCTGAAAACAAGCATCTATTGAGCCAGCCGACTCATTTTCCACAACTAATTCAAGTCGAAGTGAGACTCTGTCTCCATGATTGGACTCAATTAAAGTCACTGAGGTATGAAAGCACAGCCGCAGGAGAATGAGAATCACACATGTAGCATAATCTGTAGTTCATTACACAAATGCACAAACACAGACAAGGCAGTCATTGTTGAATTTCCAGCTTTCGCTGTATGCCTGGTGAGTTACTGCTGTACTTTGGCACCATTCCCAAGAAAAAATGTTAGGAAAATGTGTTTACCTCTTTCTGTGATTGTTCATTACACACATTGGTCTTGCAGATGGTGATTAAAAGATAAGAAGTGTTCAGTGTAATACACAGGTGCTGGAAAATCCTGTGCAATCTTGGTAACTTTTTAAGAAAGGTATTCCCCAGCCCTACTCGTGCTTTCAAAACCCAGCACACCCTAATCCAAACACGTGCAGAATACCTCTCCCTTTGGGTTCCTCCTTCTTTCTTCTGTCTCCTGGTGGTACTGTGTTTTCTTTGCCCTGGTTTAGGGATTGTGTGAGCAGCTGAGTAAGACACGGACATATCTTTATCAGCAAGTAAACAACTGTATGACAAAATGCAACCGTTAAGTCCAGATGAATAAAAGCTGTCTTTCTAATGGCCAGCAGGAGGCAACTTCTCTGACTGCAAAAAGATTTGTGCTTATTTAGGTCACTGGTAAAACTTCAGTTGCAAGTTTTAAATCATCTGTGGATTATTTTGTCTGATTTATCTGCTACCGGTTCACAACATCAAGAATGTAACACCAAAAAGTCTCATCTCTAGCTTCACAACGGGTTGTATATAACCAGTGGATGATGTCACAGCGGCTGTATTCATCTTTTATTTACAGTTTGTGTGTCGCCTGGAGATTCTGTAAATAAATTACACCAAAAGATAGATAACTTTCATTTTTGCTTCTCTTTCTGTGCGACATACTGTCAGCTTTTAACATTTGCCATAATGTTTTCACTGGCAATGCAGAGATTTATCCCATGAGCTATATCTAAAAGATGAGCATAGCCACCATAGCATTACCGATTAGGTTCCACTTTGAAGCCTTCTTTAGATAAGAAGGATGATCTCTTAATTAGCGACTTTAACAAGAAGAAACCTCCTGCAGAACTGTGCTCAGGGAGGGGAAACAATCTGCCATGACAGACTGAGAGTGAGAGGAACAAGAAGAGGGTTTGCAAAGGGAGACAGGACAGTTATTATCCCAACTGTAAAGCCCTTACCATTTCTCTTCAGGCAGTGAGTGGAGCCTCAATATTTCTCTGTGCCGCTGTTGGAGAATACACTTGGCTCTGCTCACTGTAATAAATCCTATCTACTAACAATGTGAAGTACCATGGAGCCATGGAAGGAATTAGTGCTTTAGCTCTTCCTGTGGTCACTGTGGCCACACATGTCTCTGTATTTAGCACTCAGTCCAAGTAGAGTGTGAACAATGTGTTACTGTGTGTGGACCTGTTCACAATAGTGGTAAATAGTGTTCCGTTGTTTCTGCTCACATAAAGTGCACATCAATGTTTGAAAAACCTTAGGCTATGTGTGTGTACAACCTTCACACAGATTGTGTATGTGTGGGTTTTTTTTTGACCCAGCTAGCTCTCCACCATTTCCAGATCAACTCAGCAGACTGAATACAAATGTGTATTCCATGATATTATCTGCACTATTGCTCCAGCTGTTCATTTTGTCTGTTGAAGTTACTCTCCAAAACCATCGCACAGGATACATGTCAAAGATTTTTTTTTACATGGAAAGTTTATGCTGTGTGACAGCTCCTCCACTAATTCCACCTATTGGCCTCTCTCTCGCTGTCTTTTTTTTCCTGTTCCTTTAGTCTGAACTTACACAAAAGAAAAAGCAGACGTTACCCAGCAGTGGAAACCTCCAAATTAACTCCAGATGCTTCATCGCTAGCTATTAAACAGTATTTGGCAAAAAGGAAGGTCAGCTAGGGACGGCAGGCTGAACTTTGATCATGAGCAGAACAAGATTAACCCCTTAAATTAATTAGAAACTTTGGTTGATCTGGGCCTGAGGCCAGCTCCCCCAGTTACAAGAGAGAAGACCCAGAGCAGATGTGGGCATACCCATGTCCAACACTGCCAGTATCACAAACTTCCTCATTTACAACTGCAACTGCTCACTGTACAAGTCATTTACAGAGACGCCCTACTGACACAAACTCAAGTATCTCTTAATATGTGAGTGTGTTTGGTATAGTCAGTGCCCTGGTGTAAAACATACTGGTCTAAAGCCTCGTATGTCTGCTATTTATCCTAAATTTTAATTAAATTTAAATTTTGATTGTTAAAAGTACCAATGCTAATGTTGCAAAAAACGTTAAAAAAGTTTATTCCACACATGTATGCTTGTTTAGCTAACAAACATACTTTTAGCTAAATGCAGCATTACTTACTGAATGACTGCACTAAAATAGAGGCACAGATGTGGGCGCCAAGTAAACCGGCTGGTCTGTTTTCTGGTTGGTTGTACTTCTACAGAGCCCTTCAGAGGATTCCCTGTTTTCAGGCACAAGAAAAGCTTGTCCAATCACATCAAAGCTTTTCTTGGTAATCTGTGACATGGCTTCCCATGTCAGCTCAAAGGAAAAAAAGTATACAGTACGGTTTACACCCTCTGGGATCATTTCCTCTATTGTGTTTTCATATTTTCCCTCCTGATTAAGTTGTTAGAAAGAATCCATTAGAGGAGTCTCTGCCAAGTCCCTCCACTGCAGCCACCTCCCCTCCTTCTCCCCCCCGTGGTGACAATACATGGAAGCAGTCAACAGAGGCCTACTTAGGTAACACAAGAACACTCTCTGGGGTATCATTTTCACATCCAACACTCCAAAACATTCCGTCATATCCTCACTGCTACGAGGCAGCAGACAATACTCTGACATGGGACAAAGTGAGCCAGAGGATAAGGGTGTATGCCTGCACGGCCGGGCTTATGGACAGATTTACACACATCAAGTAAAAGCCCCATTAGCAAAGAAGTGTTCCACTAACAGACTGAGGAAATCCCTGCTCCTGGCCAAAACGTGGTCATGCACACAAATTGTATTCCATCACGTAGTTTGTGCAGCCATCTGGTTGAAGGGTTGTCCTCAGAAATGCAGGGACTGTGAAGTTCCCAATCTAGGCTCTGTTTGGGTTTTTTTGTTTGTTTTCTTTCCTGGGCTTTCCCCTTTAGGTCCACGATTGAGCATGAGGCTGTGTTGGATTCCAGTGTGAGAGCGCATGTGAGAGCGCATGTGAGGTCACAGGAATGCATATGTTAGAACATTGTGTTTATCTGTGTGTGTGTGTCTGACTGAGTGAGGGTGTGGTAAGAGGCTGTGGAAGGAATTTCGTGAGATGATAGGGTTTCCCTCTCAGGCTTTTGACCAAATGTACTACATCCCACGGAGTTCCTTTAGATATGGCAGACAACATTTCTAGTCTTTCTGGCCACTTGGTTTTTTTTTTTCTGATTGTGAGTTAGTTGTGACAAAGCTATGATACTGCAGCCCATCACCGTGGCTCTGAGCTATAAAGACACTGCAATCATTCTCATACTGAATTAGACTTCAGCTATTTATGGAGCTAATACTTGTAGTTCCAGCATCCACACTACCCTGTGATATCCTACAGTTTGCATCACAAAAAAAACTTTTTCTTGCCAAATTTTAAAGATACATTCACAATTATTAAACAAATACATAAACTGTCAGAGGCTGTCAATTTATTCTGTGGGGTTTTATTTGATGGCTCATTTATAAAGTTGCATTTTTCAAGTTATTATAGTAGCTATTGCAGCATTCATTTGACATCTGACAAAAATCTTCCTTTATAACAATCCATCTTTCTTTAGTTTTGCAGCTCATTTTCAATGTGTGTTTTCTATTGCTAAAGTCAGAACTAAGATTTGGGGTTTCCATGCATGGCAACATTTCTATTCATTTGAAATTGAAATGATCAAAATAAAGAAACTCATCAAAATCGACTAAAAACCTACTGAAGTTTGTAAACTGCTGCTACAGTAAAACTGTTGCAGTATTTTTCCTAAAAGCATATGTTGAATCCTGCTCTGGTTAAAATTTGAGCCGATTTGAATCACGGTCACAACTATTAAAAAAAAAAAAAGCAGCAGTTCATTCATGCTTTCTCTCTACAGAACATTTTTTGTGTCTGATGTCTTATTTGTTGCCCGTGTTGTCCTAGAGCCCAGTACAGTATCCAAACTCATCCTGCCCCCATCCAAAATGTAATCTCCTTACCAAAGCAACCTGTTGTCATAGGAACCACTGCTGATGACAGAAAAGGAGAAAGGCAAGAGGCAGAGCAGGGCAGGATGTACGTCAGCTGCAGAGTATTCTGACTGGCTGCATTGTGGTTTCACTGACTGTGAGCATGTGTGTACATGAGCTAGTGAGTGCATACATGTGTATCTGGGTTACTCATCGAGTAATTCTGTTTATTTCTAAAGGGATTGGCAACGTGTGTTAGCGCACATTTTTCCCTGGTTTTCGTTGCAGAGAATGTGTGTAGGCATGCTCGTACTTACCACTCAAGACTCCATAGTGTGGGGATGAGGATTCCCAGTTGGCACAAGTTGGTGAGGGATGAGGGGAAGGAGCTACACATGGCCACTGCTGCTGCATGCTTTGTTGAAGGGTCCGTCCATTAACTAGCACTGTCACCTCCATAAAGTTTTTTGTTTAGATTGTAATGATCCTGTGGATAGTTATTTCACCAAATTACATACATGTTGTTAAGGTAATCAGTTGTAAATGTTTTTTTAATGGTACGACAAGCACACAAGCACAAAACACTGGTCAGTCATACAGAGAGAAAAAAGGGAACTTTGTAACTCAAAGGCAAGAATGAGTCAACCCAACTGAGGAGCACCAGAGAAGAAATATGCATTTTTCTTTTACCGCCTAAAATGGCAACACTGAGGCTGAGATATGTTTAGAGGAAAATGAAGGGGGAGCGCTGACGCTATCTCGCTCTATTTCTGTTATTAAGAATTTAAGACATGTATATTGTTATATCAAAGTAAATTTGTTTTCCTCATATTAACTGTCAGGTCAACAAAATATTATCAAAAAGTTAAATGACGATCACTACATCTTAATGCTTTGAGCTCAAGAATAGTGAGACTTTAGGTTAAGTGGCAAAAGAAAACTGTTGCAATTAAGAAATAGGGAGATTGATGACGCGAGAGAAGGGAAAGCATCCCTGCTGATCAAAGTTTGAATTAGTTGCTTGGGTTGAGTATAAACTTGATCTCTGTGTGAGAAATAAAAACACAACTTCTTGTTTTTCTTTGATGGGATACTTAACATTGTAGCTCTGTATGTGCAAACATTTTTACACCTCTATTACAGAAGCTGTTGAACTCCCAACAAATATTCAGTTAGAGAATACAAATCTGAAAAGTTGGGAAAGAAAAGTGATGGAATGGAGAAACGCCAGGACTGGAGAAGAGAGCAAGTGTAGCGCAAGACAGAGTGAAGAAGAGAGAAGTGAGGAACACCTCCAGAATGTTGCCTTTCCTTCTCTTGATCATTCAAGTATCTCTGTGTTCTCACATTATGTCCTGATAACAGCGACGTCGAGGCAGCTTACAAAGGCATGTGTGTATTTCCTCTCCTTCAATCTCTGAATGTCTGCGTGTGGTTGTCTGACTGTGTGTTTGCGTGTGTTTTATTATTGTATCCAAGGCAAAGAAGCCGTCTCTAAGTTTCCATCCTCCTCTTCCTCCTCCTCCTTCTCCTCCTCCTTCTTTGGAGCGGCAATTTCCTGAACCAAAGCCAGGAAACTCTGCGTCGGTCAGTTGGGTTGAGAGGCACAGAGGATTGTGGGAAGGGCAAAGGATGGGCGAGGGAGGCTTTATATAGACACTTCTTTGCTGATGTTAGTGGCTAAGCCCTGGAGAAAGAGGGAAAAGGGGAGAAAGGCAAAGGATGATAGAGAAATAAACAGTAAGGAAAAGCATGATGAGAAGCAAGTGAGCTAGAAGTGCTGTGAAAGAGTGAGGAAATAAAGAAGTGAAAGGTTGACGAATAGAGCAATGGGTGTTAAAAATTGCAAAAGAACAAAACGGCAGCAGAGACAGATTGGCAACTAATGAAGCAAAAGGTGACAGGCTACCCGAAGAAAAACACGGAGCGCTATTAGTGTCCATCAGCTACCATGGCTGAACGAGACTGACTGACCCCACAACTAACACCCTAAGCATTACTGATGAGAGCGCTTGATTTATCCACCTCCATCACCGAAGAGCTAATGTTTTTTTCTCCTGCTGTGTAAGCAAAAAAAGAAAAAAAAGCATTTATATTGTTTTTAGACACACAAATTATCAGAGAGATGCAAAGTCAAATGCATTATATGATTTATAATCATTTCAAGTTGCCTTTGTATGTTGTTACCTAGCTAAGAGGGGTGATAATGCTCTCTCTCTTTTACCAAAGCTGCATACAGCTGAAATGAGAATGTTTTAATTCCTTGACAAAATTAGGATATCATTATAATACTGTTTTCTCTTCCTTTAGTTATTGCAAGCCAGTATTAGTGACGTGACCTTCAGAAGACCTTCACGGCTCTACAGTTGCCTGACCTCTGACCTTTTTTTATACAGCTTTAGAATACAGATTATACAGATTAGAAAATGCCATCAAATCTTGGCAGACATGGAGACCGGGGAGCTGAGAGGCCAAGATAACGCCTGTGACTTCATGTTCAGCCGCACAAAGAAAACAAATCTTGCACTTCCTGGTTGTTATTAATTAGCCTGAACTTAGCCGCTTGTATTTAGTTCATGGCTAATTTGTGTACAGATACAAATACGTGAACATTTGATCTGCACGATGCTCCCTCTTCCCGTTGCCTTTTTATCTGCCTTACACCACTTCCTGTGTGGAATGTTGACGAGGGCTTGTCTCAGTCTGGCACAGTGTTTACATCTCTGGCAGAACAACATACTGTGTTTGAGTGGTAACTTTCTGTTTCGTCAGAGCTTTTTAAATGGAAGTGCCTAATTAATATGTAGCAAATACTGATTTTACTGAGACAGAAATTGACTATATCACAGTTCGGAGGACATATCAGAGCACTGTGAGCAGTAGCGGTTTTAGATATGGGCGACACGGGCGGTTGCCCGGGGCGGCATCGTGGTGGGGGGCGGCATCACGGGCATCGGCAAAAAATAAATAAATAAAAAAAAATGCTCGTACTCATGCTGCCCCGACGTCAGCCAGCGCATATTGGGAATGGCATGGGCACCGATCGGTTTTCTATCGCCCATTTGCTGGGAGTAAGGGCGCCCTTCGTTTGCTGCTTGTGTCGCAGAGAGGAGAGGGCGAGGCGGCGGATGATTTTCTGACCGGCTGGAGCAGCATCTAATAACAATCTCGCAAAGTAAAACAAAATAAAAATAAACCAACAAACACGAAAACACCAGACATCATGATACAGACTTATAATTTGCACCAATGTTTTTTCGAAATTCTATACACGAAAAGTGAGCGCGAGAGCCCTCGGTGCGCCTGCTCGCTGCTGAAGTCAAAGTAAACTTTATTGTCATCTCCGCTACAGTCCAGTATATAGAGAGACGAGACGACGAGGCTCCAGTTACAGCAGTGCAAGCAAACAAAAAATATATGTAAGAAGAGTAAGAAAATAAATATACACTTTAGGACCAGGGGTAAAGGGATCAATAACAATTTAAAATTTACAGTTTGATGATTTAAAGTCTCCCACACAACCCGTCGAAAGGGGGGGGGGGCTTGCTGCTTCCAAATAGAGCACATTTCATTCATAATGATGTGACTCCAAGCCCATCATGTATTCATGATTTGAATCCTGGGTTGTGTGAAATCTCAGAAATACACCCTAGACAAAGTGAATCTGTGAACTAAGGTGTAGGTCTATTAGGTTATGTTGTGGTGATCCTTGGGTTGAGATGGGTGTTCATACTGGAGTGCAAAATTAAAACCAATGTAAGATGGACAAGAAAAATTCAAAGCCATCAGGTTCTCAGTTTAGAAAAAAGAGAAAAGAAGAGGAGGAGAAACGAGCAAAAGATGCAGGTAAGCAGATGTGTGATTGGATAATGGCAGGTCATCCTGAAACAATCAGAATCAGAATACTTTATTAATCCCTAAGGAAATTATGTGGGTTACAGTTGCTCCAAGAAGAAATGGTAAAAATAGCAACAGTAACAGACTAAACTCCAAACAATACATTATGTTACAGATTTTAATATTAATTAGTCATTGTCAGTTGTTGATTCGTCCTGTTCTCATTGTATGTGTCACGGCGAGTGAGATGAGCCGTGTGGAAAATAAAGGAGGATCCAAGCGCAGGCACTTGTACAGGTGTGAGGGTGGTTTATTAAACACAAAAAGGAAATGGACAAACGGCGAACGGAGCAAAGCCTAAACTAAACTGGGAACAAACTGACTATAGAACACGAACCTGGACATGAATGAGAGTGGGCGGAAACAGATGACGGTAGACTGCAGGGAAACACACAGATGAAGCAGGGTGGAAACACAGACGGACCCGCAACTACGATGACAGAGGACATGACTTAAATACACACAGAGAAACATGGGAATTACACACAGGTGGTGGACACAGCTGGGAATAATCAACAAGACGAGACAGAGGGAAAACTGAACACACTCACATGAGACGCAAACCTTCACAATAAAACAGGAAACGAGAACACTACACCAAGACGCAGACCTGAGAGACAGACAGACAGAATGACACATAGAACCTAAACTAAATGTGAGATACAACCGAGAACAAATCCTTAACATGAATAAACAGAAACATAGAATTCTAATAATAATAATCCTCATAGTGCCCAAAACCACGACAATTATTCAAAAATAAACTAACAATCCAAAACTCAAAATACTGGGTCGAAACTGACCCAGAACCGTGACAGTATGACAAATTATGATGGCTGTTTGGTAGCCGTTTGCATACTATGCATACTCTCTCTCTCTTCATATGTGTGTGTGTGTGTGTGTGTGTGTGTGTACAACAATTTTATGTTAATGTACAATCCTTAATATGTTTTGTGTGTGTGTGTGTGTGGGGGGGGGGGGAGGGGGCGTGCCAGAGGGAGTGTTCGCCCAGGGCGCCAAACTGGCTAGGACCGCCACTGACTGTGAGGGAACTATTTATTGTATGGTATATGTAAGGTCCTTGATAGTTGGAAGTGCATTTTAAATGTAGTATTAAGAATAGTTTTAAAGTAACTTAAAGTGTTATAATCTGGTTGTGTGTCACACACATTCATACACCATTCAGGCATGACCACCTACCTGATATTATGTTGGTCCCCTGTTTTCTGCCAAAACAGCCCTGACCCATTGAGGCATGGACTCCACTAGACCTCTGAAGGTGCTGTGGTATCTGGCACCAAGATGTTAGCAACAGATCCTTTAAGTCTTGTAAGTTGCGAGGTGGGGCCCTCCATGGATCAGACTTGTTTGATCAGCTCATACCACAGATGTTGGATTGAATTGAAATCTAGAGAATTTGCAGACCAAGTCAGCACCTCAGAATCATTGTTGTGCTCCTCAAAGTACTCCTGAACCTTTTTTGCTTTGTGGCACATAGTCCTACTGAAAGAGGCCACAGCCAGAAAGAATGTTCACTTTTTCGCTAATATATCCCACTCACTCACTAACAGGTGAACCGATGAAGAGGAAATCATTGTTAGTCACTTCACCTGTCAGTGGTCATCATGTTATGCGTGATCGGTGTAAAACCCACTTTAAATTTAACTTGTAAACTTCACTTGCACCATGCACCACAGGGTGCCCATTTCCTGCTTTCATCAGGATACCGCACCATGTCACAGATTTCAGATCATGTCAAAGTAGTTTCTTGAGCATGACAGTACATTTAATCCCAGATCTCTATGCAAGAGAGCACGTGTGTGATGTGGCCACATCATGGATGTGACAAATTTGCAACAACTATGGGATGCTATCATGTCAGCATGCACCAAAGTCTCCGAGGAATGTTTGCAGCACCATGTTGAATCACATTGATGGTATTTTTGAAGGCAAACGGGGATCTAACCCAGTGTTAGCGAAGTGTACTTTAAAAAAAAACATGGCCTGTGAGCACAGCAAGGATGCAAAATGCTTTCAGTCACTGAAGCTACTGTACTCTTTTCCCCATCTGGCACTGTTCTGTGTAGTTCTGATCATAAATTTCCTTCTCTTTTCCCTGCAGACCTGGGAGTTAGATTACTGGGAATGAGGGTGGGCACAATAAATCAGTGACCTGACTTACACTGAGTGTCAGTATATAATAGGGTTTCATAAACACAGATCTGCACCTGCAGAATGGACTAAAATTGGAAAACAAAAGTTTTTGCATGACAAATGTTCAATAAATATCAGTCCTCTGTGTTTCTTCAGAGGACCCCTTACCGAAATGAACTTTAAATGAGTTAAATAAATTATAAATTTAATTCAGCACTGTCTGACTGACTTGATTTAGTAGTCTTGCAGAAATAACACACCACAAGGTGTGCTGATAAAAAGTAATAAACTCAGCAGAAACATCCACACATGGTCCATGATAAATGATTAAGCTCAAGAGGTTCACAGGGGAGTCTCATCTACAAATAATCTCTCTGGAAATGAGAACGTCAACGGCCAAAAGTGAATTGAGTGATTTGAGATAAAAAGCTCAGACATTTGCTCTAAAATTAACAGAAACTGAAAATAAACATGCGATCAGACACAATTTGATGCACAATGTCAGAGTCCATGTGCACAGTGTCTGCTGGAGTAATTTTCTTATGACAAAGTCATAAAGAATGTCTTCTATAAAAGGAGTTGAATGTTCCAGTTTGCTGCCATTTTACATCTGCTTGCAAGTGCAATAATCCCTTTAAATAATGACTCTCTAACCAGTTCAACTAAACATTCACTGGAGCGAATTAGAAGCCAGATGTTAAGTCTGTGATTGGTGTTTGGGGATGATGTAGATGTGCAACAAATTTTAAATAACACAACACATTTAGTAAAAGTATTTTCTTTCATCTTTTGGGGGGGAAACTTTCCTTTTTTTTGCCAGACAAGTTGTGTTGCCATACTCCTTTTGTTCTCTGGGGTCAAAAATTACCCCACCTCATTTGAGTATTTTTTTTTTAAGTACATAGTATAAATTGTCAATCGATTCTGTGTTACACCTTAGTTTTACTTAAGACCAACACATTACCACAAAATTTTCCCCTTCATTTTGCAATTTATGGCCACCAGACCTTGTTTACATAAAAGTAAAGCCTTTTTTTGAGTGAAAATAAAATATCCTGTGGTCAGAAATGACCCCCAGGACAACACGAGGGTTAAGATGAATTAACAAAAACTCAGTGTCACTGTTTCTGCTCCAGCAGACAGACAAGAATTGAAGAAGTTCATATCTGACAAGGTCTCAGCAATGAGATGTAATCACTAGAGCTAATTAAGGTTAATGTGGATTATTATTATCAGTAAAATTTTGATTAGCAATTACCGATCATAGATTCTTCTTTGGTGCTGTTACATTTTTTAAAAAAGCACTAACACTATCAGAAATCATACTGGGAGATAAATAATGGTTGTAAAATTAGGTATTATTGCAATGATGTAGCGTGGGAAAACTTTATTACATGTTAGTTTATTAAAATTAGAAAGGTTCAAAAGACCACATAGATGATGTGAGAGCTCCGGTTCAGTAACTTAGTTTGGTTCTTTAGCGGAGAAGCAGCCAAGGAGTAATCAACTTCAAGACCCCATGTGGGTAAACCTTTTAGTTAAAGCAACCTAGTTTCTAACTTTAAGCCTTAAAACTATTCCCCTTCATCCCTCAGCATCGCTGTTATCAAGGAGAAAATTAGCTATAAACCATTATTTTAAAACTAAGCTGTAAAGCTCTAACCCTAACACACAATTTCATTGTGCATGTACAGCGACAATAAAGGGCTATTCTAAAACACTCAGCTTCATCATTCTTCTGTCACCAACGACCATTGCAGGAACTGCAGTTTTTGCCACTTTCATTTTTCAGATCTCGAGGTTGCTGGTTGTCATATCGTGTACCCTACGATGGGTGGGCCGCTATGAAGGATGGTAAGAAAGGGATTTGTAAACTTAACTTGGTAATATATTTGTTTATAAGCACCTCTTTGTACTTTGAAAAAATAATAACTATACTTGCAAAAAAAAAGTTGTCTTTTGCTCTGTTAGTTCACTGCCAGGATCCCCTCTCACCTGAAAGTGAACCCAGGAGGTCAAATGCAGTTAAAATAAAAATAGCAACACACATAAACTCACACATGGAACCATAAAATGTCACCAAGGAAAATCATTTATTCATGTTTGATATCCTTGTGTACTTTTTTTTTTTTTTTTTGGGGGGGGGGGGGGGGGGACAAATTGGTGCATCCAATGAATTTGACAATAATCAGTCTGTAGTTCTCCAGTAAACACAGACCTGTGTTTTGGCAGGTAAGTCAACTCCTTCACATGGGAAAAAGCTCACTTTGCATGGTTCAGTAAATGCCCAAGTACGTTCAAGGCAGAAGAAACACACATTGCTTGTGTGTTGTGGGTTATTTCTGCCCAATAATGTGCAATATTTATTTTAATGGCTATTTGCTTATTTTATGATACTCATCATCTTAATTCCTGCCAAAATGATTGTGCTAAAATCCCATCATTCACCTTTCAGTCTGATCTGATCCACTGATTGTTTGTAAGACTGAACCAAGTCTTGAGTTCTCTTTTGAAGTATGACAGAATTGCCCATGTCCTTCTTATTTATTCACTATAAGCTTTAACTAATATATCATTCCTTTATTCAACACCGATGAAACATGCAGAGACAACAAAGTGGTGTGTCAACAGCTGCAGCAAAAAAAAAAAAAGTAATACTTCCTAAAGGCACTCTTTTCATTAGTATCTTCCCACCATTCCAGATGAACAAAATGTATTGTTGCAGCTTTTATGAAATGTGTACGGATTTATAGTCTTTCATTTTACATTCTTCCTTTTTTTTTTTTAATCTCCACCCTCTGTCTCTTGTCACCTTTCACACCCCTGAAAGGCTGCTGCTTGATGGCTCCCTCTTCTCTTCCTCTGAGTTATTCTCACCACATGTAATCTTTAAAAATGAGTCAAACACATTCAGTTGCACTCTGCAGGTTGTGGTGTGTGGTCTCTCTTTCTTACACTCCTTTTTTCTGAGAATGTTCCTTGGCTGCACACATGTGACGATGAGACCCAAAAGGACACAGTCCAGCCCTCTAATACAAAGCCTGGCTGACCTGTGAATAGTGACTGACATTTAGTGGATGTTAATAATGTCACCGAGCAGTTCCAGAAACCTTGTTAAGGTTTCTGTGGCAGATTTAGCATTTACTTACAGTTTTAGATAAAATCCCATTGCTTCCGTTACTTCAGAGGAAAATAAGATAAGGATTAAAGTGAATAGGATAGCGACTAGGACAGGATATAAGGATGGAAGAGGTTTTCCTAAAAGAAAACAAAAATCTGATTCTTGATGTTGTCGTTGAACAGCATTTAATGCAGTTTGATATATATTTGGTGGTAATTTGGGATAAATAAATATGTAGAATTTATGATGGACGATCATTTTTTGTTTCCACGTGTTTCTGGCATTAGATTCCTCACATTATCCAGCAGGCACTCCAACTGGCATTCTGAAATAAGGCTCAAATTCAGACCAAATGGTGGCAGATTTCTAACGGCTCTCCGCTGCTCTGATCTGGTCTTCATCTCATCGTCTGTTGATGAAGAAAGCAAAGCAAACAGCTGCACTTGGTCAGTAGGCTGAACTATGCATGCCAGATGAGGCCGTAATGAGTGAGTCAATTGAGTTTTCCTCCTCCAGAAGGGGAGTGGACTGCTTATTTGTGGAGCAAGGTGGAAAGAAAATGGGAGGGGGTGACCCCCTAAAAATATCATCCAGAAGCTATTTTGTCAAACCTATCTGATGGTGAAGAGAGAGCAGCTAGGGTAAGGAAGAAGGTAACAGAGGGGGCAGTGTCTGGGCTTGGATGATGTGAGATTACAGGGGAACTGAATGTAAGTGAGCGAGAAATCAGGCGTAATTACATACGAGTCAGGTTTAGGAAGGGAACTCCGTGCACTAGTGAGAGGATGGGGGGAGGTGGCCTGTGACTCAGAGAAGGGATGTTTGTTTGACTGGCCCTGTGGTTGCTTCCCAACATAGCAACCGTCTGTTTGCAGCATAGTAACCACTCAAACCAGTTCACCACAGGGAGATTCCTCAGCAGAACGTACCATTGGGATTAAATGGGAACCAGATACTTGTCCTTATCATTCACATCACCCTGGCAGTGAGCTCAGCTTCTCAGGCTATTTAAATATACAAAACCTAGATGTAAATGACACGATAGCAAACAAACTGTGCATAGTACTTTTGTCCTGTATATTCAAATTCTGGATATATGATGGTTTTCAGAAACATTGCCAATTTCACACAAACCATCTGTTTTACTGATCATTTGTAAATTGCTACTAGATGTCATGGTGTTATTCCTATGCAGAAAAATTGAGTCAGCACGTGAACTCAACAAGACTGCAGCTCTTCAAGTGTCCACTTGAGGCTGTCTCAGAAAGCAGATACCTAATGGCTTTTTATCAGACTTGAGGGGCCTTTCTGTTGTTTTTAGTGCAGTCATTTCCGTCGTTACCGGGTTTCAAAAATGGTGGTTTTGATTTTTTGAAGGCAACGCTCTCATGAGTCATTGAGTGAGCCCACTGACGAGTCACTCAGTGCTATGCAGTCTGTTGACCTTGAATCGCCTCAGGTCACTTGGAATCCCGGCCGAGTAGACACTAAAAAAGTATCTGGTACCGGGTACTACCACCTTATGGAAAACCCAGAAAACGCGAGGGGCGGAGCCAACCCAAGTAGGGACTAGTGGAAAAAAGCTGTGATAAATTTATTTGCAATTTTTACGTAAGCTGAGCAAGTACAAGTCTTAGGTGTACTCTATACTACATACGGTTTACAGAAAAATTTAACTATTTAAAACAACAAACTGGAAATAAGCTAAATTAAAGTTGCTCCATGTGCTTTTATGGAGCAGATGTCAAAGTTGCCAAGCTAGTACAGAGGAGGGAGCTAGTACAGATAAGCTAATGCAGAAGAGAAAGAAGGCCACTGAAAAAAATAAACCTTTTCTTAGGTAATGCATTTGTTTCTCTGAATTCTGATTTTAATCTTAGAAGTAGTGCTGTCAGCATTAACCTCGTTAAAATGACGTTAACGCCATAACCGCATTAACGTGACAAATCTCTGTTAGCGAGTTAACACAGATATCCCAATGCGTGGGGCTGCACGGAGTCAGCGCGTTAGCACGGTTAGCTCGTTAGCGCGGATAGCTCGTTAACATACAAATTATTATGTCAGTTGATTTGAAAAGATTCTTTTCGCTGCACTGCTACACACACCAACTATCACTTAAACCACTGTTGAAAACCTGACCCTGCAAGAATCAGAAAGACTTTATTTATCCCCAAGGGGTAATTAACACCCGTGCCCTGAGGTCCATTGGCTTTCACTAGAGTTGACCACTACAGTGATTTCATACGTAATAATCTCTGATCTTGAACATAATCTCCTCATTGCACGTTAGGTGTGTAGCCTAAGTTGCCATGGTAATACACTCAGTTAGAAGTGGACCACTTGAAGCACAGAAAACACAGCGTTAACGCCAAAGTTATCTCGCTAAGCCCCAAATCCTGCTTTGTAGTGCAGTCTTAAGAAGATGAAGTTAGTACACAAGTTTAAGTTTATGAAACGTCTACTTTCGATCACTTCACCCAACAGACACAAGTGATGTTTTTTCATACATTTGATTGTTTTTTCCTTCCTGCAGAAACTTTTGCACAGTTTTCAGAGCTTCACCTTATTATAACAGGACTGCATTAAAAGCGCCATGAACTCTGTCTCTGGATCAGTTTCACCAAGAGAAATTCCTGCCAGAAAATTTACTGGGCATGCATCAAAGACTTACACTTATCAAAGTCTTTTTTTTCTTTAAATCAAAGTCTCAAAGTCAATTTTATCTACTTTTAATAAAAGGTTAACAGCAGGGGCTCAGTGTGTGCACACAGTGAAGACAATGGAGCGCTGTATTTGTGAAAGTTACGCAGGTCGCATGCTATGTCTTAAGGGGGAAACCCTCTCGCAAAGTAGCATCATTAAAACCAGAGATTCCCCCACCGTGTTAAAAAGAAAGCTTTGTAGCATTTTGGAAGCTGTCCAACGTTGGCCATTTTGTGTGAAAGCATCATTCACATCTCAAGGGTTAGATTTCTCTGGAAAACTACCGGAGAATATGTGTGTGCATGCATCTATGTGTGAGTGAGCCAGGATGTCTATTGGCTCATAACTCCTCAGCTCACCACACCCTCCATGTGTGTATCAGGTGTGGATTTATTCAGGAATGAGAATACAGCACATTGATAGCAGGGAGCCTTACATGATAGGTGAAGAATGTGTTTCTAACAGTTAATCTACTGCATTACTGACCCACTGAAGCACTTGGATACATTTATTATCAAAAATGTTGCTCACAATCTAAACAATAAAAGTCAGAAACTCAATTAAAAAAAGCACATTTGTTCAGATTATGACATCCTGTAAAGGTTTATCTCCAGCATTATTGAACTAGTAGGGCAAAGGAGGTTGCAAAGAAAAGCGTCTGGACTTCTTTAAGTTCCAGACGCTTTTCTTTGCAAGCTCCTTTGACTACGATGACCTGGATGACTGAGAACCTTCACAGACAACTAGTAGGGCACTTAGCTCCTCATCGCCATAACAGTAATCTTTATCACAATGGCAACAGAACAAAAAAGTAATCGTTCTGTGCAGTCTGAGGTTTTAAGGGTTTATCTGCAACTTTGTACTCAGGTGGTCTCAGGTGGTCTTGAGACTCAAGTGGTCTCAATCTACTACTCCCATAAATCTCAGCAATCTCAGCCCACCATGGCCTGAAAACAGTCCACTGCAATCTGCAGTCATATATTTCTTAGTTTAACCAATATTTTGCAGCCACCAAAGAGAATAAAAATAGGATCTAAATACCACTGTTAACATTTTCCAACCCTGTTGAAAATTCTTAGAAATTAGATAAATATCAGACAATACCTCATTTTTCAGTCTTCAAACACTCTCAAAGGACAAGGCCGGCAGAAGAATTGGTGTGGTGTATAAGCTACACATAGTTAGCATAACATTTCATCTCTGAAGTATTTCCCTACTCTTAACCAAGTGTTTTATTGCCTAAAGCTAAACTATTTATGTGCCATAACTGTGATTTTCGTTAACCTTCAACATGTAATGCTAGTTGCATGAATGTTATCCGTTAGTTTGAATGGTGGTGTAGTGGTTAGCACTGTTGCCTCACAGGAAGAGGGTCCTAAGTTCAATTCCAAAACCTGGCTAAGGCATTTCTTTGTGGAGTTTGCATGTTCGCCCCATGTTTTGTACCAAATCGTTGTGATTTGTAGCCCATTTTTAGTCCAAGAACTACTGACCAATCATGTTTGAGTAGGCTCTTGTTTACAGCCTATGTAGGGAGCCAAGAGGGAAAACATTTTTGCTCATATTGCCAAAGTGCAATCTTAAAACTATCAGCTACTGTCTGGCAACAGTTTAGGTTTTTGGTATATAAACAATACCTTGCAGGCACAACAGGAAGTCATGAAGTCTTTGTGATCAGATTTCAAGTCATCAAACACTTGCAGGTCATTGTCCAGTTTGAAGTGAAGAAAACGGAGAGAATTTTCATGACTAAAGCCGTATTTGGTTTTTTCAATATGTATTCCCCTCCAGGGTCTTTGAGTGCCACACAAATGCAGGTCTTTCAAATTAGAAACACCAATTTGCCTGTAGCATTAAATTATTTTTATATTTGATTAATTTGTATGTGTTCGAGACTGCCATGATAATGAACATTATAAGCCACATTTTAGCTGATGAATATTCAGGTTTAATGATATCAGTTCTATTCTTTGGCCTTTTTGGACGCTTTGTTTTACAAATCTCTTGGAGCTTTGGCATTTGACATAAACAACCTTGTGTTAATGAGCATAATGATCATTCCTCTGCCAAAAAAATGAGTTTGCTGTGTGTTTTTGTTATATCCTTCAGTTGCATAGTTTCTCAAATCTTGTTTTTGCCAAGTAAAAGCCAAGCCCTCACATTCCTCTGCATAATGGAGTGTGATGGAGCACACACAGCTAAAAAAAGAAAAGAAAAAAGAGACATCTTTAAACGGTTATTCAGAGCTTCCAGTCAGAACTGCTGTGGTTTGGAATATAGTACGTGGGATGGTGTGTGTGTGTGTGTGTGTGTGTGTACATACATCTTGAGGAGGATGTGCTGATTCACATGGAAGAGCCGGGTGTGTCAGACCAGCCTTACACTTGTGTCATGGTTGAAGCACGAGTAAGACTTTATGGTTGAAAGAAGTGTAAACCTCCTGAATGATGAAGTTCACATTCTAATTCACGGAAAATTTGCAACGACACATTATTATCCATTATAAATGTTAGAAATATGAGGTTGTGGAATTTTTTTCTTACTTTTTAATTAGAGTAGATATGCTTGTGTCTAGCTGGAGCATAAACAAGGTTCATGTATCACTCCTTTTGTACAAGAGATGGACTCCTCGGTGGCTCTAGTGCACTCCCAATGTCATTCCATGTACCTCACTGCATCTTTTGTCCAACCCAGCATCATCTAAAGACCTGTTTCATTTTTCAAAAAATTTCTAAACACTTTTAGCATTTGGGAGCAAAAGAAAAGCTTAGATTCATGGAGATATGATGGAGACATGTTGAGTCTTTCAGCTTTCCTTTGACCAACGAAGAAAAACAACAGATACAAATCTTCTAAGCATGCTATGGTTCCAGCATGGACCTCAAAGAGATCAAACTGTATCAGTGGTGATGACCTGGAGACCAAACAGCAGTCTGAAGCCTGAAGGTATTCGATCAGACATGCGCTTTTTGGTTTAGCAACATTCATGAGTCTATGCTGTGTGAATTTTTCTCTTGGGTCAGATTTTAATACACTTTTATTGTTGCTGAAGTATCTAAAGACAAAATTAAGGTGTCATGCAGATGTTCTATTGCAACACCAACACGGAGAATGATGTCTTATGCACATCGTGGAGGTACAAGTCCATGTCATAATGGGATTTCCAAGGTGTAAACTAAAAATGGTTTGTTGGGCACATTCAAGGGTTTTTGATTATATCTTTTTTTATTATGCATTACCGATTATGAAGGATGTGTTCAAGACAAGGAAAAAGAAAGGGCAGTAGAGGCTGTCTAGTGTATCTTTTTGTAAATAACAAGTGATTCAGAACAAGAGTTAAAAGGTGGCACCATTCATGGCCACAGTATTGTGAAAAGTTTCAGCTGCACAACTGAGTGATTTCACAGTTTCACCTTTGGTTTAATTTGCACAAAGATTTCACTGTCTGGATATGAAGTCTGGGATTCTGCACTATCAGGAGGATTGGATCAGCTTTGGAAACATAAGATGAGAAATGATTTGACTTTAAAAAGATTAGTAGATTGTGGAAGACTGATATCTTACCATGAATTTGGGGTGGGGGGGGGGGGGGGAGGTAAATTTATAATAATGTATTTCTAAAATATTTCAAATTAGGCTTTAGCAATCTGCATCTGCAAAACACTGTCAAACTGTTAATGTATCAATATCACTTTAGGTACTGTATGTGATTAGCCACCTTTCTCAAACATACTTCTCAGTGTCAGAGTCTGGCTCAAGTGCCATGACAAATAATGGGAGAGAACACAATTAAACCAAATTTTAGCGATTTATCAACCAGATAATTTGGAAAACCATAATACTCCATGAGGTGTGTTAATCAGTTATCAGTGTGTCAGTAGTTGGATGGTCTCATGTATTGCTGTTCTGAAGGCAGGTTTTGGACTCCAAGTGCAGGACACAGGAGACAGGATGTGAAACCACTTTAACTTTTATTACTGTTAACTTACAAAATATAAAAAATACATGAGGCAGGACAGAGCTGGACTAGGAAACCAGGAGCTGAGGGTTACACAGCAGGAGTAATGAGGAATTCAAACCAAGAGTTTAAATACACAACAGGGAGTAGGGCAAAGTGGAGATACCTAGGAAGAAACAGCTGAGCTGAATACAGTAAAGAGACAAGGGAAAGCAAAACTGAACACGATGCACAAAGGACATGAGACCATCACAATACAAAAGGAAACATAGAGGCTGCAACACATGAACTGACATGGACAACAAGGGAAAAAGACATGGAGACATGACTGACTGGGGAAAAACACACAAACTACAAGGCACAGACAGAACAGACAGACACGGGGACACAACTGCATTGACAAAGGGTAACAGACACAGAGACAAGTCTAACTTCACTATTGAGACTCAGGACAAGATACAGAGAGACAAGGATGGACATGGGAACATAGTGGGGCAAGAAGGGGACTCCAAGTAAATCAAATAGACTTAACCTATAACTAAAACCTGGAACTAATAATTCAAATGCCAAAACATTAAAATCATTAGTTGAAAACACAGAACGCTGGGGCAAAAACCCAGGAACATGCCAGAATTACTAGAAATATTAAAGTGAACAAAACCAGAGAGTCCATAACACGGGGAATCGAGAACACAAACCCCCCAAATGAATCAAGAACTCAAAACACTGGGTGTATGACCCAGGAACCATGATAGATGGGCGATGGATTGTTAAGTATGCATAGTGTTGTAAAACCTCAAACACCTAGGCTAAAGCCAAACCAATAAATATGTGATAGATAAATGGAGAGAAGAGGACAGCCAGTTCTTAAATGCTCCAGAAAGACTGGCCAGGGGCTCCCAGATGTACTGATTAACCCCACCTACCAGGAACATGGAAGACAACACAGTAACAAACAGAAAGGGACAGCAGGCCCTGCCCAAAGCAGAAGGCTGGCACAACAGTAACATTCAAAGATGGTGTAAGAGAAACACAACAGGGGTGTCAAACAAGCACATGCATTTATATGTATACCAATACTAGAGCTGCTCTAGCAGCTAGACTTTCAGTAAGCAGCTCTGCATGTTTGATTTTGCTTCTTTTTTTTTTACACCACATACGCCTTCTAGAGCAAGTTCAAAGGGATTTGTGTCGTCTCCTAGCACTGAACCAGTGATGTTTCTCTTGTTTGGCAAATGTGTAAACCACAAGTTGGTGGTTCAATTCCTGCCTTCCCTGCATGCCAAATATCCTTGGGCAAGATACTAACCCCAAATTGCTCTCCGATGCATCCATCGGAGTATGAATGTTTGTTAGAAAGCACTAAGAAAATGTGCTGGTGTGAATGAGTGAATGCACAAGTTGTGTAAAGCGCTTTGAGTGCTCAGAAGAGTAGAAAAGCGCTATATAAGAACCAGCCCATTTACCACTACATAAAGGAGATGTTGCTTTCCAAGTAATTTATACTAAAAAAAAACAGCTAGGAGACAGCATTCTCTTTAATCTACTCTTTAAGAGCAGAGACAGCTGGGTACTCGAGTATTCTTGCAGTACTATTCACTGTCATTTTGTATTTGTTAAAAAATAGTTTGTACCAATTATATTAGGCTTACAGATCTAACTATGCACAGTGTCAAAATGATCAAAGTGCATTTACATATCTACATATCAATCTAATCACATCAGTTTCTTCCTGACTAAGAAGGACCTGATCGTTATCTGGCCATAATACACAGTGCCAAATTTGGTGAAAATATATTATTAATATGTTAGTAAAAAAAACAAACTTCATACCACCTAGAAATCACTGTAGTGGAGGGCTGATTTGGACTTGTTTTGCAGCCACAGGACCTGGGTAGCTTGCAGTCATTGAGTCGACTATGAACTCTTCTATATACCAAAGTGTTTTGTAGTTAAATGTGATCCCATCTATCCGATAACTAACGCTTGGCCTAAATTGAGTCATGCAACAGGACAGTGATCCCAATTTCACCAGAGAATCTACAACAGAATGGCTGAAAAAGAAAATAATCAGGTTGCTGCAATGACTCAAAGTCCTGACCTCATCCTGAATGACATGTGCCAGAATCTTAAGAGAGCTGTGTATAAATGAGTCCCCGCAAACCTCAATGAACTGGAGCAATGTTTACAAAAATCCTCAACAATGATGTGAAACACAATACCTTGAAACAATTACTTCAAGGTATTGCTGCTAAATGTGGTTGTACAAACTACTGAATCACTTATACCCTGTTAGTCAAACGACTAGTCTTGTAAAAACATCTTATTGACAATCTAACCAGCAGCAGTTTAACTAAAGTAAAGCAGACTAAGAAGAAAAGTTATTTATGAAAGTTATTACTTTTAACAAAGTAACCAGTTGTAACAAGCACAAGTCTGTATTCTAAATATCTAACTTGGTTACTGGAACACTTGCAACACTCTTTATGATTAAATTAATTTCACAAAAATGGCTGGAGGGCTTGACAGTCGTTCGGTGGGTCTTACAGGTCTGACTCAACACTGCAAACAATGTACCAGCGTGGTACTGTGCATGAACCAACAGCTGCTCTGCATACCTTCCAGTGCTGTCATCCTTAATATTCACGTGACCTGCAGCCAAAAAATCTCAAAGAGTAAAAAGTATCACTGTCTTCTACCTGGCTGGAGCCAGCACCCATCACTTAAGAGAGTAATTCTTTGTCTGCCATCCGTGAGAGGAAATTACATCCCTTTGGCACAAGGCGTGAAATCTCTATCAGCCCTGGGATGACAGGGTGTTACCATAATGATTAGAGGGAATACAGCTCAAACAATGTTGTTGCTGCTTTCTCTTTGCATTAGTAACTTTGCTGCCTGTCTAAATACGAGAATAATAACACACACTACCAAAGAAATGAGCAATCGTTTTCCCCCCTCAGGACGTTCTGGGTGTTTATTTTACAGCACGGGAGAAAAAGCAGTGACAGGTGCACATCATTCTTCTGCTCAGTGTGAGGTAATATTTTCCACATTTGCAAATATGAAGCCTTTAGGGTGATGACACAAGAGGTTCACCGCATAAAGGTGGCAAACTCAAAGGTGGTGAAAAAGCTGTTGAAATGTTTTCCTGGAAATAATAGTTTCCATCAAATGTGGTCAGAGATACAACGGTAAGTGTTGTGTGGTGCATTTTCTAAACACGTTTCTTACTATTTTGATGCATTTCATGTAGAACATCATCATCATTTTTTTCTGTCACACGCATCTACATAACACTACTTTTTTGCTTTCTGTCAGTATCACGTGTTTAACATCAGCACTTTTTCTATTTGAATAGTTTGCCACACTCCTGCTGGTGGATCTTTTCCTTTTTGCCACAAGTCATAACCCAACAATATCCCTATTATGTGATCATACTTACAGCTACACTGGGAAGCACTGGGGTGACTTATTAACCTGATAAACACCTTCTAATGTCCATCTTTGCTTCATATTACACACTCTTGGACACATGGAATTTGATAAAGCAACATCTATTTTCAAATTCAGCTGCTGTCCTTGCACGCTCTAAAATGTATTTCTATTTGAACACATGCCTATTGTATTGTGTACAGAATGATCATGTCACTAACATTACAGACATGGACAATGTAGCTCAGAGGCAGCGCCTGGATATCCCAACAGCTTCAATAAGCGTAATAAACCCTTGAAGTTTCAAGTGTTAATATGTCCTCAATCTCCCAGCAACAAAATCCCTCATAAACACATGTTTAAAACCTGGGGTTAATGACTTGCGGCATGCTGACGGTTATGCGTGAATTAGCTGTGATTTATTGGGGAGGCCTATGTTTGTAACAAACCACTCATCCTGACAGAAATATTTACAGGTTTCAGTCTGCTCCCTGCTCACTTCCTGGTTGACAGGCAAACACATGCAGGACTTTCAAACTATTTTCAACCAAAATGCTGATCCCATCAGCTTTTATGATGTTTGCTTTGAACTTATTGTGGCAGCAGATGGTCTCTACTCACTTCCTACAAAACAAGAGGAAATGCTGTCACCGAGAGAGCTCATGGTCATCACTCGTCAAGGCAACAGTGCTACCTCTGTAAAGGATGCATAATTGCATCTGGGAGGCAGTCTTGTTTTATCAGTTAATCACTAAATGTATCATAATATCTTTTCTTCTCTGATTTTACAAAGCAATCACAGTTGCCCACCCAATAATATCAGTTTTTATTTCCATCCTAATTTTATCAGTAAAATTCTGGTATAGCAGCCTGAACAACTCAGGCATGCGGAGACAGATAGGTGTGCTGTAGACTCTCAGCTGGTTTCATTTTATTTGGTTTCCAGAACATTTTATTCAGAGTCCGTCCGCTAAAGAAGACTGTCCTATCCGAGATGACATAGAGACAACAGAGGAACATTTACCTCAATGTAGGGAAAGGCACGTGACACAGAGAGTTTACATACGGTGTCCAGCACATTGCAAGATAGATCTGGGCTATTTTAGAAAATGGTTTGAGGGGCTTTCAAGCTTGCTATGAAAATTTTCCACCACGCAGAACAAATGTGACAGTCGATGCCTCAATATGCCGGGGCCTGTCAGGACATTCCTCCCTCCAAAACCGATATCCTCATTCTCCCCTTCTCATCTTCATCCCTCCACCACCTCTGTAAGGTAAGCAAGAAGTGAGGTGCAGAGACAGAAGCGATTTATCTGTGACTGCATTCATGCCTACTGTAAAATGAGGATGTTGAACAACTAATAATCAATAAATGCTGAGGTTTGGTCATCATATAGATTTGATTAATATAATCCAAACACACGTTTGTTTGGCATTCTGAGACTTATTTATTTTCTAATAAATATCAGACAATTGTCAAATAACTAGAGTTGGATGTCTGGAGACTGGTCTTGGTCTCGAGACCAGTCTCGTGACCACTTTTACGTGGTCTTGGTCTTGTCTTGGTCTCAACGGACTTTGGTCTTGGTCTTGTCTTGGTCTCGCTTTCTCGGCCTTGCTGTCTCAGATCGACATAGTGGTCGGGAGATTTGGAGTCAATAGTATCCATGACACATAACGTAACGTTCAATAATGTGTCATGCGCAAAAGCATCAGCTCTAAGAGCCGTGCTTAGAGAGTGCTTTGCAGTGAATCAGAAGAGTCGACTCCCATTGAGCGAGAGCCGGCTCCTCACTTAATTTCTTTTTGCTGCTCAACTCTCACACAGTGGCTCGGCTATGCTCCAATCCCTCCATATTGTGGCCAATCACATGCGAGGATATAGGATAATATCAGAAAGGGTGAGAGATGCGACAGTCAAGTGGAGCGTGCGTCTGTCCTCTCAGTAAGTGAGTGAGACGGTAGACAGCAGTGAGGAGGGCTGTGCGAGTGCATCGCAAAAACACATAAATATGCCTGACACCCATAAACGAAGCAGCATCTGGCTGCAGTTTAAACTCTTTTTTTGTCTCGGTCTTGGTCTCGTCTCAACTTTGTCTTGGTCTTGACTCAGTCTGTCTTGGTCTTGGTATTGTCTTGGTCTTTGTTTAGGCGGTCTTGACTACAAGTCTACAAATAACCAGTAGAAGATCAAACCCACACAACAGTGATGGAGATGTCCAAGTTTTTGATTGTCTCTGCCTTCAGCCTAAATATGTCAAATGATTCTATTCATGCTGCGGTGTATGGAGTCTGATGTGTATCTGCGTCATATTAAGCAACTCACTCACATTTCCATATGCACACATGGCAGTGTTGTAGCATATCTTATGAAGCATAAAGCAATTTTAACAAATTTGATCCATAGTCTTTCACATAGTGTGCGAAAAGAAGAACATTACAATTACCTGCTTCTTAAACTGACTTTGGCCAAAGCAAAGGTTAAGTTTTAAAAAGAAGAAATGTCAGCATGCATAATTAAAAATTAGTGTAACTCCTCAGTAACATATATTATAGTTTTGAAAATAAATACTTTAAAAGATTCTTTTCAAGATTTACTTCCATCTTGAAAGATCAGGGTCTTCTTTCTCTGGTTTCTTTGCCCTGGGTGATGATGGGTGTGGCCTTGTAGCATTTCTTATAGTGCTTTATTGTTATCTGATGAAAGCTCTACAGATTTAGTACCTGCTTGTTGACTTGTTTTAAAATAGGAGAAATATGCAGTGTACATAAGGTTGTGTCTTTTCTTTTTTAATTATCACTGCCACATTAAAATTGTTAGTCAAAGCTTACATGAGTCATTTGTTCAAAGAACTTTATCTCAGAAACATACAAGGCTTGCTATGACTTAGCCAGGGTCACTGTTTTTTAGGTAACAGACCCATTTCTACCAGCTGCTCTGTGCCAGGAAGCATTATACATTATTAGTGGAAAGAATTTTGAATGAGTCACAAGCAGAAACAACACCATCAGAGAGAAGCAAAAAAGGGGATGCCAACAGACTAAAACCAAAAACATTCTAGGGGTTGATCCGATCTGTCTAAGTGAAAGAACTGTGGAGCAAACCTCTTACCCTCAAGGTAGAGCATAGTCAGCAACCAGTAGAGCAACAAGCCTGAACTGACAGAAAGGAATACACATACAATACATGTGCATACCACTCTGCAAACATTCATTAATAAAACAACGATAGAATTTACATTAAACTGACAACCTCAAAGAATCACTAATTGGATAAAGATGAAGATATCGTAGGGGTCATATGCCATGCGTGTTCTCGCTCACTATAGACAAAGGATTATACTGAACGTGACCCAGCCTCAGTATTTGTATGTTTGGATCTGTATTCTCTGCCTTTCCTGTTGTGATAACCCTGTTTGTAATCAAATAAAAGCTTCCTAAATACATTTAACCTTGACAAGCTCTGTTTTATTTGTTGCAGTGATGGAAAGTTTGGCTTCAAATGTATAGCAAAATTAACCTGGGGCTAATTTATGATTCATTTTTGCAGTGTTTCTGGTTTATCATGTCATAAATATTTTTACTTATATGGTAAATGGCCTGTATTTATATAGTGCTTTACTAGTCCCTAAGGACCCCAAAGCGCTTTACATATCCAGTCATCCACCCATTCACACACTGGTGATGGCAAGCTACATTGTAGCCACAGCCACACTGACAGAGGCGAGGCTGCCGGACACTGGCGCCACCGGACCCTCTGACCACCACCAGTAGGCAACGGGTGAAGTGTCTTGCCCAAGGACACAACGACCGAGACTGTCCAAGCCGGGGCTCGAACCGGCAACCTTGCGATTACAAGGCGAACTCCCAACTCTTGAGCCACGATCGCCCCAATATATATATATATATATTTTTTTTTTTTCTTTTGTAATTTAGAGAGCGTTAAGTCAAATCAAAAAGCCTAGAGGAACATAAACATTTTTAAAACATAGTACAGGGTCTTTGATTAACTTGTTGTTGTTTTCTTTGATTTTGCTTCTATTTTGTTCTTTATCTTTATTCCTAATCTTAAAAGCTATTGCTGGAATCTGAGATTGAGACAGAACACATTAAATTAAATCTAAACACTGGAATGCAAAAACACATCCTCAGACAGAGAGAGCAGGAAAGTTTGAGTGTTTCCCATCTACACCCATAGACCTGCACCAGCACAGAGATAAATGGGTGGGCACACTTGTAGAATACATATTATTCATGCCTGAATGAAAATACAACCACAGATTGTATTCACATGATAAAAAGTGCACACCTTTCATTCAAGGTGGTGTGTGTTTCAAACCACTGATGAAAGTTCTTTGGGTACAACAGGAAATCCCTGTACACTGTGGGTGCTCTGATATCATTGTTCCCTCTGGAAACTCCTGGACAAATAGGGATTTCTTCCTCATGAAGTCACTGGAAGTTCTCCAAGCTGCAGATCAGAATGCATATCTCCAGGGAATGTTTGCCTGGATGTCCTGTGGCTGTTTGTTGCATTAATTAAATTTAATCTATGGAGAATCAAGAGGCTCAAAGGACAGAGTAAGGTCAGCCAGTGGTGACTGCTGCAATATTCTTCACCTGCATGCTAAAAATAGCATATGCAAGCTTTATCATTAATAGTGCATGAAGCAATAAAAATGTGCCACATGCTACCTGCTGCAGTAATTGTTCTTTGAGACACTTTGTACAAATAGACAGGGCAGAATCGAATAACTGAGGAGAGATGAGGAGATGGTTACTGGTTATAAGCTGTCATACCAGATGTCTGGCACTCTTCTGACTTGATTATTTGCAGAAGATCAAATAGTCTCAGCTGAACCAACTAATACGATAGGAAGCGTTCACATAAACTTAAGATGAACTTGTAGAGTCTTTCATACTTAGAAGGTTGACCTCGTCTTTGCCAGTATAATTCCATCTGTCAGACTGGAATGGGCCACAGAGAGATATTAAATCTATATATATTACGCAGGATTTGTTGGTTACTGTCTGTAAATACATTTTCAAAGTCTCCCTCCCTTTCCCTGTCACTTCATAATAGTGTTGGTGGCAAGTAATATGTTAAAAATATGTGCGAGGACTGTCTGGGTTATGTTAATGCCTGTGTTGAGTGGGTAGGTACTGCAGCTTTACGCCATCTGATATGCTTTGCGGCAGGGCTGCCAAGTGGCAGTTTTTACTCCTACCTGTCGCACCCGTTGTTGTGCCATTAAAACTGATGCTGAAAATACGTTCAATAAAGCAGTGTTATAAGGAAAGCTACCGAGGGGTCAGATCAGTGAATGAGGTTACCGAGACAGAGAAAAACGAGCAGACCTCATACTTTCTAGGCTCAGTGTGTAATGCAAAAGGAAGCATGGACTGTGGAGTTACTGCTAGACTCTGCCCCAATAGAATTTAAGATTGACACAGGAGCGGATGTCACTATCATAAATGAAGACACGTTCCACACACTTGCTCATAAGAGAACACTAGAGCCTTCTAATCTCCCTCCAGATAGCCCCGGAGGAGAGCTGTTATGTCTCGGCTACTTCAAGGCCACAATAAGCTATAAAGGCAAAGACTACCTATCCAAGGTGTATGTGGTTCGTGGACGTAGCGTCAACAACCTTCTCAGCTGCTCCTTGTCAGTGAAGATGAATCTGGTGGGAAGAATAGATGAAACAACGCTCATCGCCACCAGGAACCAAGCACCTTATGGTGAACGCGGCACACTAAAAACTGAGCCAGTCGAAATTCAGTTAAGGGACGATGCTGTGCCATATACGGTGCATACTGCACGCCGTGTGCCTTTCCCCATGCTGCAGAAAATGAGGGAGGAACTACAAAGAATGGAAAACCATGGTGTCATTGAGAGGGTGACACAACCTACCGAATTGTGTGCCCCCATGGTTCCTGTCTTGAAGAAGAACACAGCCAGGGCCAGGATCTGCGTCAATTTGACAAAACTGAATAAGTCTGTCAAAAGAGAGTGCTATATCTTGCCTACCCCTGAGGAAACAATGTGGGGCAACGGTCTTCTCCTCGCTGGATGCAGCCAGTGGATTTTGGCAGATCCCAGATGCACCACAAGAGTTGCAGACTAACGATATTCATCACCCGTTTGGCAGGTATTGTTTTAAGAGGCTGGCCTTTGGGATAACAAGTGCACATGAGATCTTTCAGCGAAAGATGTTGGAGACCTTAGAGGGGCTTGAGGGTGTAGAGGTCTTTATGGATGATATCCTGGTCTTTTCCACTCTGAACACTCAAAGCTCTTTACACAACTTGCCTTATTCACCAATGCACTTTTTTCTATGCTCTAAATGCTTTCTAACATTCACACGCATTCATACTCTGATGCATCAGAGAGCAACTTGGGGTTGGTATCTTGCCTGTGGATATGTGGCAGACTGGGATCGAACCCCCAGACTTCTGATTAGTAGGTGGCCTGCTCTACCTGAGCTATAGCCACCCCCTGAAGCATGATGCCTTGTTGTGAGGAGAGAAGACCCAATTGTATTCACCAAGTTGAGCTCTGTGTCTGGAGAGGGCTCTCCTGACTGAGTCTTTTTCTGCCATCTTTGTGGCCAAATTGTTCTGTCAGGCTTTTGACTCCTGGATACAAACACAGGACACAAATGTAAAAATGTAACAGTTGGGGGGGTGTTTCTTTGCTAGCTTGGAGCAAAACAGAGGTTTATCCAAGGAAGTTATTTCAGAGTTGAGAAGTGGGAAGAGCAGGCAGGATATCCACAGATTTCCTTCAAAAGTCCACAGATGTTGTTAGCCAATTACTCCAGGTGTGTCACGGTGGAGGTCGAGAACCATGACAGAAACTGTAGCCACACATAAAGACATGAGTAGTTTTTACTTGTTTACAGCAAAATTGCTGAGCTGGAATTAGAAATAGAGCATGTTTGAGTTCAGTAATGTAAAGCACAATAATGTCAGAAATAATTTAGTAAGCAAAAAAGGTAATATGTGTAGCAATTCATATATAATTTACCGATAACAATATAATAACAAAATTCTATGATATCTTAGCCAGAGCTTGCCATCAGAGAAAGGTTCTCTGTTATCTTCAATTGACTTAGTTTTGTCATATTCAGTGGCACACAATTTTATAAGTTGGACATCATGCTGGCACAAAGCAAATATTTTAAAAAGTCATCACAGAATCATTGGGTTTGAACAATTGAGCCAATATTTATAATATCTTGCTCTTGGACAGAACATTTGCATCCTCATTAGGCTCTGTTGCTGCTGCTGCATAAAAATCTTGTTACAGTATCATCATACCATTGGTATCCAAACTGTAATACAAACCAAAGATAATAGCTTCCTCTGCTACTCTTTCATACACTCACATACTCTTATGTCAACACTGTCCTCCCATCCTGCTTTGCCCTCCACCTAGCCAGCCCCTCCCCTTGCTGAATGCTTGTCTGTCAAAACTGTCCACTGTGTGTTAATCCAGTAGGATTGTGATGTTGTATTGTCACAGTGCCCAGAGCCAGGGATCACTTTGATTGCTCTGAATGCTCAGCATCCCTCTGTTATGCCTGATGTGTTTCTGCTTTGCTGTCTGACACTGTCATGACATAGATTTTTTTTGTCCCTCTGTTTAAATTCCAGGCCAAGGTCTCCAAACAAGGCATGTTGTTGTTTAGTTTGCCCACCAATAGGCAGGATCCAGCACCTGCCCATTAACAAATGAGATGCAAAGTACAGGCAGTCAACAGTTTAGCTTTCTACTGTAGTACAGCCCCATTTTCAAAGAAGTAGCTAAAATGTGTGTAAAGTGTGTAAAATGTAAATAAAAACAGTATGCAATGATTTGTAAATTTCATTAACCCATTTTTATTCACAACAGAAAATAGAAAACTAGTATGAAATCAGTGCGAGGGCTTCAGAACACTTCCAGAAAACTTTGTCTGTGAACACAGTGCATGTACCATCGACAAATTGCGGTTAAATCTCAGAGAATGAGTCATGTGTGACCATGATCCAGAAATGATGGCACCTTTACTGGGCCAAAGCTAATTTAAACAAAAGGAAACAGACCATCCAACTTGTTTTCACTGGTTAAAGGCTGTTTAAAGGCTGCGTCTCTGATGGCAGTAGTTCCTATGGAATTGGAATTGGAAGCTTGAACATCTGAAAAGTCATACAGGTTTTAGAGCAACATACAGTGGGGCAAAAAAGTATTTAGTCAGCCACCGATTGTGCAAGTTCCCCCACTTAAAATGATGACAGAGGTCAGTAATTTGCACCAGAGGTACACTTCAACTGTGAGAGACAGAATGTGAAAAAAAAATCCATGAATTCACATGGTAGGATTTGTAAAGAATTTATTCGTAAATCAGGGTGGAAAATAAGTATTTGGTCACCTCAAACAAGGAAAATCCCTGGCTCTCACAGACCTGTAACGTCTTCTGTAAGAAGCTTTTCTGTCCCCCACTCGTTACCTGTATGAATGGCACCTGTTTGACCTCATCATCTGTATAAAAGACACCTGTCCACAGCCTTAACCAGTCAGACTCCAAACTCCGCCATGGCCAAGACCAAAGAGCTTTCGAAGGACACCAGGAAAAGAATTGTAGACCTGCACCAGACTGGGAAGAGTGAATCTACAATAGGCAAGCAGCTTGGTGTGAAAAAATCAACTGTGGGAGCAGTCATCAGAAAATGGAAGACATACAAGACCACTGATAATCTCCCTCGATCTGGGGCTCCACGCAAGATCTCATCCCGTGGGGTCAAAATGATCATGAGAACGGTGAGCAAAGATCCCAGAACCACACGGGGGGACCTGGTGAATGACCTGCAGAGAGCTGGGACCAAAGTAACAAAGGTCACCATCAGTAACACACTACAACGGCAGGGAATCAAATCCCGCAGTGCCAGACGTGTTCCGCTGCTGAAGCCAGTGCATGTCCAGGCCCGTCTGAAGTTTGCCAGAGAGCACATGGATGATACAGCAGAGGATTGGGAGAATGTCATGTGGTCAGATGAAACCAAAGTAGAACTTTTTGGTATAAACTCAACTTGTCGTGTTTGGAGGAAGAAGAATACTGAGTTGCATCCCAAGAACACCATACCTACTGTGAAGCATGGGGGTGGAAACATCATGCTATGGGGCTGTTTTTCTGCCAAGGGGACAGGACGACTGATCCGTGTTAAGGACAGAATGAATGGGGCCAAGTATCGTGAGATTTTGAGCCAAAACCTCCTTCCATCAGTGAGAACTTTGAAGATGAAACGAGGCTGGGTCTTCCAACATGACAATGATCCAAAACACACCGCCCGGGCAACAAAGGAGTGGCTCCGTAAGAAGCATTTGAAAGTCCTGGAGTGGCCTAGCCAGTCTCCAGACCTCAACCCCATAGAAAATCTGTGGCGGGAGTTGAAAGTCAGTGTTGCTCGGCGACAGCCCCAAAACATCACTGCTCTTGAGAAGATCTGCATGGAGGAATGGGCCAAAATACCAGCTACTGTGTGTGCAAACCTGGTAAAGACCTATAGTAAACGTTTGACCTCTGTTATTGCCAACAAAGGTTATGTTACAAAGTATTGAGTTGTATTTTTGTTATTGACCAAATACTTATTTTCCACCCTGATTTACGAATAAATTCTTTACAAATCCTACCATGTGAATTCATGGATTTTTTTTTTTCACATTCTGTCTCTCACAGTTGAAGTGTACCTCTGGTGCAAATTACTGACCTCTGTCATCATTTTAAGTGGGGGAACTTGCACAATCGGTGGCTGACTAAATACTTTTTTGCCCCACTGTATACTCCCTTCCAGACAACATCTTTTTCAGCAACACAATGTTAAACTCCATCTTGCATCTCTTACAACAGCATTGTTTCATAGTAGAAGAGTTCGGGTGCTGAAACTTTCCTCAACTATAAAAAAAAAATTAAGAGAAGAAGACCCAGGACTGTTGAGCAGCTATAATCATCAATCACACATGAATGTGTGATTGCAGGACTGTTGGACACAGTCCCTCTCCCAACAGTCCTGCAACTGATGTAGAAAAGTACCTATTATGTTAATGAAACTTCATTACCCAGCATTCCTTGTTCAGTCATGTGATTGCATCCTCTCCTAGGCTAACAGAAGCAGGGAGCTGTTTGGGAGTTAGGAATAGCCCATCCTTTATTTGTTAAGGCTGGTGTGCATCACCTGTGTTTGAGGCAGCTTATGTTGACCTTTTGTCCTTATTTATATTGTAATGTGTTTTGTTCCTGTTTGTAAAAACTACAGCATACCTATCCTTCATATACTATCACATTGAACATAAATGCAATAATTTCTATTTCTTTTGTTTACCCCTTTAAAATCACATAATCCATGCTATCACAGCACGATCTGTCAATTTTCCAATGACCTTCAGAAAACTTTGGTTTGTTTACTGAGGCTGCGGTTAAGTGACTGTAGAGGAGAGTCCACCACAGTCAGCACTCTTTAGTCTTCTTTGGTCATCAAGTGACTCCTGCAATAGTAATCCTTTTTCCACAACAAAGAAGAGGGTGGAGTAGGTATTTGGACAAAAAAGTTCCACTTCTCTTTGGTAAGAGTGGTGTCGATTCATTGCAGGTATAGGACTCAGTAGGACACAAAACACTACCAAACTTCAATATTGCCAACACTGTGGCTTACTTTGGGTTTGGCTTTAATACACTTTGGTATCATTCTGTCTTCAGTTTGTCTTCTATATATACCCGTATATAATATACCTTTCTGTTATCGCCACTACTGTCTGACATTTATTGGTAAATAACACATTTTTCTGTATTTTTTTTTCCCAGCCCACTCCAGAGCATGTTTTGTTTTCTCTAGCAGTTTAGAAGGCACTAGTAATAATCTTGTTCTTACAGGACTTTAGCTGATTGCATCCTTGGAAAAGAAAAATACTTAGAGCATCTTTTTTTTTTTTAGAGATAAGTGCATAGGAGAGATTAAACAATCAAATCTGTCTCAGTTTCTGCTGAAAGCTCATTGGTAGATGTACAATGCTACTACTGATACAGTAGCATAATTTCATGTCTTTCGTATCCTAAATATTAACATTTAGTTGGGTTTAAATGTTTCTTTTCCCAAACATTCAGATATTTTCACAGTTGAAGATATGACAAACTGAACACACTGAACTGTTTAAGAAAACTGAAATCACATGTCATGTTTACTAACTCCTGAAAACAGACTGCACTTTTCTGCTTTGGTCAACTTGTCTCTTTAATGCAAGTGCTTTCTAACTAATATTCACACACATCCATACACTGATGGACGCATTGGAGAGCAACTTGGTTAATATCTAGCTGTTTGCCATGCAGACTAGAGCAGCCAGGGATTGAACCACCAACCATACAATTAGTAGATGACTTGTTTTCCTTCTTGAGCTACTACCACCCTCTTGTCCTATTCTGATTCGATAACCATATCTTCATATTTTAACTGCAGTTTAGCAGCATCACAAAATGACTCAAAGTTAACCCTAACCAACTTTCTGAAGTTGTAAAACTTTTGTCTTCAGAAGCGAATTCTTCTCCAACAGCCTGAGGAGAATGTCTTCCTGTTGTTGTTCCTCTTTAGACATCTGAAGACCTGCAGTTATTCTAACAATGTTGGCTGGTGGGTTCAGAGCATGAAAGAGTCAGAGGGCAATAAATCTATGCAGACCAAAAACCAAAAGAGAAAATATGTGGTAAATCAGCTCAACAGGTGGAACATTGTGCTCAACAATAATAACCAGGCTTTGTACATTATAAATTATTGTGGCAATAAACATCTCGGTGTACCTTTCCAAAATAAAAGGCCTGGAGCAAAGCAGACATGGAATGTAGGTGGGTGCATTTCCCAAAGCATTGCTGTTTGTTTTAGAAAAACTTCACAAATAACAAACCTTTTATATATATATAAATATGAGTTCTGGGGCTGTGAGAAGAGAAGCCTTGCAGGCTGTGTAATAATCGCACTCAATCACATGTCTATAAAAGGCTAGTTTGTTTAGCCAGTAATTAACCCTGAGGACTGTTGGGACTCAATGGCTCATGATACAAGTCCAGTAAAGTGCACAGTGGCGTCTCTCATTGCTAGAATGTTGAAATGCTCCAGGGAAGTGACTTTGGGCTTGTTGTGTCTCCTCTGCTCCACGCTGCGCTGACTTCCGTACGGGGCGGGGTGCCACTGAGTCCGGCGCACAGCGCACAGCGCACCGTCAACAGCCGCTCTCCCTGCACCGTCTCCTGGCCTGACTCGACAAAATGGGTTTAGAGAAGGAGAAATTGGATACCAGCATAATTATGGACGAAGATGAGTTCAACAGATCGATAGAGCCCATTCTATCGAACAAGGGGAAAGTGTATACAGCGTCACCCGACAGAGATCCAAACGATATCAACCCACATCTGAAGGTAAAGTCTGTGCGATGTGTTGGGTGATACTTTGAAATTGAAACTACAAAAGGTGAAGGCTGTCCAGATGAATTATTTGTATAGCCTATTGCACTATTATTGGATGCTTTTTGTAGTCCAGCAAGATTGTTAATCTGCAGTATGAATACCTGGAAGTCGCTGCCTGCGCATTAATCCATCACATTCAAACACTTTCCTGCCTCGGTTTACTGATTACGTTTTTATTGCTTGCCCTATGACTTTTGTGACCTAACAGGTGGGTTTTGAAGATGTCATCGCGGAGCCCATTTCCACACACAGTTTTGACAGAGTGTGGATTGGAAGCCACGCCACCTTTGAGCTGGTCAAATTCGGCTTTTACCGCCTGTTGACTACTCTACTTGCTGTGCCCGTGGCTTTCATCCTCGGGATAGTGTTTGGAGTGCTCAGCTGTGTTCACATCTGGTAAGGAGTTGTTCTCAGGCAGCAAGGTCCCGATGTTGTGCTAAACAGTATTTTCAGACAACAATATGTGAACACACGAATGATCCCACTGTAACAAGTTAATGTTGAGAAGCAGTGAACTTACAGTAGATTAGTAGAATATTTGTAGAGAAGACATCTTAATTCATAAAGATTAACTAGTATGCAAAATATCAACATTTTCAAGAGTGTTACATTAATTATTACCTTATTCTGTTTACCTTGTTTAGATCATTGCATCAACATTATGAACTCCTTTCCACTATATTTGTTCTGCTCTTTAGGCAAACATTGACACAGGTTATTTTTACAGTCAACATCATATCCAGTGTGGCATTGAAACATTATGTCAGCAATTTGTTCTTATATTTGGAAAATTATGTCATGCTTATGTCAGCTCTATTTGTCTGCAGCACCCAGGTGCTGCTAGGTTTTTAGCGCTCATGAGCTTCAACCAAAACCCAAAGAGTCTATTTGATGAAACAACATTTTATGTGGAGTAATGAACACCTTATGGAAAGTTATGAGGAACATTGAGTTCCCCTAGTAGTGATGGAAAAAAATGTCCTATGTCCCATGTCAGTTAGAGGGTGCTCTAGCAGCATTTGGAGCCTGTTTTCAGAGCAGAGTGGGACATTCTTTAGATGTGCACGGAGCACTGTAGAGTAATTTTTACATGACCTTTCACCTAACTGAGCTCTCTTGGGGCTTATAAGCTTAAGAGAAAGTCAGGCACAGGTAAGCATCACCAGAACAGGGCAGGAATGTTTGGGTGGGAGACCATACACAGGGGGTGTTATTCCAAGGGAGGAAATAGCTTCACAATACACTGAAACAAACTTCAAAATGCAGTATGATGACCATCTTTCATCTTTTTCTAGACAGGACCTATAAACTTTTTTAACAGATGAGACAATAACAAGAGCAACTGTTCTGGCAACACAAATACCAGACATTAGTTTAAAACAGAAATCTGTGATGAAACCTCCATGCCTAGAAAAGTGACCCTCTGACCTTCTTCCTCCAGGGTGGTGATGCCTATGATCCAGAGCTTCATGATGCTCTTACCGTCTATCCACATTGTGTGGAGGAGTCTGATGGACATTCTCGTAACACCGCTTTTCCACAGTATGGGGAAAATCTTGTCCTCCATTCAAGTCAAGGCTACAGAAAACTGAAACTTCTGTCCCTGGGGAGAAAGAAATGTGCCGGGGGGACTGGAGTCAGTGATGAAAGAGTGACTGAAGCGAGTAGGATACATCAGCTCTAAGTGAAGTATGATATCCTGGTGGATGTTATTGCAAAGCAATATTCTGTAGATAGAAAAATGTGGCCATGAGGGCTAAGTTTGTCAAACATATAATCTGATCTGCTTTTTCTCAGAACACATCAAATGAACCACATGGTTTGAAACAGCAAAAACACACCTGTGTTCAGTCTGACTGAAACAAGGTTAAAACATTAGAAAATTAGAAATTTAAGATATGCTATGAACATATTTCACTAACCCTTTTCAGTGTATCAAGCAAAGACACGATGCAAATAACATGACTTGCAAATAAGCAAATCTGCACATGCAGTCATCTAATGAAACCCTCATATATTTGCAGACAGCTTGTGTGCACCACCCAAAATGGAGTTGTTTTGCTGATTGTGACCAAAAAAAATGTTTGTCATTCCATTCCTTTGTGGGTGGCAGAGTTGTAAAAATTGTTGCTGTTCAACCTAACATATTGCTGACTTGCTAAGAGATGTAATATTTTTGCTTTTTTATCTATATATATTGTGTATAATATTAAGCATTCAGCTGGAAGTTTAGTGTAATGAACCGAATAGTTTGCTCAAGAGCAGTTTATTGGAATATTAAGTGCTATGAAGCAGCTTGTTGCACATTTGCAGCCTTATTTTACTGTATCAGCAATAATAATGGGCATTTGCTTATGTATGGAGCATACAGTTATTTAATTATGTTATATAAACAGGATTGTAGATCATTTTAGAGGGGCCTTTCTAATTTATTATTTATGGGACAACTAGTTCTTGATTGACAGACACTGACATCAAAAGACTTTACTACAGTGTGATGAAGGAGTTTCGTATTTCATTCGACTGAAGCCTTGGTTGAGCTGAGTGAGACTGCGGTACATGCATTTTGGATAAGCTCTGTTTACCGCAGCACAGCAGCTTAGTGAGCTGGGATTTGGAATACTTCTACAGCTGGAATTCATTTAAAAAATGACATGATTTTTACCATTTTGGAGTGGTTTTGATAAATGTTTAATTTGAAATATAAACTTGCACAGCTCCTACTTGCAATGATCTGCACAGTCCAAAGTTTAAAATGTGTTATTGAGAGCATCAGTGCAGCAGTCAGGTCTGCGTGTCAGGTACATGCTTATATGTCTGTTTGCTTTTGTACTGTTTTCACTGTGCACTTCTGTCAAGTGCAAACCCACCTTAGACACTCATGGTCTAAAACCAAACTTTGGTATAGTCCACACATCCCTTCTCATTCCCAGACCGTCAAAAGAAATTATTTCTGTCAAAGCCACTGACAGAACTGAACAACATATGTTCATTCCAGTAATGAGTAATGTTACATTTCCTCTTCTTTAGAAATCTGTGACTACTTTTGTAACAACATACAGGGAAGCACAGTGGCTGGCAATGTGGCATCGCTGCAAGAGATATGAATTTCCTGGCCAGCTGTGGCCTTTCTGTATGCAGTTTGCATGATCTCCTTGTGCCTGCGTGGGTTCTCTCCAGGTGCCCGGCACCCTCCCACGGCCCAAAGACATGCATGTTGAGTTGCTTAGTGGTTCTAGATTGGTTGTAGGTTTGAATACACCTGGATGACTGTATGTCTCTGTGCTAGCTCTGGGGTGGACTGGTGATTTATAGGATGTACTCTGCCTCCCACTCTATGACAGCTGGGATAGACTCCAGAACCTTTCCACCCTGCAGTGGATGGATGGATGGATTATCACACTGAAAATTCAAAATAGCTTTTAAAGTTTTGCATCAGCTCTCATAAAAATACCTGACTAGGATTCCAACTAAGGAAACGCTAGGTCATTTGCTGCCATTTGGACTGATCTTCAGAGCTTTAGTTTATAATTTTACACTACCAAGCAGTGAGTGATGGGTATACATTTCCAGCTATACCTCCTGTTTGGTGCCTCGGGATGAGAATGTGTATGTTGTTGCTTGGTTAGTTGCTTTTACTGTTTGAAGTCTGAAAAACTTGACAGCAAGCTAAAACGCCTGTATACCTCTCACATACTGTTTATTATCTCACTGTTGTGGCTCATGTTATAAACAGATGCTACATCCAGGTGACACTGACCAACATTTCCACATATTCGAGTTTCTGCAGTCCTTTGTAGTCTTGTAACAAATATCAGAATTTTTAAGTAGATGCTATAGTTTCATTAGAAGCTAGTCGCTAACGTTGTAGTCTCTTGTTGGAGATAGTAAAATGGGTTCATCCGAAATGGACACACAACAAAAGTTAAACTTGTTCAGTGCAATTAAGTTTATAGTAGATCACAATTCAGATTTTTCAAGGAAGATGAATCAGTTGAAATAAAAGCTACATTGGCATGTACTGGTGGTTGCACTGCTGGCTAACCTGCTGAACATTTAAATCAAAAAGCTGAACGCTGTATGATGCAATGCTTTGTTTCAATGCATTTTGTTGGGCTTTGTGGTCAGCTCTTGGATGACCATTAAAGTAGAGTTGTACAACTGAAGGTGGAAGACAGTTGTGTTTTTAACAGTAATGATGCTACTTTTATGAGTTTGATTTAAATTTTTCTGGTTACTGTTTTACACAACATTGACACATTTTGGAATGAAACTCTTATTTTAACAATAAATATGTCCTTCATGACAAAAATAAAGATCTTTTTTTTCCTTAAGGTAATTCTTCTGTGTGTGGTTTCTTCTTTCTGTCACAGAAGATGAGTGTGGTTGTGATGTGCAGGTGAGTGCCAAAATAGTCTCATAAATCACTTTGCTGAGATTTCATAACACACTTTCCTATACAAAGATGAGCTGTGCGTTGATGGAACATGACCTGAGGCTTTAGCTGTTAGACTTGCACGCCTGCGTGGCATTAACACTAATAATGCTACACATAAGTTTTTTGTTTGTTTGTTTTATGAAGAGTGTTCTCTTATCCAGACATTCACGATATTCCCCTTTGACCAAATGAAGAGACTCAAACACAGTTCTCTCTTGAACTCTGTCCATCTAAAGCTGAGTTTTCAAATTATAAAATATTTTGAGGTGCAAGTTGAGCTGTTGTGTCTGGCATTTCTCTTTTTGTCTGGTAAATAGCTTCAGCTAGCCAATCACAGCCCAGCCTGAAACAGAACGCTGTATTATTGTATAACTACAAGGAAATTGAAGGAACGTCTGAATGCAGTGAAATTGTTTTCTGGCGTGTTCCAGCAACCAGTGCCTAAAACAAGCCAAAGAGTTTCTTCACTTTGACCTTTTGACCTCCAACTCTTGTTCTTTGTGGATTAAATCAACCCAGAACATAAGCAGTGTAAAGACAGATAAGCACTGATGCTCATATTCGCAACTACAACCACTTATTGCATTTGTTTGGACTCTGGAAGGAAGCTAGAGCACCCAGAAGAAAATCCACAGGGACATATGGAGTTGAACATGCATACTGCACACAGAAAAGCCCCACCTGGCTGTTGGATTTGAACCCAGGACTTTCTTGCTCTGAGGTAATGGTGCTAAGCACCACACTGCTGTTGCTTCCCTATGCATATGATGCAATGTAAAAATTTCATTTCATATATGTTTAAAAAAGCAATAATTTAAAAAATGATCCTGCATTGACCTGATACCCTTATGGCTATGTTTATTCTCCTATCACAGTTAACTCCGTCCTAATACTCAAGAATTTCTATTAGTATTGTTTCCACTTAATTTTGCGCAAATGCAAATTATAATAAGTTTGCTTGTAATTTCTCAGCAATTGACACTAATGTGTAATGAATCCAGTTGCTGTTCCATATCCTCATGACTTTTTACCTCTGGCACTGGTGCTGGATGAGTTTGAGATTCTGTCTTCTCAGTATTCTGAGTGGCAATTAAGTGTTTTTAATATTCTCAGCATCAACTTAAACTGCATCATCTGAAATTTGCCACAGTTCACAATGTTTTTTGCACCTCAGCTTACATAAACAAAGTCATGCTAGCGCACAATGTGGAAACTCATTTGCACAAATGTTACTTAAATTTGCTAATATTTTCCACAGTGTTAGTAGCAGTTTGTGTAAGCTTCTCTTCCAGGCTTCAGCAAAGTCACATCTTTGTTTGAAGCAGGTGCTCATTTGGTTATTTTGATCTCACTTCAGTGCCACACCCAGTGAACGCAAGGAGGCTAACCAGGTGTTTATTCATAGAATAGCTTTCTAAAAAAGAAAAAGAAAAAGCATTACAGTACTTCATAATAAATGAAAGCAAGAAGAAAAATGATGCCTACACCAGACTTGTTCTTTTGCAGAGACAATGAAGCAAAATGCAAACAAACTGCAGTCTACAAAACCTTCATTGGTGCGCTCTTTTATTTTAACATTATGCGCCAAAGAAACATAGAAACATTAGTGCTTCAGGTTTTTAAAAATAATTTTATTTGGTGTCTTGTATGACATTATACGTCTGCACTTTACTGTAACTGTATTAAACTGGAACCAACACAGTCCTGTATCCCTACATGGCGCCATGTTCAAACATGTCCACTTGAACTCATTCCACTTCAATTTATTGAATAATTTTATACACCTGCTTATTTAAATGTTGAGTAAAACAATCAAATTGTCACTGGTGAGTTTGTTCAAAGCTATTTATTCACTTCCATACAGATTTGAGCATTTATGCATTACTTTAAGCCTTTTCAACAATTTAGACATATGCTTATACTATTTAACCTCTAAATGCATTTTAAACATTTCTGAAATATTTTCAGCTTACAGTATATATTTGTCATGGTTCCAGCGTTTTGAGTTTTGTCATGTTTTGAGTTTTCTGTGGGCTTGTTTTGTTTTGGATTTTGAGATATGGGTTTTTGTTCTAGCTCTGCATCCAGTCCTTTCAGCATAATGTTTCCTTGTGCTTCTTAGTTTCCCTTTCTTTCCAGTCTGTGTTTCTCATAAGATTATGTCATCTTTTGTTATCATCTTTTGTGTTCCCTTTCTCCTCAGTCAGTCGCGTCTCTGCAGTTATCTCCTGCCGCTGTGTGAAGTTCACATGTGTTGGTCTCACTGTTTGTTGCTTCCTGCTTTATTCTGATAGTCACTCATCTCCTGTAGGTTGTGTTAGTTAAGCTTCCCATTGTCTCCTTAGATTCCATTCAGCTGTGTTCCCTGGTGTTTCCTATCTCCGTAATTACCTGGTGTGTATGTTGCCTGGCTTTCCCTTTGTCTTCTGCCAAACTGTGTGTTTCTTTCTCCTGTGTCTCAAAGTTAGGTTTCTCCCTTTGTTCATTCCTCGTGTTATGATTCTCAGCAATAAAGCTGCTTTTGAGTTTCCATCTGGCTTTCTGAGTCCTGTGTTTGTGTCCAACCCTGCAATATTCTCTCAGCTATTATGTTCAACTAATACTTTTTCAGTAATGGTTAGGTCTTGTAATAATTCATCAATAGCTTTTAGCCTTTAGTTTTAATCATTCATCACTTTACCTACTTCCACTGTGTGGAGATACTATTAGCTATTACTGTTATTAATACAATTGTTTAATTACAAGAAAATATTCATCCATTTTTCCCAATTACTCATCTACTTCAATCATTTTTGCCTCCCTTGTTTATAGATAATTTTCAATGAATTAAAAATGGTTTTAATTTTTATTAATTTGTATTATTTTCTTTCTTGCTCCTTAAGTTCATTCGTGTTGCTATCACAAACAAATGCACACCAGTTTTGTTTGTAATAGTTTATTTGCGCTACAATCATCAATAAACAATTGAAATTAAGTTCTGGAGATAGAGTAGATAGCAAAGTGTTTAAATTAAATAACAGAATAATTACAGGATAAAGATAGTAAATGAATAGCCCAGAGTTAATAAGAAATAAGGTGCTCCTCAAAATAAACAGCAAAGAGGAGTTACTCTTCCTTGAACTGAGATAAGCTTTCACACTGAGGAAGGCAAGAGCTGACATCTCTGTGCATGTTGCTCTAAAACTAAAAGCAAATGACAGCTTTGAAAAATGTAAAAACAACTTCATCGTTGTGCCAACCCGTTTCTTTTATTGACACGCCAGTGAGACGCACCTAAAATTTGTTTCTATCGCAGTCCCTCTGGCTGAAAACAGCAGGGTGCCAGCTGGCGTCTCTCCACGATGAGCTGACACAAGAATGTAAACAGACCAGAGTGGCCAGCACGACTTCACAACCTGATGAAGCTGACACCTTGAAAAACTGGGTTCACTAACCAAAATATAAATGTGATCTTATGAAGCAGCTGATGACAGGCGTGACTTTAGATGTGCTGAAATAGCTGAACTACATATTTCTTTCTTCCCTCTATCCATTATAACCACTTGGATTTTTCCCCGTAGGCTAAGGTATGGCAAGTGTCCACACCTTGCCAGGTTCAATTAACTCCCACGTTTCACTGAACAAAAAACTTATTATACTGTGCTGTGATCCCTAAATAAGAAATTCCATGCCGGCTACAAACACCCTTTCAGTCTGAGATCACGTCAGTCTCTCCTCCAGCCGAGCAGGTTCCAGGGTGACTCCCCAGCTGCGCTCTGCGGTATCCGAGGAAACACTGGAGGTTTCCCCGTACGCGCTTGTCCACTGAATTTTAGTCACGTCCAACAAAAAGAGCAGGAATAACTTCACTATACAGGACTCTGAGAGAAAGACCCCGTCCTCCCAGTTTGCATCCACGCCTCCCTCTCTGCTTCCTATATTATCTTTTTTTTGTCTGTTTCAACGTGCTAATCTCTCCAAACCTGAGGACAGCATGACAGGGGGACTGAAGGACGGCGAGACAGAAGAGGTACAGTATAGCTCTCAGCTATAGTTCTTTTCATTTGTGGTTGTTTGTTTGTAGCTGACATTTACTTGTCTTACAGAAGCTGATTATCCCCCCCCCACCCCCCTCAAAAAAAAGAGAAAAAAAAAAGAAAAAATGCGTTCACGAGGGGAAAATTAGTGCGCTATGTTTCAGTCCATATCTTGCGCTCTGGCACCCAGTCATGAGCACTTCTCCCACACAGGCTAAGAGAATGCGAAGGTCGATGCAGTTTACATTAGAATGTGGGTGTGAGGATTTTACCTGTAAGTCCTCTTTCAGCACAGTAACCGATTATTTACGCACAAACATTTAAACTGTACATTTCCATGCGTTAAACAAGGGGGAAACAAATCCTTTTTTTTACCGTAAAATTCTGAATTTCAGTCACAAATCTCCCCTGTCCTTTAATGCCAACTGAAGTCGTGTGGTGTGCGTAATAACATAAGGTGCTTGACTGAGGAGGATCATAGAAGCCAAAGCGGTCTTTACGCATTTTTAAATGATAGAAAAACACAGGTCCAGTAAGTTTTTGCATACTTAACGTGAACATATTACAAATGACATTGCAAATATAACTGAATTCGTTATTTTCTTTACTTTCTAAATATATATTTTTGGTGTAGGAAGAGTATTAATTGGAGATTCGTTCATATTTAAAAATAACGCCTTTGCACTTTTCTTAAAAGTGTTTCCATTGCCATGGGTAGACTACACGTTGAATCAACTGTATGTCATTTTAACATGCTGGATTAGTGTCTGGGTGGTGAGGACCCCTTGCGGCTGGATGAAGGGGTGTGGTACTTTACTTTCTATTCACTTAAACCCATCCCTGTTTGTGGGGAAGCCTGGTAACTTGCAGCTCCAGTCGCTCGCTCTCTCAGCGCGCTACACACTATTCCTTCTCCTCTTCACCCTCTTCTCCTTCTGTCTCCCCCGGCTCCTTGCAGGAGTTTCTGCATTCGCCGTTTATCCGAAAACAAGGGAACATATATAAACCCAACAACAAAGACATGGACAACGACAGTCTGAACGAGAAAACGATGGAGGATGTCCACACCAAAGAGATCGACCTGGTCAACCGGGATCCCAAACACATAAACGACGACGTTGTTAAGGTGAGGTAAACTTCAAAGACTGGTAACTTCTGAACTTTATGTTTTTCGTCCATGGCAACCGAAACCACCTGTTCCCGAGTTTACACAGGGTTTACCTGTATGACAGGCGCTGTAAACTGAAATAATCTCTGATAAACGATGTCCATTTTATTTCTATGAGCTGTCAAACAAGGTATCTGCGCGTCGGACACGCGTGCAGTTCTTTTGCGCACCTTTGCTATGCGCCGTGTAAGTGTTACCGCTCAGTGTCTTCCCCTATTAGGAAGAAGCTTTGCAAACGTATTAAAGATCATTGAGCTGCGGCGATACAATGGCATGCAGTCCCCTTGTGTGGAGTGGGCTTGAAACGTGAACGTCCCAACTTCGCTCCAACAGAGGAAACATAACCTATTTCCTGTTGTTGGAACACACATTTCCCACAGTCCTCGCTGCACACGCCTGTCTAATGGGAAAGTAGAATTCTGTCCATAACAGAGAAGTCTCGTCGGATAAATACTCAGTACTTATTTTTGTTAAAAGCACAGGGAGAGATGTTATAGCGGCAAAGGAGTGGTGCGCTGCAAGCCACCTGATTCATCTGTGTGGGAGAGAGGAGCAGCAGCCGTGTGCGCCCGGCTGTGCTCCTCTCCAGCTGGTGCATCTGGTTACATCAGAGTGGGGTCAAGCAGCTCCCTGCGTGTTCAGGAAGGGTCAGATCTTTGAAATGCCTGAACTCTGCCTTGTTAAAACAGGGAAACACCCAAGTGGGCGACTAGTATGAGGGGATCCCTCACCACTCCTTATCCTCCCTTCTTTCCTCCCATTCTGCCACTGCCCCCTCCGTTTCCTCCCCGCATGCCTATAGTTGCGTCAGAGGAGTGAGTCCATTTGTTTCTTTTTGTTGGCAAATACAAGGTTTTCAGTAGAAATGAGTGCCCGTCGCTGCTGATTTAACTAATCAGACCATAACTACTGAATATAACCTTTCTCTTTAAAGGAAAAAAATATATATATAAATGTGGTAAAGTTTCATCCCCTGCCAAATTGACTGATGAAAACATACTGACAGAGCATTTTGATTAAAACAACCATAATACACATATACAAGGAATGCATTAAAAATGTTGTGCTCGTTTAATTTTCTGTTATTACATGACACTCATTTCACATACAACCTGCCCAAAAAAGTACATTTTGTCTTCTATTTCTCGTTAAATATTTGAAAACACTTCGTTTTTATGGAGTTTATCACTGCCTGAGAGGCATGTGTGTCACTGCCAGTTTGTGCATTTTTCCCACATGACGCACAAGTCTATATAAAATGTGCTATGAACACGATGAATTCAGATGTTTGTATCAAAACACTTTTTCAAAATATTTGTTGCTGGGTTTGGAAAGAAAAAGACTCTCATTCTCTAGTTTTCCTGTTTGCTGCTTCTATCCCAACTTCTTCCACCACTCTCTGGCTGCTCTCTCCCTGCTCTCCTCCATTGTGACAGTGAGTCAGACTCTCCTTCCAGTCTCAGAATAGAATGCAGCTTCACGATTGTCCCACCCCTCGCTAATCAAGCCAACAGACTGCTGCTGAAATGACCTGACAACACATGTGCATACACTGTAAAAATGAAATGCTATAGGCAGCGTTTAACATAAGACGCCTGAAACCTTCAGCTTTTAACTAGCAGTAGTAAACATCTATTGGTAGTAATAGATGTTTACTAATAATACAAAGTAAACTGATAGTAATACTTAACACCTTGTCTTCTTGCAACTTAGAGACAGTATCAGAATCCTTCTTTGTAATAAATTATACTTAAAAAACCTATATTTTTATTCATATTGAGTTAATAAATCCCAACAGAGAAGCCTCTGGGTATACTTTATAACGAGAGGCCCTTAGGTACTCATCGCCTCCCTCTGGATTTTGAGAGTAAACATTGATAAGTTTGTACAGTGTGCTGTATACAGCAGCTCTGAGGTGCTTTAAGGTCAGTGAAACAGCTCAGCCAAGTGGAAGCGTGCATTCAGTATGCCCCGATGAAACACACATGCAGGGAATCCCTTCCAGCGATGCTCGCTCTGCAATCCACCATGACCACACGCAACCCTCAAACGCTGGACTGCCATATAAATCTGTAAAGCACGCATTCTAACACACTGCTTAGATAGCACACAGACACAAACACACAAACACTGCATTCTTATAATCAAAGGTGCACTCCTGTTGCTGCTGCAGCTGGCCTCAATCACCTGGCCAGATCAAACAAGTTCCATTACTGCCATGCGTTTGGAGTTTCTCCTGCAATGATTTTTTTTTTCCATCTGGAGGAGTTGTGGGATTTTATATGGGAGAGAGGAGGAGCTTAGGCCCAGCAGCGAGAAGACTGAAAATGCCCCCACTGGAGAAAGTTTTTTAGAGGGAGTTGTGAAAAGTTTGAGCTCTGGCAGCAGATCTGAAGTCTCTATGGTAAAACTGAAAGGAATGAAACACTCCCACTAGGACTGCAAAGTCTATTTTTGGTCCACTCTTAGTGGTATTTTTACTTATCTGCCTCATTCTGGGATTTTTAGTGGATTACAGATGCCTCTGGGTATGGGATCTTGTTGTATGTAAAGCTCACATGTCCGGCTTTGATAATGTCTGTGCTTTTTATTAGCCTACGCACTCCGCTGTGGGCTGAGACATCAGGTGCTATTAAAACCTTTTCGAACTCAGTGTAGATTTGTTTCCGTGCAAATGGCATGCAAATCTAACAAAGCGTGTAGAGCTATGACAATAAATACATGCAAAAGATTCCGTTTTATTTTTACTCGTGTGGGGTCAAATAATAGCAATAATCATTCCAAGACACTTTCATATTGTGGTATAAGCTTGTGTTTTGATCCAAAACAAGTCATGTGTAAATCATTGTGTTCTGCCACCTAAAATCAAACACACTGACCACTAAAACCCTGCAAATAGTTCTGTAGAGCACTACACTCGGACCTTCTTCTCCTGGAGCCCACTTTGTCTATTCAAGCATAGTCAACAGCCTTAAGACAGAGCTCCAGAAATAGAACATGACCTTATTTACTCAATAATACAGTTGCCTTGCTGACTGGTCACACGCTGGCCTCGAGACGCTATTGTTTCATATCAAACTTCTCAATGGAGGTACCCTTTTTTATTTAGCACAGAAGTGATATTTTCTTAATGTGACTTGCTTATTTGCTTATTGAACTAATGTTCTTCATATAGGAACTGCTAGTCCCTAATCCTACTTTAAACATGTAAATAATTAGCTTAAACTGCATAACATAACTGGATAACAGATGTTTTCTATGAGGGATGCCCATATCACTTTTGGACAGTCGGAATTCAAACAGCATTCTTGCCAAAATCCCACTTAACAGTTGAGTGGCTTACAAAGGAAGCCTCTCCTGAATTACAGCAAAGGTAGTAATGATAACTTTCCTCAGAATCGCAAATGAATAACAATACTTAAAAAAAAAAAGAAGAAGAAAAAACCCAGGAAAAACACCAAAGAGCACCGTTTTATGTCAGGAACTCCCCACCACCCTGCTGTGGTTGTTTATGCCTCTCTGAAGAAGGCTCTCATTTAGTCTCAAAGTTCTGGAAACTGGCGCCGAGTTGGCCCACTTTAAAATTTGTAGCTGTGGAAAAATTAAATGGACGGCGGGCTGGTTTTGTGGCTGCAGTCAGTTTTATATTATAAGGCTGTAGTGAGCTTCGCCAGTTGGTGTTGTGAGAGACGCTTTGTGCTGCTTTCAGGATAAAAGAATTGGACTTACAAGCTGATGTTTCAAGGCAAGAAAAAAAGGCTGGATGTGAGGAGTCCTTTTGCTAGGACTGTAAAAAATATTACATTCACCCCAACATAAAGAATAACAGCATGGCATGAAGTCCTAAGACACTCACTGTTATGAACTTCAGTGACTGGTATGTGATTTGGAGCCGTGCATTATATTACAGATTTCTGATGTATGGATGCTGTTGCAAAATTAGAATCTTCAATCCAGTTTATTTATTCCAGATTTTATATAAAAGTTGCACTCTGGTTGCTGTTATCACATTATTTGTAATACAAAATATTACGTAATATTAAACCACTTGGAACATTGTTATTATATTGGCAAATCTTAACTGATTACTGACAGTCTGCAAATTTACATTACATGTAACATAATAATGGCAAGAAAAGGAAAGATTAAAAGCAAAGTGAAAATATTAAAAAGATTTTTGAAGATAAATATTTTCAAGTTGACTGGTAGAAAATAGAAGGAAGGAGTTGCAGGAGAGCTATTTTTTAGATCTAAATTTCTATTTTATGCTACTTTAAACAGGAGACAAAGAAATGCATTATTTATTTAGCTTATACCAGTATAGCTCTCTAACTTTCTATATGTATTTTTTTACATCTAAAAAATACCAGAAGGTTATATATTGTCAGCTCTGGATTAAGGGCAGTTACATATACTATTGCTATTATCAATAAATATCCCTATACAGTAATAAATACACTGCAGAAAATCTGTATCACTTTTTAGTAAGATCTGAAAGTGGTCAAGGTCAGACAGTTTGTGTAAACAGGAGTCACATCTTCCAGATGGTGCATCTCCTAGGAATGAAGCACTTCACTTTTCCATTTCATTGTTAGTGTAACACTAGATGTTATCTGCTTGACTTATTGGTATTGCAGCTATTAGCCCTCAGTAGCCCAACTACTTTGACATGACACAGTCTCCAAGTAACTGTAAAATAAATACTGATTTGGAGCTCAGAGGCCTAGGAAGAGGCTGACCGGGAGAGGAAGGTAGGTTGAATAAGCACTGAGATGCCACTTTTCCCTCCATTCTTTAAACACCAGCAATCAGCCTGTGCACACTTGCATTGAGTTTCCTATTAAAAAGAAACCTAACAGGAGATGGAGGATGTAGCAGAAGCCCAACAGCCCAACAGTTCATCTACCAGTAACATTTCCTATTTTTTCTGTGTGTCCGGTCATTTCCAATGTAGGAGGCACGGGAGAAAAAAAGCCCCTGGGCTGATTTTCAGAAATTGAAGCTTATACCAGCGCTAGCATTTGTGCAGTCAGTGTATTGGGTGGGGCAGCTGCTGGATTGCGTACCAGTCGCTGCTAGGAAAGGTATAAATCTTGTCAAGAATCCCACCCTCCAACTCTACGAAGCTGACATATTAACAGGGAGTGAAGTTGATTTGTGTGGAAATAATGAGCTCGGATTTGACAGCGATAAAGTTTCCATAGTGGTTTCATTTGCACCATATCAGAACTCTTGTGAAACTCTGTTGGCAGGGGTTGAAGGTATTTAACAAGTCAGAGTGTTGAGTTTCAGCTGAATGTGGTGCTGATATGTTTTTCTGTGTCTTAAAATTCCATTTTTCACACAGGGATAGTTCACCGAAAGCTTTGTATTCTCATACAAAGTTTTTACCAGCAATTTCTAACTCGTCCACTTTCATCTTCCTTAGGTTGAATTTGAAGATGTGATTGCAGAACCCGCAGGGACCTACAGCTTCGACGGTGTGTGGAAAGCCAGCTTCACAACCTTCACTGTCACCAAGTACTGGTGCTACCGCCTGCTGACGGCACTGGTGGGCATCCCCTTGGCGCTGATCTGGGGAATTTTCTTTGCCATCCTGTCCTTCCTGCACATCTGGGCCGTGGTGCCGTGTGTCAAGAGCTACCTGATCGAGATCCACTGCGTCAGCCGCGTCTTCTCTATCTGCGTGCACACTTTCTGCGACCCGTTCTTCGAGGCCATGGGCAAGTGCCTGAGCAGCATCCGAGTCAGGATGACCAAGGAGGTGTAGCATCCCAAATCAGGAGGAGGATTCAAAAGAGGGCCAGAAGAATGGGGCGGGGCGGCGCAATGGAGATGGGAGGGGAGTCAGAACAACAACCAAAAAAACCCAAAAGAAGACGAAGAAAATAAATGGAAAATGTGTTGAGACTTTTCCAGAGTGGGGTGGGGGCTGGGTGGTTGTTTAGAGGTAAAGTAGTGCTGTGACATGGCACCTAACCCCACCTTTTTCTAACAGCTGTTTTCTCCTGTTTTTTCTTTTTCTGTCTACCTTAGTATTTTTTTTTATTTCTCACTGTTAAGTTTGTCAAGCAGGCAGCCAAGCTCCATGTTTTGTTATTAATTTTGCTACATCATGTAAATTCCTTCCATTCTTACTCTTTGTAGAGAGCCTTTCAAACGGATCGATCCGTGCGAAGAGGGGATGTCAGCATCTGCTGTAACCTCTCACGCTCGTGTTTGTTTTTTGGAGCTGTAGGGCAGAGTAGGATTGTCGGGAGGGGGGGATGCTGGGGTTGCATAGGTTCAAACAGGGAGAACGAGTGAACGCTGCCAAATTCTGTCTGACTCAGCAAAAAAGAACAACCACACGGAGCCAGCAGCACAGAAGCACCCCTCCCTCTGCCCCACACGCCCACTAAAGTGACCTCCCACCCCTCCCCTCTTTGCCCTGCTTTCCAGCAGTCTGACACACTGAACCTGCCCTTGTTTCTGCATGTACCTGCACCGCCATGCCAGCAGCTCACCGTCCACCGCGCACGTGACACAGCCTGACTGAAGCTACCTGTATCTTCGCTCACTCGCTCTCTACACCAGCTTTTTGCTTCGCCTCTGCCGCAAATGAATTTTCTCCAGTGTGACAGAGAATGTCTGAATCTTACAGAACCTGATTTGATTTTTTACTCTTTTGTGAGTTTTTTTTTGTAAGACAAATTTAGACTTTTTATTTTTCATTCAGGCTCCACGTTTTATCATCATAGCTCCATAGTGAATGAGTTTTTTTTTCTCTACACTATGAAAATGAAGAACTTGAGGAGGCTTGATTACAGTGCCATTGTTTAGATATCCTGTATGTACTGTGTGGGTGTTTATTCATAAGACAAGACTTCCAAAATGATTCCAGTGCACTAATCTATAGAAAAGTATTGGTAGTGAACAGCACTAATGAAAGTCTCCATGTTCCTCCATTTCCTAATACAGCAGAGTGCAAGCAGTTAATTTTGCACTCTGGAGATTAACGCTGTGCAGTGAGGAGCTCGTGTGGAGATGTTCACATATTGTGGTACTTAGGTTAATGCATTGGAATAAAGACCATGTTTGGTGAAATGTGCCCACTCCCCATTTCGGTTTGCTTTTTTTTGTTTTTTTGTCTACAGTTTTGTTATGTGGCCTTGCTTCTTGACTGTGGACACGATGCTAAATAGCATTAAAACAACACCTCCCACCCCAGGATGGGTGAATTTGTGGATGGGTGAGAATGGGGTGGAGAGAGGGTTGTGTTTAACTGAGACACTAAGCTCGCTTTGACTATATCACCTTTAGTCTACCTGCTGTTTTTTCACAGGGATGATAATATCAAATCGAGATGGTTTTTTTTAAAGCTCTGAAGGTGATATTTTTGTATAAGAAATGATTTTTTTTCTTCCTTGCTTTTACTGTACCATATCACGCTGTGCACATTAAAATTTAATATAATCCGTTGTGCATTTGTTTATGTTTTATTACCTACAGTTTTACAAGCATGGATGAAATGATCACTAGCATGTGCTTCCCCATGAAAGTCAGAACCTAACAGTGGGCTGCTTGTTCTTTTATACTTGTGATATTGAGTCATAGCAAATCTAATTGTGTAATGATTCACAGTAGATACTCGGTGACTGGTTTCATTGATGTGCAGTGCAGAAACCAGCCAGTTGGGATTACTTCTGTGGAAAAAAATACATACAGTAAGAATGAAGCTGGAGTGAGAGCTGAACAGAAAAATCATTTCCAACAGCAGTGCCCTGCAAACCCTCTGTAGTATTTATTTGTATCTCTGTCTCTGTAAATAAGGTCTAATGCCTCCAGTGTTGCCCATAGGCTGTTTTTCTCCAAGAGCCTTTGCACACCATTTCCATGGTTACTTGGAAAACAAATAAAGTGTTGAGCAAAGCTTGTGAGACTGGAGTCCACTCTCTTAAATGTATTCAAGTTAATTTACAGTAAGCAAGCACATAATTATGCTGCCCGAGGCAGACCTGGATTCACACTTTAAACAGTATTGTTCAGCAGTTACATCTGAGGAATGAAGTCATGTTAACTTAACAGTGGTTCATTGTTTTAATATGTTTTAAGTCATTTTTAAACCTAAAATTAATATTAAAAAAAGGAATCACTGATGAGCTGCTTAATGCTGCTAACATCTCTATAATATTGCATCACAAAAGTATGTGGGCAAACAAACAAACATTACAGCCATGCAAGACTAAATAACTCAACTCAACTAAACCGGCTGCCATAAATCTGCTGCTTTTAAAGCCTGTTTTCTACTTCTAGCACATCTTAGAACACAGCTGCAGGGATTCGGCCACAACACTGGAGAAATAAGCCCCAGAGATGCTGGATGGAGTTAGGTCAGGGGTTTTCATCTTTCACTCTGTCAGGTTTTTCCACACCAAACTTGGAAGCCGTTTCTTTGTGGGCTTTTTTTTTTTTTTGGGCACAGGGCCACTGTCCTATTGAAACAGACCTAAGACCTAAGCTAAATCATGGTCCAAGCTGGATGTACATTGTTGTCTTGAATAACACTGACAGAAAAAGTATTAGGTTATCATATTAGAGTTATGGAGAAAGCCAGATCCCCTTCATGAACCCCAGTGGAGTCGTGCCTTGTCCTTCACTTGTTAGGTAAACATGCAAATCATTACATTATTTAGCCACATAGGGATTGTTAAAAAGCTACAAACCAAAAAAAAACAAACCCCAAAAAACAGAAAAAGAATATAAATATATAAATATATTTTAAGCTGTAACTGTGCAAGTCTACAAATTTACAATTTACAACAGCACATCATCATAGCAGGGAGAGGATAATAGAACACAGAGACTGGGCCATGTCCCCCAGCACAAGCCCAGTGCATCTCTGTGCAGCAACAACAAGTTTATCTCTTATGTGTTTGGTGAAAAAGCGTTAAATTAACTGTAGCAGGAAATTTGCATTTTAAACTTCCTGTGAATTTCAATTTCATTTACATTTAAGATTTACTCTCTAGGTAGAAGAAATTACATTCAAAATCCTAAAATGCAAAAGCATGTTTTCTGAATATTTTTGACATATGTACATATAATTTAAATGATTTATAGGTAGCATGCTTAAATTTGTTGAAACATCAATATTTAATTGAACAGGTATATTGGCTGATTCTTGCATTGTCTGTGCCTGAGGTTAAGATGGACCCCCATATACGTGGTCATACATCCTATATGCTTTTTCCTTTTTTTCCTGCCCAATGCATCATTTGAGTGATGCAAATTCAAAAGTGTAAAATTAATTTAAAGTTCTTGTGAGGATGATTTTGAACGGTTTGGTTTTACATGTAGGTTGATGTCTCTCCACTCACTTTGTGAGGAGCATCACTCAGCTTTTAAAATGCAACAGCCTCCTCTAGTGGAAAGCACAGAGAAGTGCATATTCGCAATATGGACAATCAAACAGGAAACGCTCTGCACCTTTATAGTGTCTCCAACCTTAACAGGACTTAATAATTTATGTTGTTGGACTTGTCTTTTCTTTTGTATGGCCTTTATTTTACTTTCGGTTTTTCTGAAGTTAGTTTCATGATTTTTTTTATCCTGATCTATTATTGTAATTTGTATTACAATTAACATAAAGTGTTAAATAATTACAAAATATTATTTTTTTGCCCCAGTTATTTTGAGACAACATGTTGGTTCCATCAAATTCAAAGTGTGCCAATGTTTCTTCTAAAATGGTATATATTCTCAGTCTAAATATTTATAGTCTATATTCGGCTGTCAATAAAATATGGATTTATGAGATTTGCAAATATTGCACTGTATCGTGTGTCTTTTGTCGTGTCTCCCTCCCATCCCCAATTGATGCTAAACAGGGTTTAAGGAGGCATGCTTGGCCAGTCAAGACCCTTTACCCTCAGTTTGAGCAAGGCAGTGGTCATCTCGGGGGTTGTTTGCGGTCATTATCATGTTTAAATACTGCTCTGCAGCCTAGTTTCCGAAGGGAGGAGATCATGCTTTACGTCAGTATGTAAAATTACATCCCGAGGTTCATGGTTCCCTGAATGAACTGTAGCTCCCCAGTGCCGGCAGCACTCATGCAGCACTATACCATGACCATTCACCTGGTTCCCACCACCTGAAACTAAATAAGTTTATCTTGGTCTCATCAGACAACAGGAGATGGTTCCAGTAATCCATGTCCTTAGTCTGCTTGTCTTCAGCAAACGGTTTTTGCCTTGTTTCTCTTTCTTGTGCATAATCTTTAGAAGAGGCTTCCTTCTGGGACTACAGCCATGCAGACCAATGCATGCAATGATGCATTGTGCAGTGTATGGTCTGAGCACTGACAGGCTGACCGCACCACCCCTTCAACCTCTGAAGCAATGCTAGCAGCACTAATACACCTATTTTCTAAGGACAGCCTCTATGACACTGAGCAAGTTCGAATGTGAGAGCAATAAAACCAAATTTACCACACGTGCTCCCTATTCACACCTGAGATCTTGTAACACTAACAAGGCACGTGACACCAAGCAGGGAAAATGACTAATTGTTTAACAAATATGTCCTCAAACTGTTTAAGGAGGTCAGACTTACCACTCAGGCACATAACATACAAATTCCACACAAAAGGCCCAAGTTGACTAGAAAGTTCAAAGAGGAACCTTGTTGCTGTATAGTGACAGTGCTAAATTTTGCACTACCATACTGCCTAAAACCATGAACCATCCATTGCAAAAAAATATGTAACAGAGACAATACAAGACAGAAAAACTGCAATCAGTCCATCAATTGTCTATAAGTGGCTTTCACACATGTTTTAAGAACTGATGTACCAATCTTTCCACTTATATTTACAACATTCCAGACCACAAAAATTGCACTGATGGTTTTAATTTATTTGATCTCACTTTTGATGTTTTTCCTCATATTTGAGAGGTTTTGACTATTGAGAATGAGTAAATTTGTATCTGTATTATTATGAGAGTGGCCTCTAGCTATTGCCTGATGCATTTTCCCACTTGAATTAGGTCATTACTGGCTAAGCATACATAAACTCTTTTTTTTTTTCAAAGTGAGAACTGCAGCAGAAAAAAATGAACAGCTGTCAGTAAGCTGTAAATGAATGAGGTATCAGACATGACTTAGACATGAGGTTCAGTCTCCTGTCTTCTCCTCAGGTCAGAATGACTAACCACCATCACAAGTGTTTGTCAGTTGAAAGGTGGAGACCAGGTGAAGTAAACCACCTGGAGGGCTGGAGAGTCAACAGCTGTTTTCTGTCACAGCATAAAGTCATTGGTGATTCTGTGATTTGTTGCTGTCAGGATATATCAAGAGAGAGACATTCAGCTTCCCTGAAGATGATATTTTGATCTCTACACTTGTTTAGATTAAATCTTTTAAGACTCTTGGTTGCAAAAGTGCTACACCTTTAGGGGTTTATACAGAAATAAACATACAAAGAAGAGTTGTTTACTTTGCATTCTCCTTTAATACTTTAGCAAATAAGTGACATTTATTTATATAGTGCTTTCGGGACGAGTAACAAAACACAAAAGATGTCAAATCCACTGAAGACAAAGCTGACAGAAATGAAAAACACTCAAGACAATTCAGAAACAAGTCTTAATAATTTCTTTTAACTCTATTATTTGTAGGAAGTCTATATTGCTCTAGGATTTAATAATTTCTTTAAAGTCTTCTTTTCTTGCACTTTTCTACTAAACATTTTTAGCTTTTCCCCCCTAGAATACATAATATCTCTTGCAGAATGTCACTGCTGGCCCAAAACCACCAGTGGATACTGTGACTGAATGTACATTTGTCTAGGAGATTTCATTGCTGTCCTGGTCTGTTAACAGACATCTGGAGCAGAAACAAATTTCAGAGGGTTTTTATAAATCAGGTCAAATCGTAAACACCCTCCTCTGTGTTCTGTCCTCGTGTGTTTTCAGCAAACAACTCCTCGGGGAAGCTGCTACTGTCCTGGTTTGCCCCAACCTCACACACGAGCTCTCAGGCTGATTGCCTGTAGGGTGTCATGTCAAATTTGTCTGTCTAAAAGACAAAAATCTGTTTTGTTTTTTTAAAGATGAGCTTTAATTGAATAAAATATCACTCAATTTAATCAACGTCATTTTTATATGTGTGACAGTCACTGCGGCATCTCTGATGGTTTCCGAGCCCCATATGTTAGAAAAACGAGACACTCATACTGTATTTTAATGGAGTGCTCTATTTGATCCCCTTTATTGCCCTGTAGAGAACATATTCCCTCGAGCCTCCTAATTTTGCCATGGTCAGTGAGTTTACAGAAGTTCCTTTGTAGCCATTCTTGAATGAAAACAAAACTTCACACACACACAAAGGGAAAAAAAACACATGATTTTTTTCACAGGAGGAATTTGAGTTGTTTGTTGGCCTTATGCTCTGTCAGCTGTTGCTGCAGTGAATGCTGAAACTGATAAAGCTATGACATCAAGCAAGAAAAAGGCTGGCAGAGAACCACCCACTCAACCACAAAAGCTTGTTACAGATGTTCCTCTCTCCAGCACACCTGGTCTCTAGAAGTCAGTGACTGCACTATTTGAAACGATACGTCACTTAGACCTCTGAGCATAGCTCTTAAGAAAACATAACTTGATCCACTAAAGCTTACAAGGTGAATCCAGGGCATCTTCGTTTATGCCATGCATAGCTTCTTCTTTGTTATTTTTGTACTTCTCAGTAATTACTTGTCAATCAAACACTGAGAAAACACGGTATCCTTGGAACTGGTCTTGATATATCTTCAACAGTTATACCAACAACTACAGGAGCTTATATAGCCAATGTTGTGAAGGGGAGGACGAAGCAAGGAGATAACATTTAAAAAAAGAAAAACAGTAATCATTCAATTTTTAAAAAAGTCTGAGTTTTACATTTAATGGATCTGACTGTTAAGCTATAGTCCTCTAGTCTTTTTTAACTGGGTGTAATTCTGTGCTTACTTATATCTGTAGGGTAACTACTGAGTAACATGTACCAGTTGTGATGAGACAAATACATATGGGACAACTTCAGCCTCTTTAAAACACAAATGAAAATATACATGATAAAAAAAAGAACATAGCTTGCTAATGTGATATTCAAAGGTTTAAACAAATAATGGAAAAATGTGCGAGTGGTCAGAGGTATTATTGGGATTGAGATGCAACTGGATATCATCTGCACTGAAATGAAAAGCAAGCGTTTGAGTGTGATTTCACCAAAAGCTAACATAAAGAAAATAATACCAGGCCTAACATTGAACCTTGGGGAACTCCACAAATCATTTATGCTAGCATTTAATTGTTTGTTTTTATCAATAATCACATTTCTGTATGTTTTCTTTTTACAATAATTCTTACCATGCACTGTAGAGCTTTCACAAACTGAATATTGAGCACTTACCCATGAAAAACATATGAAGTCATTTTAGGCAGTTTTAGTTAATCTACACTATATATCAGGATTATATATTATAGTGCAAGAAGAATGACAAATTGTGTGCTGGATAATATAAATATATTATCCCATTTGTAAAGCAGACGGCTGTATTGCAAACAGAAACAAACCCTATTGTTATTGTTATCTTAAAAACTGTCAAAAGTGTGCATGATCCTCATCTAAGAATTTGTTTGAAGCAGACTTAAGTATTTTTTGTTCATTCAGGCACTAAAGCACAAAGATAAGCTGGGTGTAGAATCATGTAAAGCAGTCTACCAGATTAATTATCACTAAAGTTTGCACATTTTAGCCGTCAAATTTATATGTCTTTAAAAAGAAAACAGGGAAAAAAACCCAAACAAAGCAAATGGACATTCAGCATGAAGCCCAGAGTCGCTGATGCACTTTCGCGTGCTCTTAAGTGTGGTTTATTTTAGTCAAAGCTTCCACACATAAACAACCAGGGTGGGAGAGTAAGAGCTCTCGAATCCTTCTATAAACTGTTTAAGAAGAGGGTGACACAGCAGAAATGGAGATGAAAACAGAGGAATTTTGCAATCTAATTCGATTGTATTGTAGAAACTACTTGCAAAAAAGAATAAGGAGAATGAGAATTTAAAAGTAGAGTCAAACTACTTAAACAGAGAAAGAGGGTTTTTTTTAACCATTTATAGACGTAGCAGATATCATACTGAAGGGATTTAAAATTTTGCATTTGTATATTTTAAGTCATTCTTGATTGTTTCCAGATACACTTAAATCTGAGCATGTCTTAAGGATGCAAACATTTTAAATCAAAAAAGTTTTTTGTTTGTTTCGTACACAGTAGAAAAATTGATGAACTACGTGGTTTAAATTTTGAAGACGTTGGACATGCTTATTTCCTTTTCCTTCATTATTTTCTTACCTGCACTGATGGCCTTTAGTGTGTGTGGATATGAGCTATGTTCTGACTCCATCCATGGTGAGTCAGATTGACAGATACAGATATAGAACGTGGCTTATTGACTGGCAGTCCTGCCCATCTGTTGCGAGAACCATTTCCTATGATGTGTGAGATTTTAATCTTTTGATTTCCTTTTTCATTAACAGCCCTTATATCTGAGAGACGGGTAGTGGAAGATGAGGGGCCTGATCTGTCTCTCTCTATATATGAAAATCTGGAGTCTGGACCTCCAGCACTGGGGTTTGATAGCTGGTGAGGAAGCACAGTAACCAAAGGGTGACTAAAGGTTCATTTCAGACAGGAAACAATATGACTAACAATGAGCAAGACCAGTGTTTGTAGAAGAAAACAAAGTGTTAAAAGCGATACTGTGCAATATCTTCCCTTTCTAATAATAACTGGATTTGATTAACAAAAAAACACACTTTAAAGTATGAGGGTGATAATTAACCACCTTAAAATAACTTGTTTTCCTGGCATCTTTTAAAGCAGTCTGCTTATTTATTTTCTGCAGACTGAAAATAAATCCATGTGCCATATTGCTTAGGAAGATGGTGCAATGATATTATTGTAATATGCTGTGTATGTAACATATGTAAGATTTATGTGTGTTAGATTGATATTCTGGAGGAACCTTTATAGCACTGTGCAGGGTTTTCTATTAAAGCTGATCATAATTAGCCGTACAATGCATTAATGTAAGTACATATAGACAAATAAGGTGACAAGATGGGAAATTTTTAAGAACAGAAGCAAGACAAATTCCACTGTAGTGTTTTTTTCAGGCATCAACATGCTGTACTAAGAATTATGCCCTGTGTTCATTTAACCTGTAATGAACTGCTCTGTTGAGTTCTTTTATGAATGATCCCGCTGATCAACTGAGTGATCAAAGAGGCACACTCTTAATCATAGCTCTTCTCCATGAGGTAAAGAACTTCGAGAGGTAAACATTCCATCTGGAGAATGAAACAGCCGGGACCTTTGATGGGTCAACAGCATCAATCAGAGTTTACTGTCTGATCAGCACTGAACCAGGGTTTTTATTGACTGTGCAGGTGATAAATAACCTCCACTGAACTATATTTGGGTGAAGAAGAATGATCCACCTCCCTGGTAGTCTCTCACTTTTGTCTATGAGATTATTCCCTTTAGTTTCCATTCAGTAGCTTGTAAATTATTCTGGCAGTGCGGTCACTTCATGCTTTAGGAAAAGACGCCTGTTTGCTTCAAGTACCAGCAGATGGCATCATAATAAGTCAGATACACTGACTGAAATAGATTGAAACAGATGAAATAGATTTTAAATGGTTTAGCGCAATCAAAATTTGCAAACAAAAAAATATGTTCTTTTTTTTACTCGACTTTAGCAGTTTCTAGCCCTGCAAAATTTTTTCTCCCATATGGTATGTTGACGTCCAAACATTGCAGCCCTTGTTGAAAAAGGCTCAGATTTGCTGGTCTAACACCAAAATAGTTTTTTCAAGGTTTTCCATCAGAGGTTGTAACCATGGCTGTGGAATTGGCTCTAATTCTTCCACACTTACAGAGGTGTACCACTGACATTTCGCAATAAGTACAGCTTTGTGCACTGGAGACCTGTCAAGACATGAAGACAGAAACAGTTTTTTTTCTCCACACTCCAGCAAACCAGCAAAAGGGTCAGTTTTTCTCTTCACTTTCACGTTTTGATCTCAGCCATAGTGCAGCCTGGACCACATGAACAGAAAATAGAACTTAGTTGTTGTGTTGCAGGTGCTGTGGGTGCAGATGCAGATCATTCCTGCAGTGCACGTCATACACTGAGGTTTCCAAACTCTGTGTGTGACCATGGTTCACCACCAGACCAAGCTTTTCCATCATCGTCTTCTACTACTACCCAGCACGACAAGAACATGAGCCAAAACAGAGTTCACCACCACAGGAGCCACACAGACACACCCCAGGGGTATACACTCACACAAATGCACACGCCCTGTGTCGGACACACCCCTTGCCAAGCGCATCAGAAATGCCCCGAGGTATGGCAAAACACAGTTGTTCCATCAAACATTGACTATAGCAAGCCAAGGAGTGTATGAAATTCAGTCTTGCATGTGAGACTAAAATCTTTCTATCTTCTCATGCACAACAGAAGGTACTAAAACAGCTGAGCTGAACTGAAAACTTGATCCTAATTGCATATAAATCTTGCTAAGATTTCTAGCTTCATTATGTTAGTGCATGAAACAGCTCACCACAAAATAAAAACAGAAACTGTCAACCTAAAGCTTTGAAGCATCAAAAGTTGCGCTGTCCATTTGTTATGCTCTACTTGTATAATCGGTGTTCTCAGTTTTAACTTTGAACTCTTTTTAGAACTGTGTCATGTATATGGTATTTAGGATTTTGTTGCTTTATGAGTTTTTCCTCCTTTGACAAGAAATAGTCAATGAATGATGCACATTAACAGGTTAATTGCTCTCTAGTGTGTTGTCAGAGATAACCATGTTGTCCTCTGGGAAATCAAGGAGGAAGGCTTACTGTTAAAAACTGAGAAAAGTAGGAGGAGGAAGGAAATGATTACTCTGTCATGTTACTTTGCATAACTGACATCATTGAAAGAGCTGTAAATCCAGTTTAACATTGAAAATGTCACAAATTCCACCCCTGCAATACATTCTTCCCCATCTATTAGCTTCATTAAAGCCTCACTGTGCAGTAAGTGCAAAAAGCCACCACCTGTGCAGATCCACAGCAGATTCCAAACTATTAATTCTGCATACACACTCTCTGTTTTCAGGCTTTCCAGTCTCCAGTCCGAATGCCCTCCTTTCAGGAAGTGGGACAAAGGAATTTTTTGAGCTGCCCACTGTGATTCATTGCTGACACACACACACACACACACACACACACACACACACACACACACACACACACACACACACACACACACACACAGACAGTAGGTTTAGCCTTTATTTTAACATAGCTCATTATTCATGGCTTAGTTTTAACATGACGACCGGCACTCTGACTCAGAGGGGTTCTGGAGGAGAGTCAGGTGGAAGTTGAAAGAAGAACTCTTCTTCTAGAAAGAGTTTTGTTCACGTTTTCTTTGTTTTGCTTGCAAGCAATGCAGCATCAGAAAATCTAAGTGTGCAGTTTTAAATTGGTTTGATATCGTTTTTTTCGTCCTAAGAAGTAAAAAGGAAACAGATTTAAAAAATATATATGTATGTACTATTGCTTTAGTGCAAAAGAGCTGGCATTAAACAAATGTAGGTTGTACGAAGTCACAAGACAATAATGCACAATTATAACATTTTATTAGTGCTTGATATTCCCAGCTCGAACACGTCGTTAATGCTTAGTTTAACAGCTCCTTCTTACATGGGTGTCTGCATTGCCTTATAGTCATAGACCGATTAGCTTCTGCAGCACCTGAAGAGCCGCACGGAACTCCAGTGGAGGAAAGGAGGCGGGGCATTGCGCACCACGAGAGGAACTGAGATGTGAGCGGGTCTCTCTGCTGGATGCAGCCAGAGTTTAGTCCCACGCGTTTCAGCAACAGCAGGTCCACGGGCTTGCCTAAAGCCGAAGGGTTTAAAACTAAATTGGAAGAAAAAAAAACTTTGCAGGGGGTTTATTTGTTTCACCGAGAAGCGAGAAGAAGAATCCCGGGTCACTCTGGATTTATTGAGAAAGTCTCAGTCTTGAGAGATTGTCCAGCGGAATATGATTTGAATCAACAAGACGTACCGCACTGTTGCTCACTAATAGAAAAGCAGGTAAGTTTGTTTCCAGGATTTTTTTTCTTTTTCTTTTTTTTGGGGGGGGTATATACTGTATATTCGTGGACCCTGACCCTCTCCTCCTCCTCTGTATATCGCAGCCTGTTTGGAAATGTTTTTTCTGGCCCCTCACACCATTTCACCAACTTCCCATTTGTGTTTTCTGAGCCTCTAGCCATGACTCACTTTCCTTTCAAACTGAAAACATTTTCACTGTTTTCCACCTCGCCTTTTGTCTTTTGAAAAAAAAGAGAGAGAAAGAAACAGTCATGCTTAGAGGTTGTGATCTTTTTGTGTTTGGTGCAGGTGCACACTAATGTGCCCCCAATTACTCATAACAGATAAAAAGCCAGTCTTTGCTTCTCTTGATACTGTCCTGGGATGAGAATGTTTTATAATAGAATCCTACATTGTTTAATGCTTATTTTCTTTGGCACACTATCGTCATCCTGCTGTGTTATTCCGTTTTTGACATGTATGAGTACCGCTTCATGTTTTCTGCCTTCAAGCACCTGTTAGTGCTGTCTGTGTGAAAATCTTCTCCGTGAAACATATGTTGCATCTGAAAGCTGAGTTTTCTCCCCCAGACTTGCTCTACAATAGCAAATGAGCTCGTACCATTCAGACATCGATATAAATCAGGCAGATAGCGCACACTGGGGGGTTCTGAATGGGCTTACGCATAGCTGTGGGCATGAATATAAAACCCAAACTAACTGTGCAGCATGTTATTGGCTTGTTTTGGTTTACAGCCTGGGTCTGTGTGTATGAAGCCACATCCAGACAGGGAGCATGAAAATGCGCATTTTGCCAATTCTTTCTGGTGTTGCTGTCTCCCCCCCCCCCCCCCTCCCCTCCCAGTGGATTACCATTTAGTTGGTGGGGTTATTTATCATTTTGCTGGAAGGTGCCCCTTGCCTTCTCCCTCCCACCTCTTTTGTTTTAATTGAGTTTATCTTTGCTCCCTTGGGTACTTGCTGTCTAAACTTAGGCCAGTGCCTGCTTCAGCGTGTAGAATGGCCTCCTCTCAGGGTGATTCACTGCTTTGCTTTGTGCTGTGGTCACATGGGAGCAGAGCAGAACAGAAGTGCTAGCCCAAGTCTTGCTTGTTCATCCAGTGGTCAGTGAAGGCAGATGTTCAAGTGTCCATGATAAGAAGACTGATATCAAAGTTCTGTGTCACCAAAAAGCCTCCAGTGACTTGAGTATGACTATATTAATTGCTTGTGGTGATGTGAGTAAACCCTGACTTTACTCCCTGACAGAGTTCTACTTGTGAGTCTAAATAAGGGATTTGAATCTTCCAAATCAGCACAAACTGGAGCTTTTTCCCAAAAGTTCACACTCTACACAATTAAGGCCACCTACTCAGAGAGGCATGTGATGAATGCTTTAGTGCTTGTTGTTATAGCAGCGATGTTTTAATAATTCATTTCCCGTGTCTCTTATTTCTGGAACAGGATGAATCTCTGTTTGCTTCATGCCATCATGTTGCTGTGGGCTGTTCGCTCCAGCGTGCAGGGCCAGTGCGATAAATCATCAGAGGATACCAAACTCAACCTCTCAGTCACCTATGAGCTCCCATCGTTTACTGCAGAATTCCCAATCCAGAACATGGTGATACTGGATGGAGTCATCTATGTTGGTGCTGTAAACAGAATATATGCCCTGGCCCCAAACTTGAGAAAGCTGTCAGAGTACCACACAGGTCCGCTGCGTGCCAACGAGACCTGTGGCCAGAAGCTGAACGGAGCAAGCAGCAGTGGAAGAGTAGACAACCACAACATTGCCTTAGTAGCGGAGAACTTTTACGACAAGGAGTTGTACAGCTGTGGCTCAGCAGATAACGGTGTTTGCCGCCGTCACGTCCTGGAGGATGATGTGAGCGCAAAAAGTGTAGATGAAGAAGTCTACTGCTTTGCCGACAATAAGACACTAGAAACCGGGCAACCCGATGACTCAGATGTTGTAGTCAGCCCTTTGGGCTCCCAAGTGCTGAATGTGAAGAGGAATGCCATCCAATTTTTTGTTGGGAACTCAGAAATTCCCGGCAGAAGAAACATCTCAAGCAGTGCAAAACATCCACATACCCTTTCTCTGCGGAAAATGAAGACAAGCCAAAATGGTTTTACTTTCTTCTCAAACAGATCATACATGGACCTAATTCCATCTCTACGTGGAAATTACTACCTGCGCTACGTTTACTCCTTCCAGAGTGGACCATTCACCTACTTCCTGACTGTGCAGCAGGTGAGCAAGGAATCTCAGGCCTACCACTCCCGCATAGTCCGCATGTGCTCCACAGACTATGTGATTCGTCGCTACGTGGAAATGCCCCTTCAATGCATTAGCACCAATAAGCGACGGCGGCGCTCTGGGACAGGTGTGAAAGTGTTTAATATCTTGCAGGCAGCCTATGTCAGTAAAGCAGGAATTGACCCGGAATTCCAGAAGCTCATGAAGTTGGAAGAGGATGATGATGTGCTGTTTGCTGCCTTTGCCGAAGGAAAGCCAAACTCTAAAGACCCAACACCTAATTCAGCGATTTGTGTGATTCCCCTGAAAAATATCAACGCCATGTTCAAGACCTACATGGGAATGTGCAGCACCATAGAGCCATACCACTTCACTGGTTTAGACAACATTTCCTGCTACAATGGGGTAAGAGCTGGGAATGGGAGGGGCTTACAGTTCAGTAAAAGTCATTGTAGACCAGAGGTGGGGGAACGCCAGGTCTCAAGGCCAGTGTCCTGCAGGTTTTAGATGCGTCCTTGATCCGACACAGCTTATTTAAAGGGCTAAATGACCTCCTCAACATGTCATGAAGTTCTCAAGTGGCCTTGTAATGAACTAATCATTTGATTCAGGTGTGTTGGCCCAGGGTGAAATCTAAAACCTGCAGGACACCAGCCCTTGAGGTCTGGAGTTCCCCACCCCTGTTGTAGACCTAGAGGGAAAAAAGAACAATCCCATTTAAATAGAAAAAAATATTTGGAAATAATGTTTGTCTTGCTTTTTATAACTTCATAGCGTTTCTCCATTTAAAAAAACAAAAACAAAGCAATGTCCATGTATTGTTTCAAATATTTGGTCTTTCTAAGATATAATAGTTCTTGCAGTTATGTTCCAGTTTAAGTCTGCAATGACTATTGCTGCATTCACATGTATTTTTATGGCACTTTTTATGACTAGAGTGAGTTTTCCTGAAGGAAGTTTTAGAAGTTTTACAAAGATGTCTGATTTTAACCTTTTGGAATTATAGACTTTACCTGTTAGACTAAATCCCATTTAGTTTGTTGGACGTAGAGACTGTATGTTACTGGGTGGTCTCATGTTCACACAGGCGTTCTATTTACATCTACTTCACATCTACTTTGTGCTCGTCTAAGTTCCCTTGAGCAAGACATTGAAACATAACTTTGACCTCTGGCACCTGTTTTTGGGGTGTACAGTGCAGTCTGTTGGTCAGGGGCAGTTCTCGCATTGTTGTGGCTCAGTAATCCAGCACACTGAACATGAAATTACAGAATGACAGCAAGCCAAAAAGTCCTGACCTTCAACTTTAATTTGAAGTTGTTAACGTACATATTAGATAAACACTGTACAGCTTGTTGTCATCTCAAAAGACTCATTCCACATTTGGAGCGAAAGAACAGCCATGTAGATTTTTTTTTTATGCCAAAATCACTAAATGTCCTTGACTTGCCCAATCTGTCCAACTCATGATATGCTTATCATATGCTAACAAAATATCATTTTCTAAAATAAGCAAAAATAAGAAAGAAACAGAAAATGTTGAACAGCAAAAGATCAGTGTGGATCTGTCCGTGAGAGAGTTTACAGTTTCAGTCACTGAAAAGGACCAAAGTATTAAATAAAATTACATTTTCATTGTATGTTGATTGGATCAACATTTAAAAACATCTGCCTGATGTTGTGGGCCCTGGGCTCTTTGCTCTGTTCTTCAAGTCAATACTGAGAAGGTTTTGGTGGTTAAGCACATTTCCTGCTCAGAGAGGCTGCTACTGTCAGAGAGTGCAGTTGTCAAGTTAGGAGATGCTTTGCTCTACAGCAATTTTCAGGTGGGTGGCACAAGTCAGAATAACATCCCCATAATGAGAGCCCAGGTTCCAGCATAAGACTGCATTGTAACAAGATGAGTAGCAGTAGTTACTTAACTAACTGCTTAGTGTTTTAATGTTGTGGCTAATGGATTTTTTTGGTTTCTTAAAATTTCTTTACCTTTAATCTGATGTGGAAGGATCTCTGAATTAAATCTGAAAGTCAGCTGTAGCTAATATGCTAGAGAAGTCCCCCCTCCTCCATTGCTGTTGCAAAATTGTTGAAGCTGATCATCTTTTCTGCTTCGCCTCTGTCCTCTGATCTATCAGCAATGGCCCAATCAATCGGCTGAATCATCTGATCAATAACGACATGAAGTTAACTGCTGACCACCCTGACAAAGGGCCTGTCAATATGTGTACTAGAGCTTGCCCCTCCGTGACTTCATCTTTACTTAACTTCGGCATCAGTCAGTACTGTATATCGCCAGTCAGGCACTGGATTACCTCGATATATTATGCAGTGAATAGGTTGTCAAAGGGCAAGCACGCACAGGAGTAATGAGAGAGTCAAGTGGAAACAGCCAACACACTCCAGAGGAAAACTGCTGTCAAAACACTGGGCGTGTGTGTTACTACAGAGACTGTTTTTGTGTCACGAATTGGCTTTAAAATCGTTGGATTAGCCTTCATAGTAGCAACGTTTATTGCCGCTTGACTGCAAACCACAACCATGCACCATATCTGGGGTTAAAAAGCATTTCTGATTGATGAGGTTTGCACAATTTATCCTTTTTGTTATAGACTGTGTACTCCAGTGAGTGACTTTTGCATACTAGGCTGCTGTGTTTTAGACATTTTAGTGGATTTCTCTATCTTTCTAAGTGTCCTTCTTGTACAAAATAAAAATCAATAAACAGACAGTTTAAATTAGCTTGAAATGCATAACCCGTTCCAGTAAACAGCAAGTCTGCAATATAGTGTAATCCTCATGAGCAAAGATTTGTTTACTTTCAGCGTTTGCCATTGCTTGCATGCTTATGGCTTAACAATCCTATTTAATGAACCTTTAGAAATGACATGTTTGCAGAACTGTGTTTTGAATAGTCTACATGCTTATTCCATTCCATTTCCCTCACACAGACTTTAAGAATTGCAATTTAGTTTTGAACAATCACCTTGCTCTCATTTAAAAAGATTCAGTCAGTGCTAAGTGGCTAGCCTTCCCATCTCCTGCTTCCATGAGAAGGGAACAGGAGCTAACTGAATGTATCAGCCGTAGCTTGTTATCACCAATATCCAATTCAGCTCATCAAAGAAGGATAACTGATCCGGATCAGTGCATCCCTAGTCATTTAGAGAGTCTTTTGTTCTGTGGTCAGAGTATCTCCAACTCTAGGTTTGTAAACTGCAGGTGCCAACAGTTGTTCTTTTGGTCTAAAGATCCATTGGACTGCCATTTGAACCAAAATGTACAACTGATGGAGAACTGTGTCATGTGCTGCTACACATCATGCAGCAAGGCTGCAGAGAAGAACAAGAATACCATCACTAGTTGAATTCTAAGACTGCAGAGTTTGGTGTCTATCCATGGGATGAGGAGCTCACTCATGAGGCAGATGATCAGATCATTAGTAATTGCACAAAGTGTGTGTAGTATTATATATTTATTGCTCTAAAAGGTGTGAGTACATGTCCTAATGCATGCAAACTCAACCTCATCCTGCTGACACGAATACAAACTTTTCTTGCTGTGTATCAGTTTTCTTCTGCAGGTCTTTTTTTCTGATGGATTCCTTCTTTTCTGGACACATTACCTCGACTAAATGTTCCACTGCATCAGCAGATGCAAAATGAGCAGAAATGTAGTCCATAAAACATTCCTCCAATGTGCTACAAGTGATCAAAATCTGCAAAGCTGTATCTTGCCAATCTGCAGTCTGATCTTTTAATTCTGAATGTGGTGATTTTTTTTTTTTTCTTTTTCTTTTCTTTTCTTTTCCTTTTTTTTTTTTTTTTTTTTTTGATGGGATCTTACAGACAGACATGAAGAGTAACACGTGGTTGAAAGGAGATTGAAAGCAGCTTTACGAATACATGCACATACGTGGTGGGTGGGTGTTTGTGTACATCAGTGCAGTCCTGACAGCTATCAGCAGCAGAGATCCACAGGGGAAAGTGAGGAATGCTGGGAGCAAGGGATGGTGGGGGGGCGGGGGGATTTGAGGGCAGTGCATATCTGACTCTCAGTGAGCTGTGATGAATGGCTGGGGGATAACAGGGCATCAGCAGCTGGGTGGAAGATGATCCTCTAAACCCGCTGTGGCAGCCAGCCACACTGGCAGTGTCTCTGCCCTGCTTGCCCTGACCCCCACCTGTTACCGGCACCTGTGGGAAAGTGCAAAATGCATCCATGGCCAAACAGTTTCATCATGATGAGCACGAATTTGCAAAAGTGCATCGGTGTTTAAAAATTAGAAGATGCGCTTTTAAAGTTTGTGTCATTGTAAAAACAGGACTCCCATTGGGAGAGAGCGGGGCGGGAGGGGGGAATTTAAAAATGGAGAACTCAAAACAAACCACAGACCAGACCTTGTTGCTCTGTGCATCACTGCTGAACAGATGTGATTTTTTTTCCCGCTGCTTAACAGTGAATACATTTGGACCCTGAACCATTTATCTGCTGTAAGCTCACAAAGTTAGTTGAGCTACTGTGCGCGGGATCAAAACAAAAATCTTCCTGTTGCAAATCAAACAGCTCCCACCTCAATCTACTTCAGCTCCAAACTTCTTGAAAAGGAGACACATTTATCAGATGGCAAACACCGAGCATACCCTTTTCTCTCCTGAAACCACAAACAGCAATTGTCTGTTTCCTCTCCTTGACGGGCTCCATAAAAACTGCTGTTTTGATCACTGAGTGAGAGTGCACTATTCCATTATTAGACATTCTTTCCTCTTGACTCAGTTGATTACAGGGTGACATCAGTTTTTGCTGGAGGTACAGGAGCATCTCCGTGCTGTGTAATTATCAGAGGACTCCTTCTGTTGTCTCTTTGTCATTCACTGCAGTGCACACACTTTGATTTAGAAGTTGATTTTAAAAACTGCACCTCGTTCTTTCTTTTGCAACTGTTTTTGCTCACTGCTCCTTATTTGGTATCCTGACACAGACATGCAGCCACTGTTGACTTTGTTTCATTCCTCTGCAAAAAAATTAAAATCTGGGGTTTCAAAGTATCTCAAAGTTTGAAACTAGAGTCGCACAAATGCAGCAGTTCAAGTGCCAAATTGCTGCTGCCAAAAGAGCTTTTACTTTTGAATTTCTCTTTTATTGCTGACAGTCCTCGTGTCCTCGGCTGCCAGGTTAAGAAACAAGCTGTAACAACAAAAGGCTATCGAACAACTGTCCACCTGATGCTCGTGCTTTAAGTATGGCGTAGAGTCATGGCTCCACTTAATAGATTTATGACCTATATTCAGTGGCATATGGCAGGTAGACTCTGTTATCAGGAGGTTTGTGAGAGTTAAGCACAGTCATAAATTCATGAGCTGCAGACATTTGGAGGATTCATACTTAGGCACACAAGAGGTTATTTTTGTCAGTTGCTCCACCAAACTGTGTGTTTCTGATGGAACACTCCCAATAGGGATCTGGATGAGGTTGAAAGCTCAGTGTAAGAGCATGTTTGAAGTTTTTAAGTGCTGGTTGTCAGCTCAGACGTGCCTCTTAACTCCATTTCAGGCAGCAAGATATGATAAATGTTGTAATGATGAGTGGCCCTCTTTTCAGCTGTCTTTGTGACAGAAAAAATCTGCTTTTTAATTATTTCTGCAGGCTTATTTCTGTCTGCACGCTCCTCTCAGTTGCATGAAAGCCATAAAACTGAAAAAATAATAGATAATGTTAATCATGAAACAACTGAGCAACCAGGAGCAACTTCTATTTACTTTAATATTAGTTTATGATAAATTAGATCTATTGAGGATTTATAGAGCAATTAAAAACTCCTAATTATCAACAGGGAACTGCTAATGAATCCATTAATTTCTTCAAAATTGAAATGAATACGATTAGAATTTGTGTGCATGCTAAATCCAAACAGGTTTTTGAGTGCTTAATCATCCAGTCTCATTCTTTTAACTAATTATCTTCTAAACACATATGCTAAAATGTAACCTCAGCTCAGCGATTGAATTTGATTAGTCAGATTTTATATTTCACTTGCCCTCCACCTCTGAGAGAAATTCACGAATATCAAAAGCACTCTTTAAACTATTGATCCGGCCCCCAGAATGCGCTGTGTCCTGACAGTATTGCTTTTGAAAAAGACATGTGAAGCCATTTTCTGGGGTAATGTAGTGTGCAGGGCCGTGGCAGGGATTTTTGAGCCTTTCCTTAAGTCTACTGAGGGAGCAGAAACACTTGAGACTAGAAATAAAGAACAGCCACATTCGGGGTCAAAATTATCATCGGATTACCATTGATCTGAGAAAACCCACCAAAGGCTGATTGCTTTTAAATTGAATTTTGGGCCTGATTGATTATAGTGCAAGTAATATAATTCCAGGAGGGAGACAGTTTTGACCGACGATCATTTTAATTAAGCTTCTTGTTTAAATGAACAGGTTTTAAGTGGTGGCTTGAAAAAAACAACAACTGGCAAACAAGCTGCTACAGATACTCACCGAGTGATATTTTGTTATGTGTCTGATTATAAAATAGTAAATGTCATTTTATGTGGTTTCAGGAATTCACAGGTATTTAGTTGCTAGATGAGATATAATTTCATTATATTTGCAGATAAAATGTTTGTATACAACACTGAGTACATATTGTAACAGCTACCTCGTTAAAATATGGAATACAAACACTGCTGGAAAGTGTTTTGTTCCTTATTGCCTCAGTTTTTAATAATGAAAAACTCTATTGCTTCTACTTTTTGCACCTACACTTATGAGGTTGTTACTTTATTTTACAAATAAAGGCTAACATAGTATAACTATAAAAGTGTAACTATAAAAAAACACTGATAACTCACATGACCTACACAGGTAATTTCATTAGACTTGTCTTTTTTGAAAAAAAAATGTGCCTGGAAACTACAAAACAAACTGGATGTAGCTGAATTGTGACCCCAACAAAGTAAGTGGGTAACCTTTATTTATTCACAGCTTGTAAAAACAGAGAGAGGTTATAGAGAGGTTTAAGTATTGGGGGGGACAAATGTGTATGAAACTGTAAAATGCATTATGTCAAGAAAATACCAAGACACACATAAGAAATGTAATGTATCTAATGTGACAGCAATTACTGAGAAATCAATCTTCACTTTACGTGTCCCAGATGTTTCATAGATTTTTTTTTTGTACTTTTCCACTGACCTAATGAGAGTTTCAGGTGATTAGATCCACAGCTGTCAGACAATAGATGGACTTATTGCTGCAAATCTCTCAGTGGTGCTGCTGATTCACTGGGTTCTGCAGTGAATGTCATGATTTTCAGCCCCACATGCCCAAACCTGCTTATGGCATCACTAAGCTGGTTTTTGTTCATTTAAACATATGCATGAAACAGATGTGCAAAACAGCAGGCTTTATTAAAGCAAAGGACATTATAGTCATCATTTAATGAAGTCATTTAGTTGGGGGTTTTTTTTGCATCTGTGTTGGGAGGAATTTTTACTTTTATTCACAGAGGACAGTGGCGATGAACAGGAAATGTGGGGAGAGCACATAGGGGAGTGACATGCAGTAAAGGCCTGTTGGCTGGATCGACTCCATCTGGCTGTGATGAGATTTTACCCCAGTGGTATGTACCCTAAACATTTGGCCATAGGGTTGACCTAATACACCATGACACTTGAACAATACATAAACATTTACCACTATTGGCAGCCAGAAAATGCATTATCGGTGACTGTTTTCTTCACAAGCTATGGTGGATTTAGCTCTTAAAGAATTTTCCATTTCACTTCCAGGATAGACAGACATGTAACAGGTGCCCGCATATACAGAGTAGAGAGAAGTGGCGGTAACAGAATTACAGAGTACAGACAAATGTGCATGGGTTTTCTCACAGCGCTCCATTTTCCTCCCACAATCCAAAGACATGCACAGTAGGCTAACTGGCAATTCTAAATTGGCGTAAGTGTGGACTTAGGTGTGAATTGTTCCCCTTTGACAGAACAACAGGCTTGGATACTCACACCCAGTGATTCTGAATAAAAAGAATTGATGGATGATATGATAAAAGGAAATGATCTTACATTTTTGTGGTATCTGATGAGTCTGTATGTTTATGTTACTTTTGGTTTGTGGCACATGCACCTCCATCCTTTACACATTCTGCGTTACCACTCATGCCACAGATTGTGTTCACATGTTCGTGCCTGTTCGTGCCATTGCTCAGTTGGGTGCAGAACCCGGCGCTGCTCACAGCAAGCGGGTGCGTCTCCGTCTGTGTACAAGAATCAACAAAAGAATGGAAATAGCAAGTTCTTGTCCTGTCCTGTCGCTCTCTTTTTACTGCTCGTAGTCCAGTGTTTTGATAAAGAAGACATTGCATGAGTGATTGTGAGAAGGATAAGATCAGAGCTGTGTTCCAGTAAGTTGCATCTATCTCTTTACATTTATCTCTTTATCTCTTTTTTTGTTAACACAGAGCTTTTGTGCTTGTCTGGACACCAGGTAAATAAAAAGCAGAGCTGGCGAAATATGTTAGGTTTGTTAACAGATCAACTGAACACAGCAGCGTAAAAATGAACAGAACATAGGATATACACATATGATTCAGTGATAATTGTAGGGACAGAAACTAAATCATCAACTATGCTTTGACTGATTCCAGCTGCTCAAAAATGAGAAAATCATATATTTTATTGATTTCAAAGTCTGTGTGAAACTCTGATCTATGGGCAAAAAGAAAAATGGAGAAAATAATCAAGCAATTTGCTGATAGTCAAGATGTTCATTTGGCTATAAGGGTGAATCCATAATAATGTTCAACCCATGTAAAGTACTTTTTGTGTACCATGACATCTTGGGAAATTCTTCATGCCCTAAAGCAAAACATTCTGACTTGCTGTGAGGCGGTAAGAGCTGGCAGCCCTGTGTTCCTCCATTCTCAGAAGGGCATTGCATCACCTGACAGCCATGTTGGGACAGGTCCCCTCTTCAAAAGGAGAGGCTTGGTCAGCACCCACTCAGGAAAAAAAACACGTATCCGATGTCTTGGTTTCCAAAGTTTTACCCTCAAATTAACCTCACCTTGGAGTTGTGCCAATCATGACAAGTTGTGCTGCTACTGTGAATCATTAATTTTGACCAATACGTGACTAACGATCACCTTACAGAATCTTTTTTATTTTCATTCAGTTTTTTGCTTGTTAAAGATAAAACTGTTGTGCAAAAGTTTGCCTTTTTTTTTTTTTCCCCCTTTCCAACGCTTGCAGCGGTGGTGGGTCATTGTGAGCCTGTTCACGTCTGCAGGCATTTCCAGGCAATTTTCCACATGATTTCACATTCAGTCAGTGTTAATGTTTAGTTTGGATCCAAATTGTTAATTATTAAACCAGGAGTTCAGTTTCTTGTTTTGATGGAAGAGTGCGTAAATTGTTTTTGCATAGTCTTTTGTAGGGATACCTTATCTTTGTTCCCTAGATAAAGACGGGTGTAGTAAATATGCAAACGGTTGATGCCTGCAAGCTGTCTTTCAATAAGCAAGGTGGGAAATTACCACCAGCCAAACATCAGCCAAACAGTGGTAAAATTAGGCCATAGCTGTTAGGATTTTTATTGCTAACTACAACTGTTCTACCACAGGGATGAAACAAGCAATTTAACCCCTTAACTGATTTTTTTCTCTATTTTATTTTAGAGTTGTTAAATTCATGTTATTTCTTCTTGAACAGCAGTGTGAACTTTAACTCTTCCTTTAATCTCAAGGATGATTACACTTGGAGACGTTTACAAGTTTTTTCTTTTTCAGTCCCACTTTCTATATTAGGAACACACACATTTATATGTTTTCTGTAAACATGCTATCAAATGGAAATATTCTACATGCCTTATGCATCATTTTAACTTTCAGGCAGACATATATGGTATCTTTGGAAATTTTACAGTCGGCACTTTAATTTAAGACTTTAAACATTTATAATTTTGTTTGGAGGCACGGCATGAATTTGCAATGACCAGTTTGCATGTGACACTGTTTTCAGTGATGAGAAAGAATCTGTGGAGTGTTTTTCTTTCTTTTGTGTGCTTTTTAAAACAATTTGATGACCATTTTTAGACGTTTATGTTTAAATAAACCCAACTGCGAAACCAGTATTTTTTTTTTAATGGTTATTTTTGAAAACATCTTTTTTCGCTGATATAATTCTGAACAAAATTCTTTGTTTTTCCAACCAATCATTGGTGATCACTGTCACACTCGTGTCATATTTCTGTTTTGACACGGTGATGCAAATTAGATACTTTTCTCAAATGCCATGCCACTGAGTCTTTCATCTCCGATCTGATTTTTTTTTTAAATGCTTCCTTTACCAGCATGGGGACACTTGCCAGCAGTGCCAGAAGCCATTTATGATACACTTGTTTAATGTCAAATATGGAGGCATTTTGCTCCGTGGAGTTTGTGAGTCAAGGCCTCCAAGCTATTTCCTAATCAGCTGCATGCCTACTACTCGTCTATGTCACCACATAGTGATATCCTGCTCTGAAATGAAATAAGGTATGTGTCTGTCAGGAGCCCGCCCCCCGCTTCCCTTGTGCTCGAAATAAAGGACCAAAAGCCTGTCCTGAGCAGTGGCCTCACCTCGACCCCGGATCACTCTTACTTCCTTGACTCTGGGTCCTTCGGGCTTTGTCATAAGGTCTGTCTCCCCCTTTGAAAAGCTCATAATCGCAAAGTTCACTGGAGCAGCAAATGATCGTGGCAGACACATTAAACTGGAGGGACAAAAGTAAAATTTTACCTCATCTCCTTATTTCTGAAGATATTGGAAAAAGGCAGTGTGTAGTGTGTAGATTTTATTTCTTTCTTTCTAATTCAAGTCTGGTTGATGAGCTCTTTGATACCATAAAGACCCATTGGAAAAACTGAGGCTTTTCTACCTCTAAATGCATGATAGCTCAAAAGAGTCAAACCAAAGTGAAATCACGACCCGTGGAGTCATCTCCTTTGGCCCTGTGTGGACTTCAGTCCTGCAAAAAAAAAGAAAAAAAGACTCATATTGTCACTGGATATAAATTGTGGCTCTCAAGCTTTGCAGATATTGGTTTTGTGATTTTTCACTCAGCCCAAATGAAACAGAGGGGAACTGTATTTTAAACATTTCCCAATTACAAATAAAACATTAACAGAAGTGACACCATGTCATTCAACAGGAAGGTCTCACCACACATTAGGACTGATCCTTCTCCATTCCATTCAACCAGTAATCCGCACACAATGCAAGCAAGGGATTATGCCAGAATGTGTACTCAAGTAATGGAGGAGGTCGGAGAACAAACCCTCCCCTCCATCTCACTGTCTGCACACTTGTATGGCTTTTATCCCCCTGCTGTGCCCCTGAACAATGCACCGCAAACAGAAAAGGTATCTTGCAGCAGATATTGTCTTTGCAGGCTTTGATCTCACCTTCCTCATCAGGGATCATGGTTTGAATCATTTAGTGGGAAGTGGGTAGGCTCACACCTGAGGGATGAGTAGCTTTTCTTGGAAATGAATACTGTGTTTTACAGTTAAAAGCCACACTCTGTACACAGCTGGAGCCTTCCAAGATTGTTTTGATCATTTTAGTTTAAGGACTCTTTAAAAAAAAAAAAAAAGAGTTATTTCCCAAAACAACAATTTGCTATATTTAGTTTGTGAATATAGAATTATTCTTCATTATGCCTGCAAATTTGACTCAATAAATGGTTTTATTGCTTAGGGAACAATCTGATTACCAGTTTGCATGCGAGTCAGACAAGCATCGTGTTTGCTAGGCTGCATCATACACCTTCCAAAGTTAAACATGGAACCAAGCCGTCATCATGGCACAATCTTACTCGGATCCTCCATTAACAATTTCTGGCTTTCAAAACCTGATCCCTGAAGATCTTTATTTGCGCAAGGCGGTGAAAAGGAGGGTTGAGCAACTCTGCAAAGTTTGATGCCAACTTCCAGGACTTTTACAAGTGAGAAAAGTAGCACAATGCTGCATTGTTGTGTTCAAGGGCTGCTCTCTGAGGACAGACGCAATGCTAATATTTCTTTTGTTTGCTTTGTCATGCAGTCTTGTGTCTCAACTGCACAAATGGCTGCCACCTGCAAGCTGTCACGACAAGCTATGAAACATTTTATGGTGACTTTACAAAGATCTGCATCCATAAAGTAAAGCGCCAGTTTTCAGAAGTTTTTTTTGACGAGGTTTTGTGTGTGTTTTCATGGGATTTCTTGATTATATTTAGTCTTTTTATCACGAAAGCAGCTGGAGTTCTATATTTGCTTTTCTGTCACTTGGAGAAAAGACACAAATATGAAAGGCCATGCAGCTGAGCAATAAAAGCCATTTCAGATTTAGTTGCGCTTCAGCTGAGGCTGTTCTGAGATCTCTGTGTGTAGAAGTGCAGTGTGTCTGCCAGCACTATAGTGCAAGTGACCTTAGCTCATTCAAGACCACACTGAGTTGAGGAGGCCTGCGTGTGCAGACCTTATGTTGACCCTCAGCTGATAAGGTGTCTTGCTGCGGGAGCGCAGGCTGGTGTTGTTTACAACCTAAGGTTATCAGGCTGCTCCTCAATGCTTGTGACTCGGTTATCAGGCTTCTCCTCAACGGCTGCTGTTGGGCTGCAGCTCTCCAGCTGCCGTTTCCTTTCCACATATGTGTGTAAGTCCTGCTGCCTGTAAGATGGAAGTTCACCTCTGAAATCTGAAAAAATATGAGAAGCAGAGAGAGCCACTTGTAGCTAAGAATGTTCTGAGCTTTAAATGGTAGCAAGAAGGGCGCAGGAGCCATTTTTGGAAATTTCTGTTCACAGTGAAGTCTTCACTGTGAAGATTCTGCCAAGTGTCTGCACCGGTGGATGGATTTGATTATTCCAGACTGCTGGGAGGAGGAATTTCAGAAAAAAAAAGATATTTGGCTGAATAACTTGTCACTTTAAATCTTGTGTGCATATCCCCGCTTCAAAGCCGATGTTGGCCTTCTCAGCATAAAGTGCTTGATATTTTGACATTTTCAGTGAAGCTGTTTTTAAGCCTGCCTCTCTGACTGAAGTAATCAGTGGGAAAGGGTAACGCTAATGCTAATAAAATAATGTAAGTAGATGATTAGCGCTCCTCGAATCTCCCTGAAAAAATCTTGACAATAAATCAGCCTCTCCTTCATGCGTATTTATGCCTGTAATTAAGAGCACATGTAGAAATGGCAGCTGCTTCAGTAAATATGACCGATCGTTCCACTCGGCTGTCAGCTTCGAGATCGATGTGGTCTCAGAAAGACGTTAATGCTCTAAAATAATGTCTTGAGTGACTAATATCAAGGCTGAAAAAGCAAAAAGCAATGTGGTGCTCATTTACACCCTAAAATTAACCTTTGTCATTCCTCATTGACTTACAGCGCCGTCAGCTAGTATTAGGACAGGGTGTTTGGAGTTGTTCACATCTATATGCACCCAGATTATACTTCTTGCCCTATTTTCTTTGGGGGCTATATAAAATGATGAGTGCCATAGTGTAGACAAAGGTTAACAAATACATATTTTCTGCAAAGGCACCCAGACTTTCTGATGGTTTCAGTTTATTTCTCTTGGTTTTGAGATATGTGTCTCAGTTTTGATTCTAGTGGTTACACCATCTGGAAAAAAGTTACATTATCTGTGAAAAATGTGACATTTGTGTCTATTTTGTAACTATTCTCCTCAAGAGAACTTTACTTGTGAAATCTCCTCACAGCCAAGATGGGACACTAGTATAGTGTGCTAGGGTGCTAGGGACATTGACAAAGGAAGAGACTATCATACTGTGGCTATCAAAGACCAGGTAATGTCAGTGAAAATCACTGAGATACTGTAGCAGTTACAGGGGGCGTAACTGTTGGCTAGTGGGGGATAATCACATTTAATGAATCTAAACTTTGAGGTTAGTGATTCCTGCTGACTAGCATATGACACGGTGGTGTAAATGGAAGAGGATTACCTGTGCAACTGGAGCCTGAAATGTCCCCTAGCGACCAACTGTCAAGTACAAAGTAGGGCTGCCACGATTAGTCAACTAGTCATGATTACTAGGGGTGCAACGATACACAAAATTCACGGTTCGGGTCGATACTTTGGTGTCACGGATATTTTTTCGATACAAAAAAATGTTCATGCCTTTTTAATTTGTCATTTATTAAATTTTCACGGCACATTCTGCACCACATCTCTGTGCGTTCATCATTTGTTTGAAGCCAGCTCACCTCCTGCAACCACTTTTCCGAGAATACGCGCTTCTTTTGTGGTTTGGACTCCTTCTGACATTTCTTTGGAGGTGGAGGAACACCAAAGTAATTGCTTAAAGGAGCTTCTTCGACATCTCTTGGGTCTAGGTGCCGTTTCCATCTCTGGGGGTGAGGATACCTGGACCCGGGATATAGAGTATGTTTGGGGAGTGTGATTGTGTGTACATGTCCATTTACGTTTATTCCTGCGTTGGGTGAGTGCTGAGTGTTTGTATATGTGTGCATGAGGGTGGGAATGCATGTCTGTGTCTGTGTGTGCCTGTTTGTCTGTGTCTATATGTCAGGTCGGGTCTTAGACTTCACCTCTCTGGGAACTCCAAGGCCCTCCAAAGTGTGGAGGCCTATCTCCCCTCACCACACTCCCTGCCGGTGACTGATGCCCTCAGGGGTCGGTGCGTTGGTGGTTCTTGGTGTCCGGGGCTGGGCGCTCAGGTATGTACCAGCTCACTCCCGGTGACTACTTGGCGGGGCCTGGCGCCTGCTGCTCGGTCAGGCCTCTTCCGGGGCGCGGGGGGCCCTCGGGCCTCCGGCCTCTGTGCCTGCGGCTCGGTTCACTCTGGCACAGCTGGCTGCCGGCAGAGCCGGCGGGCACGCCGGTGCAGCCCCCTCTAGCTTCTGCCCGGTGGCTACTGGGTGACCCCTCATCTGGGGATCCTCAGCCCTTCCCATGAAGGTGGCACGGATGCCCCTCCGTTGGTCCTCCTTGGGCTCTTGCACTCTGGGGCCTCTGGATGTCTGGGGCCTGGATCTCCTCCATGCCTGCTTCATGCCCTGGGGGACGGGGCTATGGCTCTCTACATCCTCTAGCAGACCATTACATGGGGAAACCATTTGAATACAAGCGCGCCGATCCACACAGGTGTGCACATGGGTGTTCACTATTCGTAGACTTAAATCACACCTTTCTTGGCTGCTACTTCAAAGCACATTGTGCGCTGTCTGTCCTGCGTGCTGCACAACAACATTCAATATTTAGTATTTACTGCTGTTTTCACTTAGCTAGATTAATGCGATGGTGTTGTGTATAGTATGTTGCATTGTTTTGTTTTTTTTTTTGCTTGTTTTCTATTCTTTTTCTCTCAACAGGTGATCCCGGAGATATTTTTTCTTCCCCCCTTTCTCACTGTCCCTCTCCCCTTCTGTTTTTCTTTTCCTTCCTCTTTCTTTCTCCCTTTCCTATCCCTCACTCATGTCTGTCCCGTCTGTAACAACTGAAAATAAAATAAATAATAAAAACAAAGGTCGATCAAATGGACCAATACGGCAATGCCATGATGATCCATTTGGCAAAATAAATCCATTGGGTATCCTTGTTGGTCTTCAGACAACAATTCTGACGGCTAAAGAACCAAATGGGACAGGCGAAAAAAAAAAAAAAAAAAAAAAAAAAAAGGAGCTTCTTCGACATCTTTAAGAGTTCTAAACAAATGTCTGTCCTCCTCCTGAAAATCTTATGTACGCAAACACGCGTTGCAACTTCTTATCTTGTGCGCGTTTTTTATTTTGACAGCGAATGCACACCTGCGGACCACTTATGTGCAGCCCTGGTTATTTAGCTTGTCATATTGCAGCCACAGAAATTCTTTTGTCCATGAAACCATAAAGCTGCACTTTCTTTTTGCCTTATAGTCTGATTTGTGGTAAGCGTTTCCGTTTTGTGGTAAGCTTTTCTTTGGCTGTCACTTCTTCACCCTGACCTGTCTTATTTGGCTCAGCAGAACTAAAATATATATCCTGCTGCTTTTACACACGCACTCACATAACGCTCAGCGATTCTCTGCGCGATCAACCTCTCACATGTTTAAGCTTGCTGCGGGAGATTTCACTTGTCATGTTTGCATAGTAAGCTAACGATTGATAAGATGATGTCAGAGGAATTGGTGTGCAAATTATCATCACTCACCAATCAGTACTGTCGCTCTCTATACACAGTTTGCCGATTGCAAAGTGAAAGCAAAAAACAAGCGCAAATTCAAACGCGATTTCAATGTGTCACATATTGACAGTGGCTCAATGCCAATGACATAATTACCCAGCTACATTTCCGAAAGAATGCAAAAGCATTGACATAGATTTTTCCTTCCTACGATAGCCCGACGGGCAGGGCAGAGATAGATTTTGGTAGCCCGACTGGAAAAATTGCTAGCCCCGGGACGTCGGGCTAGCGATTTTGCGAGCCCTGTATCTGATTGAGGAATCACTCATCTTTGGAAAAGAAAGTTTATTACAGAGAAATGGCTCTTTCCAAAATAAAAGCTATACTATACGCTTCTTCTGGGCTATATTCTCAGCAGCATATTAAACATATCAGGTCCCCATAAGGAGAATCATGTGCTAACAGCTGTCTAAATGACTCGGGTAAAGTTTGTAGCATGCCTGCTTGTTGTTTTTCTCTGCTTCCACTTGTCTTTGCACTAGGATGATGTCGCGTAAATGTGCAGTCATATTTGTTGTGTTCCCACTAGTGCTGTCAGTGTAAATCTGGTTGAAATGATGTTAATGCCACAACACGGCAAATCTCCGTTAACGAGCTAACTGTGCTAACACACTAGTTCCCACCCATGTAATTGAGCATTGCTGGCACATCCAACATACTGTTTTACTTTAGTCCATGACGCGCTTACCTTAAGGGTCATACATCACATGAAAACCAAAATAGTTCCAAACGCCAGATCTGAATGAGGGTAGGGGAGGTTCAATTTGCCATGTTGCAAGGAGAGCTTAACTTCTGTCTGGCTAGCTTGCCCTGCGCTCAGTGAATCTGCGTTCGACTACTCCGCCTAGGCTGCACTGTCGAGCACAGATCCACTGAGCGCTCAACACAGACAGCACCGTCAGAAGGAAAGTTGATAAAATAAATTAAAAATGTTGTATACATATGCGTACCGAACCGAAAGCACTGTATCGAACGGTTCAATATTGATACGAGTATCGTTGCACCCCTAACAATTACGTCAACTATTAAAATCGACGACGACTAATTTAATAGTCAACGCGTCGTTTGAAACTTTGTAAAATCCCAAAAGACGCAGGAATAAGTAGTAGGATTTAAGAGTGTAATAACGGACTGAAACAGAAGATGGCAGCACTGCATGTACAAGGATGCCAGCTGTCGTTAAACCCCGAAAAAGAAGAAGCTGTGTCCCAGAATTCATTCATTCAGCCCAGCGCAGTTGTCAACAATGGCGGCAGCTAGTTAGTTTTAACATTACTCTTATTATTCTTTTTGGGTCACAAAATAAAGTTTAACTAATTAATTAAGTTTATATTTTCAGGCGAGAATGTAGCTGTGTAAACCTCAAATATCTGCTCAGTTTACCAAGACACCACAAACTTTGAAGAAGTGCGCCGAAGTTTTTGGAGACGTCTGTTACCCACTAGCTCAATAGCTAGCCGGGGTTCAAGGCTCACTAGAGCCCGTGAGAACACGGGACTCCCAGCAAATCGTTTTCAAACCCACCGCTGTCTTTTGCTACTCAGGTTAAACATATATAAGTCACTTAGATAACTTAAAAAAGTTATTGTTTGGCTTTTTTTAGTATTTTATTTGTTCCTGAGTAAATCGGTTTGGCTGAGATTAAAGTTATAGCTTTTACACAGCTGAATAAACGTCAAGCAGACAACTGATTATCAGAAGTGTGAGATGCTCGAGAATATACTCCGGTGTCCCGTGGTATTTTAGATAGCAAGGAGTTTATTAAACTTCACCGAAATAACCTGCAGATTTCATTGAAATTTAATGAACTCCCATCTTGTCTTTGTTTTTAGTTAGCACATAACTTAAACACTTAAAGCTTTAAGCTAATGATAGTTATATTCAATTCAATTCAATTCAATTTTATTTATATAGCGCCAAATCACAACAAATGTCGCCTCAAGGCGCTTCATAGATACAGAGAAAAGCCCAACAATCATATGACCCCCTATGAGCAAGCACTTTGGCGACAGTGGGAAGGAAAAACTCCCTTTTAACAGGAAGAAACCTCCGGCAGAACCAGGCTCAGGGAGGGGCGGCCATCTGCTGCGACCGGTTGGGGTGAGAGAAGGAAGACAGGATAAAGACATGCTGTGGAAGAGAGACAGAGATTAATAACAGATACGATTCAATACAGAGAGGTCTGTTAATACATAGTGAGTGAGAAAGGTGACTGGAAAGGAAAAACTCAATGCATCATGGGAATCCCCCGGCAGCCTACATCTATTGCAGCATAACTAAGGGAGGATTCAGGGTCACCTGGTCCAGCCCTAACTATATGCTTTAGCAAAAAGGAAGGTTTTAAGCCTAATCTTAAAAGTAGAGATAGTGTCTGTCTCCTGAATCCAAACTGGAAGCTGGTTCCACAGAAGAGGGGCCTGAAAACTGAAGGCTCTCCCTCCCATTCTACTTTTAAATACTCTAGGAACAACAAGTAGGCCTGCAGAGCGGGAGCGAAGTGCTCTAATAGGGTGATATGGTACTACAAGGTCATTAAGATAAGATGGGGCCTGATTATTTAAGACCTTGTATGTGAGGAGCAGGATTTTGAATTCAATTCTGGATTTAACAGGAAGCCAATGAAGGGAAGCCAAAACAGGAGAAATATGCTCTCTCTTTCTAGTCCCTGTCAGTACTCTTGCTGCAGCATTTTGGATTAACTGAAGGCTTTTCAGTGAGTTTTTTGGACATCCTGATAATAATGAATTGCAGTAGTCCAGCCTGGAAGTAATAAATGCATGAACTAGTTTTTCAGCGTCACTCTGAGACAGGATATTTCTAATTTTAGAGATGTTGCGCAAATGGAAGAACGCAGTCTTACATATTTGTTTAATATGTGCGTTGAAGGACATATCCTGGTCAAAAATGACTCCAAGGTTCCTCACAGTGTTACTGGAGGCCAAGGTAATGCCATCCAGAGTAAGAATCTGGTTAGATACCATATTTCTAAGCTTTTCAGCGCCGAGTACAATGACCTCAGTTTTATCTGAGTTAAGAAGCAAACTTAAGAGTTTATATACTTATATAAGAGCAGATGCATGCTGGTGCAATAAGCTGTACGTTTTACGTCCAACGGATGCATGATCTGATTAGTCGACTAATCGCAGAAATAATCGGTGACTAGTCGACTGTCAAAATAATCGTTTGTGGCAGCCCTAGTACAAAGTGACATGTGGGCAGGGATTCTAGTTAAAGCATTGCTTTACAAACTGTGGGGTAGACCTCACTGATGAGACCAGAGCCTCTGAACTTGGGGGTGGACCATTTGAATGAATAGGAGTTTTGGCAGTGAATAATAAGCTACCAATAAAACTGTAGTAGTACTTAGCAAATAAAAGTCAAAGGGTAAAGGATTAGTCTAGTTAGTGTTTGACATGATGTTTCATGCACAAAATGCAAACTAAGCATGAAAAGCCTAAGTTTATATGGTGTTAAGTATCTCCAATATCCAAAGCTTTTATGAAACACCTAGGACAAAAGCTGTATGGAACAATACCTAATATCAGTCACGCATGGGGAAAAACGACCCATCTGTTACTGAAATACTACAGAAATTGGTCTCGTACAGCAATTGCAAAACCTCCTTCTGTATGTGTGAATTCAAGAATGTATTAAGAAGTCAATCCCTCTGTTTCCCTTTTAATCTCCCTTTTTTTACTGTAATTGAAGCTACTGTGTCAGTCTGACCAAAATGTATATTTGAAGGTCAACACTGGAAAGCTCATCTGAAGAATGTGCCATTGCCTTTCGGGAGAGGTGGAATCAAAGACATTCTCAGTGAGAAGAAAAAGTATCTTTTGGCTTCTAGTCTTCAAACTCAGCAGTCCATCATCCTGCTCCTTATTTTGAATTGTGCAAATCCCCAAGAAGAAGAGGAGAGAAATATGTTGATTCATGCTGGAGAAGAAGTTGCTCTGTCTCACAGAGGTGAAAAATCATCCCTCGCCGTGTTTTCTGAGATTATATTTTAGTCTTTGACTGGAGGGAGAGGAGACAGGATAATTATTCATCCGGCCAGGTTTCAGACAGTTAAGGTGATTTACTAGGGCTGAGAGACTGGAAGCTGCATTGTTCCTTTGTTGGAGAAAACGCACACAACCATACACACACACACACACCAGCAGATTATTTAGAATGGACTGAATCTGTGTGTGTGGAGGGAACTAAAGGAAACAGAAAAAAGAGAGGAAGGCGGTTAGTGGACAGAAGAATTAAAGGGGGATGAGGAGCAACATTTAGCTCAGGGACAGCTAATGGAGAATAGCTTACAAACACTTTCAGCATTTCCATGAAACAATAAGATTTGTTTTCATTATCTTGGCTGAGCAGAGAAAATCCTGCCTGTGTTGTGTGAGAATTTTTAGTTTAGGCAGGACAGGAGGTGATTTGTTTGGCATATTAGATAAATAAAGACAACAATCAAGCCATCTTTCCCCTTTCTTCATTATAAGAGTGACTTTCGCATCAAAGGATCAAAAATTGTCATGAACTGAGCGTGGCATGGCCTCTGAAATGCGTTCATGAAATGTAATTTTGTACTATATATAGTGAGTTAGAATAGTGTAAAAACAATACATTACCTCATTGCAAACACTGTCATTTTCCTCTGTGTGGAGTTGTCAGCTAACTCTCGGGCAACTTAAATTTTTTTGGTTAAATGAGTTCTCCAGCAGTGCACAGCCGACTGCTGACTTAGTTCAATTTTGAAGTGACACCAGACATGACTCACGTGTGAATCTTCACTCACCCAGTTAATCAGAGCTGGTCAAATGGGTCCAGTTGGCAATTTTTCTGTTGCCAAGTAATTATTGCAAATGTACTTTTTACAGCAGGAATGCGAGCCATGTGTTTAATATCCTGACAATGGTGATCTGCTTTTACCGCTGCATACAACTGAGTGTCATCCTTGTATCTGTAGAAATCGAATAGTTGTCAGATATACTGCTCAAAAAAATTAAAGCAACACTTAATAGGTTCTTAATAGGGGAAAACCCATGCTTGATGTCTGTATCATATGGATTTTGGAATGTGTTAGGAACAAAAATTATTTGACATTGTTTTAAATGAAAATGATCAACCTACAGAGGGCTGAATTCATAGATAAACTGAAAATCAAAGTGATTTTATTCCAGCTACTCAAATGGTACTCAGTAGTTTTTATGGACCCCCAAGTGCTTGTATGCATGCCTGACAACATCAGGGGATGCTCCTAATGAAACACCAGATGTTGTCCTTAGGATTACCTCTCACATCTGGACCATGGCATCACTGAGCTCCAGGATGGTCTGAAGTGCAACCTGGTGGTGTTGGATGGACCAAAACTTAATGTCCCAGAGGTGTTCTGTTGAATTTAGGTCAGGGGAGCTCGGGGGCCAATCAGTGGTGTCACTTCCTTCATCCTCCAGGAACTGCCTGCATACTTGCGCACATCAATCACTGTTGTACACCTGGAGGCACCCAGGACCCACTGCTCCAATGTAGGGTCTTACAATGGGTCCAGGGATTTCATCCCAATACCTAATGGGTTTTTTCCAGCCTGTAGAGGTCTGTGTGCCTCTACATGAAAAAGCCCCAGTGATAGCCTGGGTCCTCGGCTGAAGACGACCCAGACTATCACTTACCCATCACCAGTCATGGTGAACGATTTTAAAGGCGCCATAAAGACGCTTTAACATCTATCACATGTGCTCAGGGCTAGCCTGCTTTCATTAGTGAAGCACAGGGCAAGAGTAGTTGACCTGCCAATTCTGGCATTCTGTTGCAAAAGCCACTCGGGCTCCACAGTGTCGGGCAGTGAGCACAGAGCCCACTAGAGGACGTCGGGCCCTCAGACCACCCTCATGAAGTATCTTCAGTCACACTAGTGGCCAGCGGGAGGTCATTTTGTTGGGCTCTGGCAGTGCTCATCCTATTCCTCCTTGCACAAAGCATCAATCCTACTGATGGGTTAAGGACCTTCTATAGCCCTGTCCAGCTCCACTGCAGTAACTATCTGTCTCCTGGAATCTCCTCCATGCTCTTGAGACTGTGCTGAGAGACACAGTAAAGTATTAAAGTATTACTGGTATATCTGTGAAGGTTCTCAGTCATCCAGGTCATTGTAGTCAAAGGAGCTTGCAATGACCTGTTCTGAAGAAGCTTCTCAGATGATAGGTGAAACGTCTTCAAGCAACTTCAAGAAGTCCAGACGCTTTTCTTTGCAAGCTCCTTTGACTATTACTAGTATAGTAATATATAAAGAAATATGAGAAGAACAGGGGGCAGAGATTCTCCATACACAGAGAAGGAATTAGAGTATCATTAACAACTTTAGTAATTGTTTCAAGTGAAGAAAGTGACTAAAATGGTTTGGAAAGTTATTCTTCTTCAAAGTGTTTAGACAAGTTAATAATTAGAAAAGCATTGAGTTGGGATTCAAATTAATCTTACTATTCATTGAAATTCTGCAAAAATATAACAATTAGCAACAGCTGTTAAACTAAAATCAAACTTTTATAGCATGTATGGCACAACTGCAAGATAGTTAAGTTTAGAATAAGTGCTTATTGACATCTTCCTAACTCAGTGTAATTGATTTTGAAATTGATTGAAAAATGTATTGCTGTTTGTTTTATTTGGTTATCCATATATAATTAAACAATAACAATGTTTTCTTTTTTTGTTTAACACTGATTCAAAGCACATGGGGAAGCTCAAGAATTCTGAGTACTACATAACCGCAAGCTCTACAAATATGCAGTGGTTGTTCAGATTAATAAAACTCAAATATGCCATACTTGTGCGGTTTAAGTATTTGGTTATTGACAAATACACATATGCCTCACATTTTTAGAAGACGTGGTCACATTTCACTACAATCATCACATATTATTCTCCCTGTCTTCTGTTGGACCTGTTTATGTGTGCAGATGTTTTTCTCTACAACACACACACTTTCAGAAAAACAAATAAACACATGACTGTATATTGGTACCAGCCACCTGTGCATTTTAAACACACACACACACACACACACACACACACACACACACACACACACACATCATGGTTGTTACAGCTGTTGAGATCAGGTTGCAGAGTATCGTGCATACTGACTCCAGGTGGGGTACAGTAATGTGTGTCCCAACATAAGTGCAACAATACCCTGCTGCAAACATACACACACGTGTACACAGACATTCTGGGCCCATATGTGCGCACATTGCATTTGCTCTCTCTTTCTCTAAAAACTGCATTCACACACACCCCAGCGACAGCCAAACCTCCCTGCTCTCTGGAGTGTGCAATCGCACACGCGATCAAGAGGTCAAAGGTTATTTGAGGGAAAGTGCCAGCTGAGAGGCCAGCAGTGACACAGACCTCCTGAATTTCATGAGTGCAAGTTTGCTAACACAGTGTTATATCCCCAAAACAAGTGGTACATTTTCTTTATATTAGCAAAAGTGCCTTTAACCTTTTTTTAATCATTTTCCCCTGGATTGGCACTGAACAGACTGTCATACCAAAAGCCTCTGCTGGCTGTAACCCAGTCCATGCTTTATAATTCAGGTATTAGTGTATCTCTTCACACTGGACCCAGGAGCAACAGCAAGAATATGAAAGTGACATTGAAGCCTATGTGGATCACCTTTCACCCCTCTCTTGACTCTCCTGAGCAGTGCCCCAGGCTTTTGGGAGCTCCACAACGCCGAAACCCTATCGCAGGGCCGTTGTTTTGGGGACAATAACTGCTGGTTAAGTACGGAGCAAAAGGTGTACAGTATCTCACGTATGTGCCCCGTGGTGCCTGTTACACGACTGGAAGACATGTTCACAAAATGGCTTGAAAGATGTAGAACATCTTGCCAACACCATAAATCTTCTAAAAGATGAATGTAAGAAAAGGGTGAAAATGTTGCTTTGAACGTAGTATTACTAAGGTCATTGATTAATAACACTTTATTAATACTGACGTTTGATTGTGGAAATAGTGAGGTGCTCTTTGCAGAGTTCCTCTGAGGTTCTTTCACTTTTTTCTGGTTTTTTTGACTGTCAGTTGTTGAAATTGCACTTTTTCTAACTGGCAGTTACTGAATAAAAATATTTAATTTAAGTCTCTATCAGACTTTAAGGGAAACGTCACCCTCTTGCAGAACCTGTTTGACTCTGTGGCAAACTCTCTGTCTTTGTGCCAAGAAACAGCCAAGGATAACAGCAGCGGTGCTTCAAACGAAGCTTGTCAAAACAGTCTTTTCGACTGTCCAATTTCATTGCTTTGATCTTTCAAAATAATTTAGCAGAGGGATGCCTCCTAGACCCTTTCTGCTCTATCACCCAACGTCCTATTCCACTTCAACAAACACCTAAAGTCCTGTTTGTTTGCTCTGAAAATAAACAGCCTGGGGCCTGTTTTTTGAGCTGCAGGGTGTAATCTCTGTAGTGATCGTGACATCTCCATCTGCCGCAGTTTTAGGAAAGTCAGTAGAGTTTTGGCCGATTCATATGTGCTCAGTGTGATTGATGTTCTGCTTGGAGTTGTGATCAAATGTATGAGAAGGGTAGACTTTGTGAATGTGTTCTTACACATACACATCAACAGATAAAAAAACAGGTTTGTATCTTGTTTGAAGAAGAGGTGTTTCTCTTGCCTCAGCCCTTACAGTGTCCTATGTGTCTACTGTCCTACGTGTCCATGTACTTATCCAAGTCTAAATCAATTTCAGTCGCGAAGTGTCATTTCTGGAAAAAATTTCCTCTTTAAAGCCTCGCAATTCCATCCATATCAGCTGGCTTCATCACCTGCCAGCTGTGGACTTAACAAAAAAAAACAGCCAATCTTTCTGCCAGCTTTAAATTTCCTCCACATTTTTGCTGGTTTTGACTTAGCCATTGTCTCTCTAATTGCAACCACTGGCCTTGGGGATATTTAATTTAACCAAGGTTTGTTGCAGCATGCTTGCAAGTCAGCCAGGCTTTTCTGCTTTCCTTGCCTTCCTCTCCGTGAGGTCCTGTTTATCTCTGTTTAAGTAACATCACTGAAATTGAACAAAAAAACTTCAGATTTATTACTTCACCATTGTTCTCCCGAGTTTCAAAGCTTGACACTAAACAAATGATGCAGCATATTTCACACAAACCACAAATAACGACCCAAGCTTACTTTAGGTAGAACCAGAAAAGGATAATGAGCCTGTAAGTGATTAGCAGTTTTGGGGGCAGCCAATTAAATTGTTGCCCTTTTGTGCACAATAAATGGTCACTACCAAAGTCATGAACATTTCTGTGTGGCATTAAGTGGTAGACGTTAACTGTTAGGACTGTACACACCGAGGCACTGAGACTGTCTACAAGTTTCAGCAATCATTCTACTTGTACGGCCTGCCCATTTTTTGTGACTAGAAAGAAAAGGTTGTCAACCACTGAATTTGAGAAGACAACAGAAAGCAGAGGTCTGGTCAAGCAGCCAGGTCAAGGACCTTAAGAGCCACAAGAGGCCTGCCACTCTCTGGGTCATTAATAATTAATGAAACCCGAGGCTAGGACAGAAGACCATGACTAAACACAAGAGTCCGAACAGTGAGAGCAGCGCTGGGCAGTAAGAGGAGGGGGGTGGTTATTGAAAGAGAAAAGACCCTGAATCCAACTCTGGCTTCAGTCCGTGCTTTCACTGTATGCTCCAGAGGCTCCAGACACAACAATGTGAACAACCCAGCAGCATTTGCAAACTAAGAGAGTAACAGATTTTGGTTCTAAACTCACGAGGACAAAGAAATACAGGAGGAGGGTGGAGAAAGCGAGAAAAAGTGGGGTTTCCCAGTTGGAGGGAGAAAAAACTGCTCATGGAATGAAAAACAGCATGAATATCTCCTCGCTGTTTCCCATGAAATCTTCCAGTCCTCAAACCTCTGTTCAACAAAGCATGTACTTGCCCTAGAGGTACTATCACACTGAGACCTCCATTACGAGCTCGGTTTGATGAAAGAGTTGCTAAGAGTGGGCTTAGGAGGTTTTGGCTCCTGACCCTCCCCCAACTGAACAGAAATGAAATAAGATAGCTCAACATGATATTATATAACAAGTCGTTTTTTAGGATCTGTTTGGACAAAGAGATCAGATCTCGCTTAAAAGTACATTGTTTTATTTTTCTGGTAATCAGATTTTTATGGTTATGCCATAATTTTCGTTCTTATCCAAGTTTACTGATTTTAATTATATGTTCCATATCGGATGTTTTTCATTGTTGAACATGACCACACTGGTATTTGACATTTCTTTGCTACATCATATATCCTATCAGTATCATGTCTCTAACCACAACAAAAAGTACTTTCTCCACTATTATGTCCGTGTATATTATTATTCTTGTGGCACGCTAGAGGAAATTTTCTCCCACTGACTCCTGTGGTTTCTTTGCAGACTTCATCAGATGACTGCGACCCCCATGAAGGAATCCACGAAGGAAAAGAGAGCACATATCGCCTACAGGTGACCCAGTTATACCAGAGGTTAGAATACTGGCACAAAGACTTGACAAACACCTTGGTGACCTCAATTACTGTAGTGCCAGTCCACGGTCGTGCTGTGGTATACCTAGGAACTGCTGATGGACGTCAAATACAGGTAAACAAGTCACCATCAGTGTCTTAATTTGCCTGTCAAATGCATGCAATGTATTCTACAGGCCTGCATTTATAATCTTAAAGCAGTTTCCCTATCTCACTGTTAATGTAAATGTGCCAGGATGTTGATCGATGTCGGGTGAAAGTGTCCTGCAGGAGACACAGTAGAGAAAACAACTCCAGGTGTCTTAAATAGAAGCAGGTTAGGGGAAACTATCAGCAAGCTCCAGAATCTTCCAGTTTTTCACAGTTTGCTTACCTTTGAACTATGCGCAGTGAGCTTTCAAAGAACTATGTTCTAACTAGTCATCTGAGCAAATACAGTCCCTATTTAGGCTATTAGTGCTCAGACCAGCAGTAGATTCCACACCTCTGGTCACTCTTTTTAAGGATGTTATTGGATGACTTTATAAAAGAAAGGCAGAATTTCAAGGTCCTCAGTTTATTAATTTAATTTTCTTAAAGGATGTGTGATTTGAGTTATAGAGCCAGACGTTTTTAAGCCAGAAATGGCCATATTTGAACAGCAGGGCTAAGCTATCAGCTAATGCTAGCTACACTGGTTAGCAAGTAGTTTCCACAATCTCCATGTTACACATATTCTGGAAAATTAGTAAAATATGAAATATCAATAAATTAATACTAGACTGTGACCTAACAAACTAGAAGCTAAAACTTTATCTGAGAATTCAGAGAATTATGTTAAATATACTTTCAAAATCATACCTTATAAGCACAGCTAACAGCAATAAAAACACAAAAAAATAACAGTACTTTTGTGGCTACACACCTCAAAGAGGTCGCTACTCTGGTAATGCATACAGTAACTTTAAGCCTTGATAGAAAAGTACAAAAACATAAGTTTAAAAGGAATCACATTTAAGACTAATAAATACCACATGCAGTCATTTAGTATTTAATACCAATGCACCTGAAGTTCAAATATTTAGCCTGTAAGAGGTACTTTAGCTAATTAGAGTCATGCAAGGGCAGATTATCAAGGTAAAACATAACATTTTGGCTTTCAGTTTAATTAAGTCAATATGACAAGCCTGTGTAGCTGCATCTTGGACTGTGACTCACCATCTGCAGCTACTTTCAGTTTTCTTGTGGTGCTGAAGTCATTTACTCGGACAATAAAACTATGCATGCAGGGGTTGCAGCTGAAAATACAGCAAGTGCAGCAAGTGGTGCATTGGTGTGTCTGTAAAAAATAATGGCAAAAAAAAAACTGTGGCAAATGGAATGAAACGCATAAAGTAAACACTAAATTACCTCACGTGTTTTTGAAACACAAGAATGAGAAGACGCATGGAAAAGAACAGCAAGAAAGATGTGGAAAAAAGGGCTGACAGCTGCACGGAAAGGCAGAGCAGGATGGAGGAAGGGTAGAGACGATGGTAGTGGGGCGTGAGGGGGGTTTACAAGTCGAACGACACGTTGATGGTGAACGGCGAGTTTCACTGACACGTTCTCTCACATGCCACATTTCTACTCCCTGAGCGTCCCGTGCAGCTGTTGCTATGCGTTTCTGTACCGTCAAACACCACCACTCCAGCCCCTCCTTCAGTTCTGTTTTTGCGTTTTTGTGGCTGCCTGAATTGGATGTGGTTCATTGTTTTAGCTAAAAGTCTGAAGAGGAGACCAGCTGTAATGCACTGCAAAGCTCGCCATTTCATTTGTTATTGCGTACAAATATCTTTTTCTAAAAACGGACCAAAGAGGGACATTAAAGTCAACAGTGAGGAGGGAAAGACGTTGATCAGGAATAGTGGTTAAAAGATATTTCCAAGGCATGAAATCCAAGTGAACAAAGAAAATTTTGTGAAAATCATTAGGAAGATATTGTAAGATCATAAAAAAATTATGAGTAAACCTTTTGCTTTTCGGATTGATCTTCTCTCATTCATGCTTTTACCTACTTTTAACCCGTGGAGTGCAACAGTCTTGCTTGCTGTGGGTTAAAAATTTCCATCAATCAATTTTTTAGCAGAAGAAGCACCTTCCCTATAAAACGTCGAGGGAAACTCTGGTTTTCTAGTCACAAAGGTGGGAAATGTATGGGTGCAAACATTGCTTGTGAATTTTAGATGCACTTGATTTTAACACAAACTGCTTCAAAGCTATTTCAGTTGCTCCTTTGTCACAAGGGGTCATAAAATCAGGTATCTCAGATGTTATTCCTAACAAAACCACAAAAGGTTGTGTCTCCACCTGGAACCAAACCACTATAGTCCCACTTCACCGTTTATCTATTCTAACCACTTTGTGTTTACCATGGAAATTTTGTTGGCTCACTGGCTCATTAGCTTTTCTTGTCCTAAACTGGGAAGGCGTACATTTGAACTGATGACCTTCTGGCCACCTGCTCAGTCTCAGCCCAAGCTATGCAACAACAAGAAGCTGTGAGAGGTGGTCGTCTTTGCTATAGTGGTTCATTTCATTGTTAGTGCGGCAGAAAGAATATGTCAACTTTTCATGTATCTCAGTTTCCTGGTTGTTCCCAATGGACAAGGTGAGAGGGAACATAGGGTAGAGGCAGTGAAAGAAAAAGAGTGTTGTTCACCCCGATGGACTCCATTCTGGCTCAGGAAGTGTTTCCCTCGACTTCAGTTAGGCCACTGTGGGAATAACACAGTAGCTGTGTTTATTGGCCAAATTTCCCCCCTGCCTGCTTAATACAATAAGCTGTAATTTACGCCGCCATTCCCTCCAGAGAGATTCCTCTTGTATGGCCTTGTCCCCAGAGGAAAGCTACCTATTATATTCAATGATACAAAGCTAATGTTGATCATGAGGCCCAAACAGTGGGAAGAATGATGCAGGAAAACCAGACATTTCTAAGGGTGAGGGTGAGGGCAAGCCGTGTATCAGCCAACCAACAAAATCACATTTAAAACTTACAATGCACAGAACTGTAGGGATTTACGGGACACTGACCCACACAAATGCACAGAAGTGGAAACTGATTTACTGATTTATTCATGTTTCTGTTTTCTCATTTTGCAGTAACTTCTCATTGAGGGACTCTTACTAAACTCAAATGAGGCAACAAAGTATGGTTAGCCAGTCATTACATGTCAGGTCCAGATTGACAGAGGTAACAGTGTTTCTGTGTGAGCGCTTCAACTGAAGCGGGTCTAATATCAACAGTGTAAATGCAAAGCATCAATTAACTTACAATAAGCAGAATTTACTGTGTAATAGTGCATTTTGTAACTTTTTTGGTACTGAACCAGAAATCACAACTATAACGCAGCCCTTGTTCCTGCAGGGCCCTGTCAATGTGTTGGGGATATGCTGGACATGATTTGTTGTGTTTCCAATACCACAACTCTCTTTTTTGAGTATAAATAGCGTTGTGGAGTTGATATGGAAAAAAATGTGTGTAGGTGGGTGAGTGTATTATTTAAAAGGTTTAATGGCACTGGTGTAACCTCACACCCTATTAGAGACCCTGTTCTGTGCAGCTTGCTGCAAGGTCTGTAATTGCAGCACAACCACAAGTGATGAATGGTGTTCCAGGTGTTCGGTGCGTGTGCACGTGTGTGGGGAAAATTGATGTGCTTTCGATCATTTCTTGAAGCTCTGTTGATATTTGATGACATGTGGTCATGTATTGCATGTAAGTACAGTAAATTGTATTGCAAGCGTCAAGCTAACTGATTGTCAAAAGTGTCAGAAGCATTCATTCTAACCATCCATCACCTTTTGGAAGTTATGGCCGCAGCACCTGAAAGCACTGGAAGGATCTGTAAAATCCCCTGGCTTCCCAAGTTTGGAAAACTGTGCATTCACAGCAGTGGGGTGTCATACATGGTATGTTCATATCTAATCAGCCAGTCACATTTCAGCAACTCGTTACATTTATTGCACTTCAATTCAGGCAAACAGTTGCCTAAAGGTGCTTTATATTGTGAGGTAAAGCTACGATAACACCCCAACAATCAGACGACCCCTTATATGTGTTTTGGCGACAGTGGGAAGGAAAAACTCACTTTTTACAGGAAGAAATCTCCAGCAGAACCAGCCTCAGGGAAGGGCAGTTGGGGGCGAGGAGAGGAAAACGGGACAAAAGACATGCTGTGGAAGAGGGGCAGAGATTAATAACAACTAAGAACTAAGAACACAAAACTAAGGCTACAGTTGACACAGGTTCAGCACAATGAATAATAGAAGACTGAAAAAATGTTGCCTTGTTTGATAAGTCTCTTATCTTATCAGGTTGATAGGGTCAGGATTTGACATAAACAATATGAGAGCATGGATCCATCTTGCTTGTATCGCCAGTTATTGGTGATATTCATGGTGGTATAAAGGCGGCAGACTTTGGCCCCCTTATTACTAAGTGAGCATTTTTCAAAGCCCACTGCCAACCCAAGTATGTAGATATTCTGATGGGCTGCTTCTTGCAGAACTGTGTCACAAAGCTCAAACATTAGTCAAACTGGTTACTTTAACATGGCAGTGAGTTCACTGTACTCACAATGGTCTTTACCGTCACCAGATCTCAACCCAAAATAATACCTTTGGGATGTGCTGGGACAGAAGATTTGTCTCTCGGATGTGATGCCGACAAATCTGCCAAATCTCCAAAATCCCTGAGGAATGTTAAGGGTAGAAAAAAGTGCCTTGGTACAAAGGCAGGGTACATGAAGTACTGCCAGACTATCAAAATGTGGCTAAAAGACGAATCTGAGACATTTAGATCAAATGGTCACTAAAGTTTTTCAGGAGATGAAAAAATGCCAGCTTCAGTATGAGGACGCCATGTTTTGTCAGAGTCCAGCTGTTGTAAGCAAACTTCCTACTCCATTCACGGATTTCTATAGTTTCATTACTGTGTCTTTGTTAGTGTTTGAATACACATAAATCATGTTAATGAGAAACCTTTGGAGTTAATTTAAGACTCCTTTGTGGATATTGTGTTTTGCATAGGCTTGGTGAAACGGGTACTCGGCTGTTTTGTTTACTAAATAATGTTCCAGACACGTAGCTCTTAGAGAAAATATCAAAATGTATAATGGTGTTTGTTGGGCTGTTTTTTTTTTTCAACTGAAACAATCAGTTGGGGAAATGTAGCATTCCATTTATTTTAACACATGTTGTGTTGGTAATTATATTACAAAATGCTATAAATAATTGTCCAGCCATTTAGATTTTCTGAAATTGGCTAATAACATTTATATTTAGTCCATTCCCATTGGTATACTAGGTTAAGACAGATTATAATTGCCATTGGTTACACATGTGAAGTTCCTGTTTTGGAAATTTCGAGTATACATAGAGTGTGTGTGTCAACTCTGCTTTGCACAATAGATCTTTTAAAGTGAGCCAAAATCCAATGAAGAATTGCCTCAGGAAAGATGACACATTCTGGATCGTTTTCCTTCATGTCAATAAAAAGTCAATCTTCCAGCGTTGCTATTGTTCATATAATGTTTCCCAAGTTTCCCCTGTTATGAATAAATATAGCAATAATGAAAAACAGAAGTGACAAAGGAAAAGAACCCCACCTCCACCTACTTATCAGGTGTCCTCATCTGACTTGAGCGCTGATTGCTTAAAAAATGGGGGTTGGGTAGTGGTGGGAGGTGTGTGTTGGGTGCTAACGCAATGTATTGTTGTACATTTGTTTTTAAAAAAGAGAGAGAGAACTGTTTAATTCAAGTCCTGTTTCTATCGTCTCTTAGAAAGTAGTACTCTTGTTACTAGATCATTTTGAATGGTGTCAGGCTACATTTTTGTTTGATAATCGTCTCCGGGTGGCTTCTTCTTCTGTTACATGTTGCTGTCAGTTTCAGCTTATATAAGCAGTACCAGAGTTGGGACTATGATGATGATGTTGTCGTTATACAGACGTGAACAAATTGGTTGGTACCATCTCTGAAATGACTTATAACTGCCATCTCGTGTTGTTTATTCCATATTTAACACATATCTGACTTTATTTTTGATTTCTGATTCAGTTAAATATTTGATACAATTAAAGAAATGCAAACACGCCATAATAATAATAATAATAATAATAATAATAATGGATTGCATTTATATAGCGCTTTTCAAGGCACCCAAAGCACTGTACAATTCCACTATTCATTCACTCTCGCATTCACACACTGGTGGAGGCAGCTACAGTTGTAGCTACAGCTGCCCTGGGGCAGACTGACAGAAGCGAGGCTGCCATATCGTGCCATCGGCCCTTCTGGCCAACACCAGTAGGCAGTAGGGTAAAGTGTCTTGCCCAGTGTAGTGTCTCCACACTGCATATTTTCAGCTGTTCCCATGGATGTTCAATAGAAGATTAAGATCCTGGCTCATGGAGGACCATTTAAGTAGTCCAGTGTTTATTTTCCAGCCATTCTTGAGTGCTTTTAGCTTTCTGTTTTGGGTCCTTATCCTGTTTTAGGACCCACAACCTGGGGCTAAGCTTTCTGACACTCCATGTTCACAGTAGGTACACTAGGTGTCCTTTGTTAAAGCTGATAGAAAAAAATCACCAGTTTTACCTCAGTCCAAAGGAATATGGGGTTTGTCAACATGCAGTTTCGCTTTTTTGTATTTTTCCATCAGCAGAGGAGCCCGCTTGGTTCTTCTTCCATGGAACCCGTTATTGTTTAACATGCAGAGGATGGGGTGATCAGATAGTGACATGGCATGACATTTTGAATGGCTTTCTTTACTCTTCTTCCACCATCCACACTATCACTTCTGATGAACCTGGGTTGTAATTCTCCTTCCGTACACATCCTGGAAGGTTGGCTTATATTTTGTAAGAAAATTGGCAACCGTGGTCACAGGAACACAAAACCTCTGGAGGTAGTCTTAACCTTTAATATCTATAATCTTCTGTCGGAGATCCACAGACAGCTGTCTCCTTTGCTTTCTCTGGTTAATGTTCAGTATGTTGCATACAGTGATACCTGATTAAGCAACAGCCAAAGCCCCTTTAGGATAACTGCAGTAATGTTTCCCTCTTTTAGGTGTTGTTCTCCCGATTTGCCTCTCCCCATGTCAACATCCACCTGGACTCAAGACCTGTCACCGCCAGTGTAGCACTGCTCGATGCTGACCATTCAGATGGAGCCATTCTGATGGCCACAGGAAACAAGGTAAACCACTAATTATGGAATGCGCCTGTGCCTTTTTTGTTTGTTTGTTTTTATATTAAGTTCTTTTGTTCTGAATTCTGCCCACCTAGATCACTAAGGTCCCTTTAATTGGCCCCGGCTGTGGTCAGCTGACCACATGCATTTCGTGTTTGTTGTCGTCAAGAGTGACAGAATGTGGCTGGTGTGATGGACGCTGTACAAGAGCAAGCGAGTGCACCTCCTCCATCTGGACCCAGGACTACTGCACACCTGAGATTACCAAGGTAACCACAGTACACAAAGGTTGTGCATGTTTTGCGTGTTCATCATTAGCCACAGGCATGATTTGGTCATCCAAAATGAGCACTATTAAAGCTCATTGATATTTCAGTTTTTAGGTTTCTTCTATATGTTCTTCAGTGGTTCTGAAATAAAAAGCAAACTTAAGTAACTTCTCCTGACTGTGTTTCCTTAACCATGTATCATACAATCACACCATGCTGTGTTCATACCTTGCACAGGCTGTCTCTTACTCTTCTCCTGCCAAATACTGTTCATGTAACCTGTCTGTTGAGCCTTTCATCTGCACGTGTTTGCACTGTATTTGTATAGTACTTACGAAAGTTAAGGTGCTTCCTGAGAGGCAGACGTTTTACAGCTGCACTGAACTACTAAACTCTACTCTGGCATTGTCAGACTCAACTAAGCTCAGCTGGCTCAGCTGGATTCCATTCTCTCTGACTTTAATGCTACACTCCATGCTGCTACTCTGCCTTCATTTAAACACACACACACACACAAAATGGCAGCTGACCTCCATTGCCCTAAATGTACTTCTAAAAGCACCTTTTGTGCTTGAAGGTCTTTTACAAGACTTGGCCTCAATCCAGAAAAGCTGAGTGGAAGTTTCTTGCACAGCAGTCGTTGCCTGGTTGTTACCTTCTGAGGGTTGTTACTTACTCTTCTGCATCATGTGCTCAAAGTGTGTGTGTGTTTTTGTTTTGTTTTTTTCTAAGAAGGAAACCAGTTGTTTGAAAAAGCTTGGTATTGAGCAGTTTTTAGAAATGGACAAAATTAAGTTCAGAATTCAACTGCACACTTCTTTACTTTCTACATCTCATCTCAGAACATATTTATAGTATTGCAGATGTCTGTTAAGTTCAGGGTCCACATCTCAATTTTATGGGAAGAAAAATGTCAAAGGGATTGTTTAAAATATGTTCTTTATGAATGCATTAGGTTAGTCCAGCCTCTGGACCAATACGAGGCTCTACTGTAGTGACGATTTGTGGCAAGAACTTTGGCTTCGACAAGACAGAGAACTTCAAGGCTTCCATGGTAACCGTGGAGGTGGCAGGGGCTTCCTGTAAACTGTCCAGGCAAGAAAACTCCAACAGGTATGCTTGTGTTTTAGTAAAGAGTGTTTTTTGGGGTTGGGAGTGTTAATAAATGTTGTGCATGTGTTTTGTGCAAGTTGCACTGGCCTGCTGTGACGTATTCGAACAGCACTGGTTCTGCACAGTATCTGAAAAGCCAACTTTTAGAGGAAAAGGGAGAGCCAGAGTGTATGTTAAGTGGTGAGTGTTTATGAAACAAAGGGACCACTACACTGGTGTCCTATAGGGGGAGAGCGCATTTATTAGGGGTTATTGTGTTGAAGGAAGAATGTTAAGAAGCCCCAAACACCCCCACCCCTAACTCTTTTGCAGCCTGCAACATTCAACACATGACTCCCTTAACTGAAAAATTGCTGGGAAAAATCGCTGAATGCAGACTTTCCGCTTTCCCAAATCCACTGGGGCCATGTCCCATTCAGAAGAACCCTTTTGCTACAAACAACCTCATTACAAATTGGGGGGAAAATAAAAACACTGCCCACACAATCCCATGAAAATTGTGTCTTTGTGCATTCCTGCAGGGCAGTGGATGATCATTGAATTAAGCTAAATGCCGGCTGGCTTGGCAGGGTATAATGCCTGATCTATGTGTTGTTTGGGGGGGGTTGGCTATAGGTGGACTGAGATGCACTGTTCCCCGGTGTTTAATGGGAACCTCACCCCATCAGGAGATGTTGTGAAGGTCACCAGTGGCCAAAATGTGACCAAGTTCAAGGGTTTCAATTTTGTGGTAAGACTACTTTTTTCCTTCTTTTTGGTATCACTGTTTTGAAAATGTCAGTACTTTACAACTGATTCTTGACATGTAAAAATGGAACATGGTGATATCACATGTTACCAAGTGTACTTGATGATGGTAAAGCTGCTGTTTAAAACTGTTTAGGATTGATTTGTAATTCTTCGGTTCTTACGATTCTTAGAGTCAGTTTCAAAAACTATATATTTTTTACCCACAGAGTGGGTAACAAACTTTATACATACCTGTTATTAAAATGCATCTTGGGCTACAGCCTTGTGCAAAACAAATGGGTAGTGATAACTGCGCGCTTATGAACTGGTGCATCACTGCTTAATTTCCCTGGGGTGATAAATGTCAGACAAGTAAGCGGTCCTAAAATATCAACTGAACTTCTTGTACACTGCTAGAAAGTTAACTTGCTCTCAAGTTTTCCAAACCGCCTCAGAATGCCATCACTGATGATCACATGAACAAGTACTTGATATATTGAAAATAATAATTTATATAATTGTAATATTACTCGTATTCACGATAAATAAATTCATATGTAAGGTAGAGACCCAACAGTAATACAAAGAAACCCCCAACAATCAGACGACTATGAGCGAGTACTTGGCAACAGTGGGAAGGAAAAACTCTCTTTTAACAGGAAGAAACCTCCAGCAGGCTCAGGGAGGGCATCTATTTGCTGCAACTGCTTGGGGTTTAGGGGCAGGAGACAGGACAAAAAAACATACTGTGGACACAGAGAAATGAATAACGCATATGCATGGTGAGTGAAAAGATCTGCGAAAAAGTGGTGCTCAGTGCAACATGGGAAGCCCCCAGCAGCCTAGGCCTATTGCTGCTTAATTAAGGGAGGATTCAGGGCCACCTGAGCCAGGCTTAACTTCTAGGCTTTATCAAAAAGGAAAATTTTAAGCCTAATTTTAAAAGTAGCAATGTCAAAATCCTGAGCCCAAACTCAGAGCTCCTCTTTCAACATGATATATGATAAATATGGAGAAAACCCAGCTCTTGTAAATATTTAGTTTACCCTCCATCATTAATAACACCATTTAGTTGATATTGCAGCACCATGGAAGAGGATCTGATAGCTAGATAAATCTGAAAATCGTGAGCACTAAAATCTCCATGTGTTCTTCATAAATCCTGGGTACGTTCATACCTTTACTTTGTAGTCCAGTAGTGATCATACCACATGTTAATGTCAATGCCAGATTAAAAAAAAGTTGGTGGTTGTCTCCTTCTCTACCTGTAGGACCCTGTGATCAGTGACATCTTCCCAACATTCGGGCCAAAGTCAGGAAACACCATGCTGACCATTACAGGAGCAAACCTGGATACGGGAAGCAAGCGAGAGGTGACAATAGGGAATGCAATCTGCAACGTTCAGAGGTACGATCACTCTTTTTTTCTTAATACTGCCTTTGTTTTCTGTTTGGCTTACACAGATATATTGTCTGCATGGATAATTTCATGTTAGCCTTTTTAGTTGTGGGCTTTTGGGGAGGTTTTTTTCATGTCATCAGAAAAGAATATACAAGTGTTTATTGTGCCTTAGCATTACTTTCATTTTAGGGAGACTTTTTTGCCTAGCATTAGCCTTTGTAGAAAGGCTAATAAAATTAAATGATCTTTTTTCAGTTTTTCACTATCTCTTGTTTTTCTTGCTCTTGTCCTCATACCTTTTTCTGCTCTACAAGCAGAATTACCTGCAGGACCGATGAGAAAAATGCATGAATAGCCTCTTGGACAATGCTTACCATTGTACATACTAAAAAAAAAACCCAATACATCATTTGTTTTTACTCACTCACCCTGACCTCATCTTTATCACCACCATCAGCTGGTCATCCAACATGGTGACCTGTAAGACGCCACCATATGCTGTTCTCTCAAGCCAAACTGTGAAGCTGACAGTGGATTCGGTGGAGCGCCGCGCCCCTATGCAGTTCACCTACAACCAAGACCCAATCATCAACAACATCCAGCCCTCACGCTCCTTTGTGAGGTTAGAGTTTAGTTTATTAAGATCCCCATTGGCCCCTGCGATAGCTGTAGCTACTCTTCCTAGGCTCTGACGAACTTTTCAACAAAAAACCTTTTTCATATCTAAAACAGTCATTCAAATTATTCATAATGAATTCTGATATCATTTATAGCCACAACTGTGTGATGGCCAGAGTTGAACTGCTTACTACATATTTAAGCCCATTTCTTAAAAAAAAAAAAAAAAAGTTGGGAAGCAATGATTTACAAATCTCATAAATTTTATTCACAGTAGGGCATAGAAAACATTTCAGCTGTTTAAACTGAGGCATTTTACTATTTCACAAAAAATATTAGCTTTGAATTTGAGGGCAGCAACATGTCTTAAAAAGGTTGCAATGGGAGCAACAAAAGGCTGGAAATGTAAGTGGTGCTAAAAAGAAACAACTGCAGTTGTCAGTTTTATTCATATAGCTTAAAATCACAACAACAGTTACCTCAAGGGGCTTTGTATTGTAAGATAAATACCCTATAGTAATACAATACAATAATTAGGCATCTAATTAGGTCTGTTGGCAATAGGTCATTATCATAATTGGGTATGAAAGAGCATCTTAGAGCTTGGAAGAGTTTCTTAGAAGTGTAGACGGGCAGAGTTTCACCCAAAATACTACACCTTCAATTGTGATAAAATTCCAGAAGAAGTTCCTCACAGTAAAGTTCAGAAGATTTTCAGTATATGGTAATATTATCAAAAGATTCTTAGAATTGGGAGAAGTCTGCGTTCAAGGTACAAGGCAAACACTCAATACTGGATGCCCGTGATCTTTGGGCCTGATTCTGTTGTGGGGTGTCCTGAGCCCATGCAGTGGTGTCACTGCATGGGCTCAGGAACACTTACAGAAAACACTGTCTGTGAACAAAGTTCACCATCACATCTGCAAATGCAGATTAAAAGTGATAGCGACACAGTGAAGAAGCCATATATGAACATGATCCAGAAAGGCTGCTATCATGGGCCAAAGCTCATTTAGACAGCTAGAATCCTCAATCTGACAGAAATGGTAAAACATTCCTCTCACATTTTTCTTCTATTGTGAATAAAATATGTTTGAGATTTGTAAATCAGTGCATCCTGTTATTATTTAAATTTTACCGAGCATCCCACCTTTTTTTTGTAAGTGGAATTGTATTTAGTTTGGATATCATTTTGCAGTCTCAGCAAATTTCCTCTGAATATAAGCTGAGACATATATTTCTTGACCCAAGATGAAGTACGAAAGAGTGAGTTGGCGTTTCGACTGCCGATTAATGCTTTAGTTTTTACAGCAGTAGGAAATGAGTGGGAGGTGATGAGTGGCTAAACTGCTAACGCTAACAGCTGGTCACTCCCTGTAGGATTCTACAGTTTCCCCTTCTGATGCTAATGCTAATATCCTTTCTCTCCCACCTCACTGTAGCGGAGGCTGCACAGTGTCGGCTCATGGTTTTTTCCTCAAGTCCGGCCTTCAACCCATGATGCTTGTCTCCATTGGTCAGAATACTGAGACCTTCCATGTGGTAAGTACAATTCGGATTTTAAACATTAAAATGAGAAATCCATTAATTGTATTACAAACTTAAAAAGTGTGTTCACGAGCTTTACACAGTAAGTTTATGTTGGGTGGAACTCGTACTGTGGAAGTTGCATGACTGCAGAAACTGGCATTGATATCAGCAGTTGGGATGGGAGTTTATTTTAAATCCTGTTGTCAGTGAATCTATATTTAAGTAGATGAAGAAATGCAAGTTTGAAATTTGGTTTTCCACTGGTTTGAAAAATACAGTCTAGAGATGATGATACTTTGAGATGGCCACCTCTCCTTCTTTGGTTTTGTACATCAGTTCAAACTTCAATTCAACATAATAGAAAAAAGCCACTGTTTAAAGCTCTGTGGTTTTTTTCAAAAAATCATGAAAATGTAAACATGAATATGTCATGTAAGCCTTTAGGTTCCTAATTTACGTTTCTGAGTTTAGGTCTTGAGGCTTCTCATATCCTGGGCCGCATTAAATCACATGATGAACAGCAGCAGGCGAAATGGAGAAAAATAAACATTCCAGTGCCTCACTATCACATGCATGGTATTGCCATTATGCATACCCACGCTTCCACAAACCTCTTAGAAGAAAAAAAAGATTTCTCCACAATAGTAAAAAGCTAAAGTTTCAGACAGACATGAGAAGAAAGGAAATGGAAAATCCACAGTCTGATCTGCAGGATCCAGCTGTAACCTCTGACTCACGCACAGTAGCAGACGCAAAGCCTTTAGGATGCTCTGGCTCACCTCACCTCCGTCAGGTTTTATTCCACTTATTGCACGAAAGTGATACGCACACACATACACGTACACACACACACCACTTTACAGTGAAAGCCTGGAGGTGTTTTAAATTATACAACCTGACACACACACACACGGCTTTCACCACGCTGTCTGTGGCCCTTTAAAATTGCTAAAATTGATGTAGCTCAATTATAAAAGCCTTAAGAAGTTGTTAAATGTATATAAAATGTCATCCAGGTCATAAGTCAAAGGCAAGGGACTGGTTTGAGTTACAGTGACATTTCTACTGACTAATCCGGCCCATTAGACTCTTGATAAATGACATTTTATAGCTCATATATTATATCACCTGAAAAAGAGGATCATATTTGAACAGAGGGAAGCTGTACAATGTAATCATTAAGGTTAAATGCACTTTTTTTCTACCAGTCCACATGGCCTTAGTGTTATACTTCCTGCATTTGAGAGTATTTGAGGGTCTGCCTGGGTCCAAGTAAATGTCATCATCAGAAAGTGAAATGTGGCTATCCACTTACCCTCTACATTGTTGTGACTGCTCTGACTTACCCATGCAGACATTACGCTATCCATGCATTACGCTACAGGTTATTAAAATGACTTTGTCCACAATGTGTGCAGCTGAGATTATATAATTTCATCTAGGACATCTTCCCGAAGTGCCAGTGCAGTTACACTGTGGTTCACTGCAAAATGACATTCAAACTATTTCACATTGTAAGTCAGAGTGTTTTTATGGATGATATTACTGAATGGGATGGACAGTTTTGCTTCACTTCCCAGCAAAAAGATGAAGATCTTCAATGTAAAGCACAGGCGAGAGAAAGGGGAAAAAAAACTTATTGGCGAGTGTTTTGCTGTCTTAGCAAAGTTTTCATGTTGCAGCCAGAATAATTCAGTCCTGTCTGAAGTAACAGTGCTAACCGCATAAACTACCCAGCATGGTTTCCGACGATGTGAACTTACTGATCCTCTGATCCACTCTCATAGTGCACTTGGATAACAGTCTCACGGCTTGGGTTTCATTGCAGTTGCTGTTAAAATGATACCATTTTTTCTCCTTTAAGAGAGAAAGTAAATTAAATAAGTTTAACCTCTTCTTGTCCTGCCTTCAGCTGAAACTAAACAGAAACTGTTGCTCTTACTTTCCTGTAACTTCTCCAATTGCATATTCGGTTGGGAAATGGTTCTAGCAAATGTTCTTTGAGACTAAACGTGGCGTGTTTTTCTGGTGATTCAAAACAAACAAACAGGTCCTTTCACACAGGGAATGTGTGCCCTGTCTCTTTGTGTGTTGTTTGCTTTAGGGAGGCGGTTTAAGGGCAAGAAGTGTAATGATGTTATCTGTTATCCTGAAACGCTCCTGCAGGTTCAGTCAGGAGATGATAATAAGCTTGGTAAATACACACGAATACCTGAACAAAACACCTACTCTAATGGAATAAGACCTCGATGTCAAATCTTAGTGGCAGAATATCCTTTTACCTGTCTTTGTTTTTCTGTCACACTCTCAAAAACACACACGCACACACACACACACAGTCTGCACTGTCTCATCTTTCATTTTCCCTTTCTGTGGTCATTGACCTGCGTTCAGGTCATCACTTGATGGGTCTCAAGGGAGCTCAGGCTTCATTACACACCAACAGCATTCAATTCAATTCAATTCAATTCAATTTTATTTATATAGCGCCAAATCACAACAAATGTCGCCTCAAGGCGCTTCATAGATACAGAGAAAAGCCCAACAATCATATGACCCCCTATGAGCAAGCACTTTGGCGACAGTGGGAAGGAAAAACTCCCTTTTAACAGGAAGAAACCTCCGGCAGAACCAGGCTCAGGGAGGGGCGGCCATCTGCTGCGACCGGTTGGGGTGAGAGAAGGAAGACAGGATAAAGACATGCTGTGGAAGAGAGACAGAGATTAATAACAGATACGATTCAATACAGAGAGGTCTGTTAATACATAGTGAGTGAGAAAGGTGACTGGAAAGGAAAAACTCAATGCATCATGGGAATCCCCCGGCAGCCTACATCTATTGCAGCATAACTAAGGGAGGATTCAGGGTCACCTGGTCCAGCCCTAACTATATGCTTTAGCATGAGCAGATGCAACTCTGAAATTAGCCTGATGATCCAAAATTACTAGTTCCTATTCCTACTTCATCCATCAAGTAGACGGACCTCCCAGTGTAGCTGTTATCACTGCGTATTTTGTTGGCGAACTTCCACTGAGTTCCTCTGAGAGACAGTAGGTTTTTTCTTGGTTTTTTTAATTCCTTTATTATTTTTCTTTCTTCATTAGTGTTTCTTTAACATCCCCTCACATGTCGATGTCAACTGCTTCAATCATTAATCTCCAGTATGAAAAAAAAGACGATCTGTCCACTTCACGTGCCAAGATTTGCCTACTTCATGTTATTTTGCCTTTTGAGTTACACTGACATTCTCTGTTCTCTTGTCGCCACATTGCTTTGCTTTTTTAATTTTCTACCCTGTGTGAACAGTTAGCAGGGGTGTAGATTCTTGACTGACCAGTGGGTGATGCCACATCTCTGCTTAGTTAATTAAATCACGTTTTACTTCACGTGCACATCAAAAAATAAACATTGCTGAATTACAGTTTTGAAAAATGAAGTCATCAGTTTCAGTTTGTAGCAAACTAAATTTGACTGCTGTAGTTTTATGGGATGTGTAAGGCCATTTTGCTTTTTAAAGGGTTTTTTTATGTGTCACCTGGTCCTACGGTAATGGAAGCTTATATGCGGTTAGTCATGGTTTAGTTCACTTTAAAGGTATTAACACATTTTGTGACAGTGTGTGTGTCTAAGATGACTGAAGGCATGTTTAAGTGAACCTTCGACCTCAGAGATTATCGTTCATTTTGAACCGGAATAACAGACCAAAGAATAGCAAAGACGAATTTCAGGCTTTCCTGGAAAGGGCAAGAGAAAGCATGAAGTGAAATGCTTGTATAAAAAGAGCTATTATTACTAATGATTTAGGAAGGGATCATGCCCCATAGGGCTCCAGCTGTCGCCTGTTAAATTCTTTCCAGTAAACGGGATGGGTTAAGCCTTAGCCTAGGAAAGGACAGTATAAGTGTCTCATTGTAAGTCTCATTGTGTCTCATTGCACGGATCGTTCACAAATGGACAACACAGAAGTTTCTATCGCCAAGAGTAATGTGAGCCGACGTGTCATGGCTTTAGAACTGTGTTCATGTGATCAGCTTAGTGTCCGAGAAGCTGTTAAAGAATGAAAACCTGCCATCCAATCAGATGAGATCTTCAGCCCTGAGATCTTCACACTAAAACAGGTTGTAGAAAAAAAACCAAGACCTACTGAGAAACTAACAGCAGAGATTTAGGGGTCTCAGCTAGAGCCAGAGCATAAAAAAACAGCCAGTGTTGACTTGATATCTGGCCTTTAGATCTCCAGTAAAGCCCAGTCTCAGCCAATCTCAGCTTTCCCACAAACATCAAAGAGATTTCTTTTATGCTCCATCGTGAAAAGCTGGCATGGTCACAAAGTCAAAGGAGGCTACATATACACAAAAAAAAAAAAACAGCAAAATGTCATCTGTGAATTTTCACATTGCTCCTAACACAAAGTTCGGGGAGTGGAGTTCATGATGCCAGGACTGCTTTGCTGTACTGCACCATCACAGATAGTTTGGTTTAACTGGAGGCTTCACCGCAGCCAGACACCTGTTGCCTGAATTCACAGATTGGCTTGTTTCGTGTCAGACGCCTCTTTCTATCTCATCCTGGAGGAAATAATCCTTCCAGCTGACACCTGAATGCCTCACAGAGGTTCTTTACTTTCCCATGGCCCCCCACAGCTGGTAGGTGTCTGAAAGTATTTGTTCCTGTTAGACCTGCGCTGTGGCTAAAATACGAGGCCGTAAGATAAAAGTGGTACCAGCCATTTATCAAGAAAAAACAGTTGTTGTCAACAATAAACAGGTAATTAATGCCAGATATGTCAATCTGTGGGTTAAAACATATCAAACAATTCCAAAACCTGATTTTGAGGATTTCAAATAAACTCATGTTTATTTGATAACCCATAAAGTACTCTTGCTATTATAGATAAACATATTTAATGTAGTGTAGTCCAGCTTAGTAACTGAAAAGAAATAAGTAAGAGCATATATAAAAGACAGAGTGTCTTAGGGGGTGCAAAATGCATTATATAAAAGGCTAAATGAGAAATAATAAAACTGACACTAAAAAGCCGAGCAAAGATGCAGCTGAAGTGAAGTCTTTAAACCCAAAGTGTATGACCGCACAACGCAGTGTGGTAAGAAGCAGCTCTGGTATAAATCACTCTTGATGTGACAAGCACTTTTGTACGTGGGAGCTCCGTTATGACTTGGCTTTTTCACAGGCTGTTACACTAATGATCCTTCGGGGACAGCAGAGGTTTTTGGGATCGCTGGTTCTCTCATCACCCCACAGTAAACCTCTTGGCTCACTTGCTGTCCAGCTTGCCCAGCAATTGTATTCACAGCTGCTCCCAACTTAAAGCCCGTCACCTTCTCTCCTTAAATAAGAGGAGACATCAACCAAACAATGAATCTGACTGCAGTTTCCACTAATTCACAGGATATTTTTCCTTTCACTGCACCCATGGGAGGCAAGGAGGAGGGGGTTTGCCCTTCGTCCTATTCTGTCCGCTCCTTATTGATATGTAGACGAGAGAGGTGCATTGGATTGCTTTTGTTATGAGACCTGGGAGCTACCCTCACACACTAACACACACTTTGTTTGCTTTTTGTGTTTTGATTGTGTTTGTGCACTAAGCATTTGCAGATGAACATTTCCTCTGCATGTGTTCGTATGTGTCCATTTGGGCGACTCACCAGGGAATCAGATTGGCAAACTTGTGTGAGGAAGTTTCAGCCACACTTCAACAATACTGCTGTTCCTGCAGTCAGAGCACCTCTCCAGGGAGGCAGATATCAGTCAGTATGTTAGAAGTCAGATTTCAGCCAGTTTGCCAAGTGATTTTGCGTATAGTAAACTATACTGACTCCATAATACATTGTTTCCCAACTGGTCTAACCCCATGAAAAACGCTGGTTCTTTATTCTCAAGTCATAGTCTTAAGAATTCAGATCTCCCATTGTGAAGAAAATACACTGAAAATATTAAAGAGTAAAGGGGCCTATTCTATAGTTCTTCTGATTATTTGCTCCTTGAGAACAAATGATTTGAATAGCGGGTGCATGGCGATTTCTTTGCCCACACCCATGGAGATGATTGCTCTCACTGATAGATTAAAAAAAAAACCACTAAACGTGAAGAGCAGTGAGCCGCTGCGTCCGTGCACGCCACCATCTTGCAGCCAAGATCATTAGAGATAAGAAAAAACAGTCCACACAGGGAGTGAGTCACTCAACTCACATTGCGTTGAAGATGACGGTTTGTCACTAGCAGTTATTCCAGGTTCCAGTTGCATAGATAACCCTCTAACGTATGTACAACCAGGTGATATGCTAATCACCAGTATCCTGCTTTCCTTGGCAGTTGCTTCAATTGTTTGCCTTAAAGTTTAAAAAGAAAAAATCTCCGGACCTGTCTATTTCACATCACCATTGTTTTTTTCACACATAATAATTTCAGATTGCAAAATATCATTGACATTCTATGGCTCTGCTTGCCACATTATTGCCAGACACAGACAGAAATAAAGTAAAATGATAATAGGTCCCATTTAAAGTGCACTTGGAGCTGGTTCAGGTTTCCCTGTTGCTTACAGTATAGGGAACCCAGTCTACTGTTTATTAACTGGGAGCCACTGAAATAATTGTGAACTATTTGCAGTATTCATTTAAGGTTTGAGTCCAGTATTCTCACACAGAGATTCAAAATTACTAGCAGCTGGCTGGCTGTTGGTTAGGTGCAGAGAAGACAAGGGGTGAGGTGTCTATCCATACAATCCAATCCAGCCTCCGGCACTTATTCAAATCAGCCAGCCAGCAGTCTTCATCTGTCTCAAGCAACACAAACACACACTTTGGAGGATGGAGTGAAAAAGACACACACACCCTAGCTCTAATGGGAGGAGCCAAACATATAAACAACATGGCACATGATCCATTATCATAAGACTGTGCATCTGCAAGCTGCTTTGCAACCCATCTAATGCTGATTTAATGATTTAATCAGCTCTATTCTACGCTGTTGCTGCTCCCCTCATCTCATTCAGTCAGAAAAGCATGGCGGTCGTGAAACAGACGTGTGCGGCTGAATTTTAGTCTTTATTTGGCTGTTGTGGTCTACCTGTTCTTTGTTATGCTATTACTCAGTGATTATTCAATGATTATTGACATGTCTCTTTAAGTGTCACATAACTGGCATTCAAGGCTGAAAATACAAAGGATGTTAAATATGCTTCTTTGTTTTTCAGGGGGGAAAAAATTGCACTATTGCTTTAGAGCAAGTGAAAACCATGCATGGCATATCCTACCCATTTTGGCCCTGGACACTGTCACAAGAGAGATTCTTTATTTCAAGAGTTTCACTTCCTGAATAAATAGAAGTTAAAAATCTCCATGGTGCTTCTCTGTGTTCCTAAAGAACTCCATTAAATGACAGTAAAGACTCACAAAAACATCCGTGTGCCTGCACAGCAGGTGTTTTTCCACCTCCCACTCCTGCTTTCAAGGACACATCTACTTTTGTAACCCAGAAGATAAACACAGTCTATCATTACCAGAGAGCAAATATCAACATTGATCTTTCAGCACACAGAGAAGCAAATATGGTTTGTTCTGTGAGCACCTACATGGAAGCATATAATGCCATCACACTTTCTAACAGCTTTCTGTCACTTGCATGGGTATTTGCTTTGTGTAATGGCTAAACCCTTTCTTTTATTCTCTAAGCTTGACCTCTGTACCAGAGTCTGGACATAAACCTAAATCCAGTGTTGTCTCCTTTAGTCCAAAAAATAAAACGGCATGGTTACAGGGAGAAGATAAGTTAGCAAATCGTTGTGTAATCATTATTAGCTTAAATGTGAAGGCATGTGGAAAAACAGCTTTCAGATTAGTATGGCAATTGCAGTGATATGTACAGAAACCAACATGCAGATGTTCAGCATAATAGTAGGTTAGTGCTGACCTCTGTCGTACTGTCTTTCCAGTGGATTTCCCTTACGTGAGTCTGTGGCACTCTAACATTTCATGTTTCCCTTATATAAGCACACCGTGCAACATCATATGGATATACAAAGACACAAAGTCCAGCTTTAGACCTTAAGTCAACCACATCGTGTTTAGATCTCTGCCTGGAGATGTCAGCCTCAGTGTCTCAATCCCTGTTGGATACCTTTATTAATGTTAAACAACATGAAACTCTGCCACACCTCAAAGGGCTGTTTTCTATTTTCCAAGCTGTCTGTCTCTCACTGGGGGCCTTAGCGAGCACAAAAGCTGTGAGGCCTATGTGGGTGGAATCCAACAAAGGATAAAACTCTGTTGTGCCCCTAGGCTACACGTGTAAACACAGCAGTGGCTGAAAGCAGGCACAGTCCCATGTAATGTGTTGAGTGTAAGAGAAGCTCCCAAATGAAGAATTATTACATCGTTGCTCTACAGAGTGACTGAATCAAGAGCTTAACCCAGTACCAAGAGTAGTTGAAGAGTTGCATGTGTGCAGATGTGCGTCTGTAATTTTAAAGACTGGGTCAGAGGTGCCAAAAATCAATTTGTTGTGGTTTTTTAATGGTTGCTGCTCTTTATATATCATTAAAGGTTAAGCTTAGAGCAAGCAGTCAAGAAAGGGAGTTGGTTTTATGCAGTTTGGACTATTTTTGAATGGCCCTTTTTTTCTTTTTTACACTGTTTTAAGTCGCAGCAAGCTGAGAATAGATTTCCATGAATCTAAATTGGATCATTTGAATGGTTCTTCTGTAGTCAGATACAGAGAATAGAAATAAGACATAAATCTGTACAAAGTAAGATATATTTTGATATAGTGTCTACAAATAACTTGGATTCCTTTATTTGTGAACATGTGTCTCTGATCACCCAGACATTATTATCTTAATTCCTTGCAACCTTACATCAGAGCTTGTAAGCTTCTTAATAAAAGAAACACCCTGGAGTTTAACAAGGAAAGTGTTTTTTCCCCAGAGTACCTGAGTAGTTTGCTATGGTTTTGGTTTTGTTCTGTTTTTTCAATGAACTAAAATGATCTTGAAAGGTGTCTGCATTTCCACAGTGGTCTAATGCATTTTTATCTGTCTATTGTCCCACCTGTCTTTCCACCAGAGCTGCGTGTATGGTGAAAATCAGACTTCCATCCAGTGCACAACACCCTCTCTGGTCAAACTGGGCATGCAGCCGCCGGTCATCACCAGGGTGTCATTTGTCCTGGACGGCTATTCAACTAAACAGTTGGATATGATCTATGTGGAAGACCCGCTATTCCAGGACCCTAAGCTCACTTCTAAGGACAACAAGAGCATAGTGGAGCTCAAAGTGAGGAGATTTGCACAATAAACCAACTTTTAACATTATAAACTGTCAATGTAGTGTTCAGTGAAAATTGACCCGGCTACAGTCCATAGCTAAGAAAATCTCTTCCTATGTACTGCAACAAATTTCAGTTTCAAGTTCAAGAAATGCTTTGCTCGCTTGACAAGAGCAAGACAAAGGTGCAGAATGAAAACAGAAGAAATCATTAGTGTTTGTATTCTATTCTGTATTGTTAAGTTCACATGTTAGATTGACAAGTTTGAGACAGGTGGAAGTTCACACCCCATAGTTCCTGCACTTTACCTCCCAGTGCTCACACGCATTCACACGTAAAGCCCCCCATGGTCCAGGTCAAGTGGGGAAGGAAACAATACTGAAAGAAAAACAGGATGCAGAGTCAGTTTCCCATCATTTCCATCCTCCACACCAACATCCCCATCCCTCCTCCACTGTTATACCTCTCTGTGCATGCTCTCTATTGACTTGCATTGTTGTTGCTGCTGAGGGCAAAGCTTTTGACATATTAATGCTGCTTTTTGAACACCACAGTCCCCCGAGTCTGTTGTAGGAACACAATGAAATACATATTTCTCCCCTTGTCCCTTTTTTTTATGTTGTTGATGGATTGTGGCAGCTGTGCTGAACTTCTTGCATGGGACCCTGGCTGTTTTCTTTTTTTCTTTTCTTCTTCTTCTTTCACTTTTTTCCCAGACATGACCTTGCCCCTGATGCTAAATCCACCAACACCCCACCATATATCCCCCGTTCAGCCCAGACAAACCTCCCATTTTTACCCACGGGGAGGTGGTACCAGTCATTGCACCGAAACAGGCCGCATTTAACGCCATCTGATAACCCTATTTCGCAAAGGCCTCAATGAAAGAGGCAGATGCTGGGCTCATTTAGCACCATCTGATAACTGTAGCCTCAAATGGCTGCAAATAACAGCCAAATAAAGGAATATTTACCTTTGACTGACAGCACTAGTGTGAAGCATGTGAAGGAACCGGGCTGTTGGCTTTGGCTCGTGGCCAGGCTCTTATCACTATCCTGATCACTTCTAATTTTCATTGCGACAGTTTATTTAGAGGGAATGGTACTGTGCTGTTGTTTTTAACAACCCCTCTTTGCAGTGTCTATAATATAGTCACGCTATGGGGTGGAGACACAGCATTAGAAGTGTTTTGGATAAACTTTTATTGTCTTTGTGAGCAACGTAATTGCAAGTGAGTGCATTGTGTGTGTGTGTGTGTGTGTGTGTGTGTGTGTGTGTGTGTGCGTGTGTGTGTGCGTGTGCGTGTGCATAAGAGGGAAAGTGTGTGAGTGCAGGAACAGGTGTGAGCTACCACTCTGTATCAAATTGGAAAATCCCAAGCTGTCACGCAAGGAATGTGATCATTCTCTTTATTGCCTTCTGCTGCACTCAAACAAGTGTGTTTATGTCTGTGTGTGAGCCAGAGGGAGAGGGGAAGAGAGATGTGAAATCCCAAAAACAAGAACGAGCAGAGAACACGCGGGAACAACAGAATCCTAGAGTAGGAAATGAGTGGAGACAGAAGAGCCAATTAAGCGCCAATATTTTCTCACAGCTTTCCGTCAAAGAGCACATGCTCACTAACTCAGTTAAACGCACTCGCACTCACGTGGTGAGCAGCTGCGTGTGCCTCCAGTCACATCTCAGTGGGGTGTTTGTTGTCATCCCACTAGAGTTCACGCAGCTAGAATAAGTTGCTCTGTCTTAATCTCATCAGCTCCAATAAGATGTCCAGTTTGTGTTCACTGGTTTAAATCACTATGAGTCATGATTAACTTTGTGAAGAAGAAGGATGCACCTCATTTGCTTTGGCATGCTTTCCTCTGGTTTCGGTGCCTTCTGCTTACAAATTCCAGTATGCCCTCAAAAAAAAGCCATGAATTTGCCTCCGAAATTTGGCTCCAGGAGAGAGAATTAGTTCTGCAACTGCACAAGAGAACTGTAAAATGAAGTTACTAGAACTGAATAATGCTAATTAAATATGTAAACCTTTATCTTAGTTTTAAAGTATGGTGCAATGTTGTTGAGTCCTCCTTCAATCTTCAAGTTGACCAACCTTTGGAAAATTTTGATCTTAAATGTCGTTTCTTTTTCCTATTCTCGCTCCCTCCTTAATCCTTCTTTTCTCTCTTTCCAACCCTGTTCTCTCTACTGCAGGGCGATCGGATGGACAGGGAAGCAATGAAGTGTCAGGTCCTCACCGTTTCCAACCACAGCTGTGAGAGTCTGACTCTAGTCGGAAACACTCTGGAGTGCATCGTACCCACTGAGCTACAGGTTGCCACAGCCAAGGAGCTGCAGGTGGAGGTGAGAAATATGTGCACTACACAAGCACTAAGAGACTGACGTTGTTATGGCTTCACAAATAAGGAATCAAGTTTTTAGTTTGAATAAAAACAATAAAAATGATATTTATATCCTGTATAATATACCCCTGTATAAGTACACTGGCAGCACATCTCTATACCTCCACTCAAAGTGTCCAACAGTCAGTTAACACCTCAGTTAATAAAACCTTTTTTCACTGAGTTCAACACAAACATGCATCCACACACCAAACTTACACATAACCCCCCCTTGCTAGTAATAGCAAGCTAAATGTTTCAGTCTGTATTCATTTCCTTAAAAACAATGCACGGTGCCGTGACCTGTCTCACTCATCTCTAGGATTCCAGTGAAATATTGGCCAGAGATAAAGAAGTATGTTGGTTGTAACAAACTAGCTACTTACTGGTCATAACCCTGATTCTACCTGCACAAATGCCCAAGGATGATGATGATGATGAAACAATTCTAAAAGCTATTCTGAGGTGAATGGATTTGATACAACAAAAGCCCATAAAACCACTTGTGGTGCATTTTTATGAAAGCTCCCCTCTGTTTGTATTATTGGGCTCACAGGAGGAATTTCAGCAATAAAAGGTATCATATCATATAACAGCACCTGCTTCTGAAGGAAACGAGGGTGACTCACCACAGAGCAGTAATATATTCTGATGAAAGATGGAGAGAGTATGTGCAGCTTTTTTTTAATTTCCATTAGTATTTTATTTATATTTCATTAAATTTAGTTTTAATACCAATTAACTCAGGTTTAAGTTGTTTTTTATATAATTTATTATCATTATTATTATTTATTAGTAGTAGCAGTAATAACAGAAATTATAAAATGAAAATTAGCATCGCTGTAGAAGCCATCAGTTGGCTTTAACCACACCATTTTGCCATTAGTCCATTGCTGCTGGGAGGACTCATGGGAAACGCTACATTCCTTCAGTGTTCCAGATCATTTACAGGAAACTTCAATAAGTCTGCTCTAATGCAGTCCCTAATAAAAAACAGCTCAGAAAGAGTCTTTTACACAGTGTGTTGCGTGAACAGCCTCAACCACCAGCTGTCTTGTCACTTGAATATACATCAGCACTGAGGTCACTTCTGCTCCTACTATACACTCTAGTGTGCTCACTGAGTTTTGGTCATATTAAAAATGTTGCATTTTTAAATATCAGATGCTTAATTGATACATTTTTGAGGCACCTTTGGCATGTTCTTGGGTAAGTCTGCAGGCTTTGCACAACTGTGTTTGGACAGTCTTGAACTCTTATCAGTCTGTCACGTCATGTCTTTCAACAAATGTTCTGTGGCGTAAGTCTGGGTAAGGTACTCCAGTGTTGTCATGGCCACAGTTTCAAGTCGTATGATCTCTCTTTATTTGGCCGCATTCATCCTTCCCTCACGTCTGACCTGTATCCCTGCTTGTGCTGTTGAGAATCAACCTATAGGATGCTGCAACTATCACCATGCTTCATTGCAGTGGCGATATTGGCTGGATGATGAACAGTCCTATTAAGAGTTTTATGCAACTGCCTGATGACTGTTGTCCTTCAATTTCAACTGCAATTTCTCATGTAGTTCTTTGGACTTCAAGGTTTGGTTTTTATCCTGACATGCAGGATTGTTAAAGAAAACAGTATACACCTGACCACAATCTGTCTAGAATTATTTTGCAGATATTTAGTTTGCATTTTTAGCTGGAAACACTGCAAAGTGTCGTAAAAGTGACGTTGTTCGATATGGAAGTAACATATATCACACCATGATCATATGGCACATTAAGGTTCTTAGTCGACAGATTTTAGAGAAGTACAACTCAATTATTTGTTTCTCGAGAATTTTAGTGTTTTTCGTTGTAGCCAACAGCCCTTCAATCATCATAGTAGATTTAGAAATGCCCGCTCTTGTGATGCAAACTAATATAATTTGCTGAGCTATAGACCTCTTCATGTCATCCTTAGAGATAACATCCACTCGCCTCCAGACCGAAAGCTATCTAGCTCATCACTGTTGACTTGTGAACTGGACTTCAGAGGAAAGCTTTTATCTCAGGGGAGGGTCAGCCAATATCCTTTAGCGCCACAAGCCTTCAGACACCAACACACACACATACACACACACTTACAGATATTCGCATTCATATATCCCCTACCTTCAGACATGTCCAGACAGTCTCATTTACACACACAGACAGACAGGCACGCACACTCACAAACACACACACACACATCATCCCATCTGCAGCAGCAAGCAGCAGTGGAAACCTCATTTCCACAGAACCTAATAATGGCAGAAGCAATATCACTGATGTAATCTGGCTGCAGACTGTGGCAACAGACTGTGTGTGTGTGTGTGTGTGTGTGTGTGTGTGACTGAGTGCCAGCTTCACGCTTTTAAAAGCTTTTGTGGCATGCATGGCCATATATGCATGCATGACATAGCATATGTATCATGTCTGCTATGATAGTCATTATTATTCAAGCTTCTTCCTACAGACACCATAGTGCAGTCTATAAGTATTAGAAAAATGACCCTATGCAGCTGTAGGAAAGTTAATTTGTAATAAGCTTAAGATGAGGGATCATGTTTAACATTTAGAAGCAGATCCTTCAATGGTTTCCAGTCCACACACACCAGCAGTGTTGGGCTGCAGAGGTCATGAGTTTTTTCATCTTTTGTTAGGTTGTTACTCTGAAGAAGTGTATCAATGTAATGGGCGATGTTGGCTCAAGAGTTGGGAGTTCGTCTTGTAATCGGAAGGTTGCCGGTTTGAGCCCCGGCTTGGACAGTCTCGGTCGTTGTGTCCTTGGGCGAGACACTTCACCCGTTGCCTACTGGTGGTGGTCAGAGGGCCCGGTGGCGCCAGTGTCCGGCAGCCTCGCCTCTGTCAGTGCGCCCCAGGGTGGCTGTGGCTACAATGTAGCTTTCCATCACCAGTGTGTGAATGGGTGAATGACTGGTTGTGTAAAGCGCTTTGGGGTCCTTAGGGACTAGAAAAGCGCTATACAAATACAGGCCATTTACCAATGTACACTTACAGCTCAAGTAACCACAGTACTCCCAGGTCATTTAACGTTTCTTTTATACTAAGAAATACAGTAAAAGCATCCTTCGAAGACACTTTGTCGTAGAAACACAGAACAATGAGGTGCTACCTCAAGCAATTGCTAGAACTGTGAAAACGTGTACAGGAAATCAGTCAACCCAGTGGTACTTAATTATCGTTTAAAATGCTCGTCAACCTCATGGTCAGGTGTGTTAATAAACCCCAAAAGAGTAAAGAGCAGAGCCAACACAAGAGAAAACGCATGCCTGCTTCTTATGATGACATAAATGTAAAACTATTTGTCAATAGAGCAAGGGCTGCAAGGCTATTTCATGAAGATAACTTGAGACATGGTGAGAAAGGCTGTATTCATACAAAAACTATGCATAATGAGCCCTGTCTCCAATTTGATATGTCAGGAACTCGATTACACTTACAGTGGTAACACTGCTGCTCACCAACACTGCTACATCGTTCTTCCAGCATGTAACTGTTTGAGGAAAAATGTCCACTTTAATTGTCATACTGAAAGTAATATTTATTAGAAAGTTTTAAATTAATTAAGTGTAAACTGTTTAAAGTAAACAAAGTGCACAAAGTGGGGCCTCTAGTGGATGACAGTTTGATCATATTGTTTATCCCGTGAACCATTTTCAGTGGCGTCAGGCAGACTCCATCAGACATCTTGGCAAGGTGACGCTGGCACAGGAGCAGGACTACACGGGCCTCGTTGTGGGCTGCGTGTGCGTCAGCCTGCTGTTGCTGCTGCTGGGATCGCTGCTGATGTGGAAGAAGAACAAACACATTGATGGTAAGACCAAAGAGGGTCACAGAGCCCACGACACTCTGGGTTTTGAGGCTTAGAGCCATTTGATATCCCTGGATATTGGTATAACACCATTATTTTTAATGTTATCTGCTCCAAAATGTTATTTTAATTATGACTTGTACTCACAAATCCAGACAGTTTATTAAATGACCAGAATGCCATTTTCCTTGAAAATGTTTGATTAGATTGCAGCAGCTCACCAATGATTTAAGAAAAGTGTTAATAATTTGCATATATAATACATTCATAATTCTAAATGAACTTCACTGTGTTTCTTCTAACCTGTGTGCATGTGTGTCTGCTGGGTTTCATTTTGCCTGGTCGGTTTGATGTTTAAAAGTTTGTCTGAGGGGCGCACTGGTGGAAATGCTTCGCCTTTCTCAGTAATTCAGTAATTCCCTCCCTTCTGTTCACCCATTCCCACACACCCATCTTTTCTCTTCTTCTGTCCTTCCTCGTCCTTCCTTTCCACTGAATTTTCCATTACATTTTCTACATCCCGTTGCCCTTTGTCTCTAGATCTGTCTGAGGTGTGGTATGATGGCCGGGGTAACATCCAGCATCTGGACAGGCTGGCTAACGCGAGGAGTGTCAGCCCCACTAACGAAATGGTCTCCCACGAGTCAGTCGACTATAGAACAACCCTGCTGGAGGGTACGTCAACCAGATAAGCCCCTCCCCACCTGTCAACCTCTTCTCCTACTCCACCTTTCTCCCTCCTATCTACTCTGCTTCCCTCACCGTGGGGCTAAACGCTAATGCTAGCCATGCATGCCTTACTGTACATGTTGTGAATTAACAACCCTTGCCTTGATGAATTAAGCACCATTTCAAGAAAGCATTTTATTGCTCCACAGAAACACTTTCTTTGTAGCACTAGAAACAGACAGGTAATTAACCATTTGTGTCAAATCTCCCGAAATAAAAAGACTAAAGAGCTCTAAAGAGCTATGTCATCTCTCTGTTGGTTAGTGATTGATTCTTTGATAATGAATTTAATTTGATTAGTTATTATCTATAAAAATCAAATAATTTAAAAGTATTATCATGATACAGATTACCATTCCAAACACATTAATTTTAAGCAATTATCATTTTCAGTAGTCACCTCTTAATCTGTCACCATGGCCTGTTTCTAACACACAGCCAACACAATTGGTGGGTGATTGTAGAGTTGTTGACCATCAGGCAAAACTGTGGTTCTAAAACTGTGTTTTTTGTTCTCTCAGTTTGCATCCTCAGGCTGTGAGAGAGGCTTGTATCATGATATTTAGTGTCATGGTCAAAGCTATTTTCCAGCTGCTAAAATGTGACTTGAAAGGCTTAAAATCTAAGAAGATAGACTTACTAATGAACTAAAGCTTGCCCGCAGGGACAGGTTGTAGGAGGAGGTTTGGTTGTAGGATCAGTAGCTGAGCTTAACAGCTGTGTCCACTCAGTTTGGCTGTTTTTTGTTCTGGCTTTTAAATAAAATGTGGGTAGTTTAGAATTCATTTTCCTTCTACTATAATCATTGAAGAAAACCTTTGTTTTTCCACCTCTGTCGACCTCAATTACAGTGTTAAGTTTCTTTCTGCCTTCGTAGCCATCCTTCTCTGATCATATAATGCAACTTGACCTCTCGAGGCACTGCTGATACAGTCACTGACCTCTGACCCTACCATGTCCTTTGCTTCTCCAGATCAGGGCACCGACAGGCCCGAGACATGCCGAGCAGCTCCTCCTATTTATGGGGGCAATGGGGAACTGCTGTCTCCCAGACTGGGTGCCTTAGGAGGTGGGATAGGGATGGGTCTGGGGATGGGGATGGATGGCGATTTGGTATCACCCCTGCTAATGGCGCCGGTCCACATCGACCCATCCTGCCTCCACCCAGACCTACTGACTGAAGTGCAGCACGTGGTGATCGCCAGGGAGCGGCTGCTTCTCCATCTCAACCAGGTCATCGGCAGAGGTGAGAAGCAAACATTTCATTGTGTAGAAACTGTTGTGTATGAAGATCTAGTGCAAACTGCTGTGTCAAATCTTTTAATGAACACATAAAGAATGGTGCATCAATGCAAGGAAAGGAAAAATAATGATAGATTGATTCATTTCAGCTGTTTACCGCAGCTGGAAATGAGCATGCATTATCATTGTGACCATTCAAAAATGCAGTGATAATTAAGTACTCACCAAAAGCACTAACCTGAAATCAAAATTAACTGTTGTTAGTGTTGTACAGCATGCCTAAATTGTGCACTCTGACGAAATAGTGCACACTATATATAATATACACAATACAAGGGTGATTAAATAGACCTTAAAACGGCGCCAGTGTTTATAATCTCGCAGTCTTGGTCCAGTGTCAGTTTGCATTTATAGAGAAAATAAAAAAGTATCTGGACTTGAAGCATAAAAATCAATCCATTTGCTATACCTTTGTGGTCGGTCACAAATTAACACCCAGATATATACAAGATGAACACAGCCAAAGTAACACGATCTAAATTTGTATTATGTGGTTCTTTTAACAGGAAGCTTGTGGAGACTGACTTGTTTTTGTCAGTCGTAACAAGAACTGAACAGTTTTGGATTTACATTTTGTTATGTTACATCCATTACGCTACGCTATGTTACGTTATGCTACATTACATTACACCACGGTACGTTACAATAGGCTATGTTCCATTTAGCTAAGTTCCATTATGTTACATTACTCAGCTCTACATTACATTTCATTACTTTACTTTACTTTTAGGTCCAGACACAGAAGCCTTTTGCTGTGAGAGCGCTAACCACTGCACCATTACACCACTCTCCAATTAGCTCTGTTATAAAACATTCACTCTATTGCATCTATGTATACTTTTTTAGTAAGGTTCAAGGTTGTCTTTTATTGAGATGTGCTTATTTACTTTTATGTTCCATCAGCGTATAGACATCACAGTCCATTTAGCATTCACCAATCTCAACATTTCTATACACATGTGTAACTTAAACCTGTTTTTCTGAAATAGAGAAATAATACTGTAAAAAAAAAATTATGAGCAATTTTCAAGATTGTGGTTGTTGTAACACAAGAATATGTTTAGGATTTATGTTAAGCTATACAAAAGTTAAAGTTACCCACAAAGGTTTTAATTGCCTGTATTATCAAACCGCAACCCTGACATGCAGACACAAAATCACTTCACATGGTGACATTTAAGTAGGCGGCTCACAGTCGCAGATCAAATTCAGTTTCAAGAGGAGAAAAAGACCCAAACCCCTCCGTGTCACCCGCAACAACCCTCTGCCCCCTTGGCTGAATTATCCCCTGAAGTCTGGATTTGGTGGCTGGAGTTTTTCAAAGTGGCGTAGGATGATTTGTTCACAGCTAGCATTCCCAGGATCCATTGTTGAGAGTTGTAATCCAACACCAGCCATCTGCAAGGACGTGATAGAAGAACGCCGCGCTTATTTAATTCCTGTACCCCTCCCCGTCTGGGGCACGCCTTCATGTCTTAACGCAGAGTTATAATTCAATAAAATGTATAATAACTCAAGCGGGTTTGGCACCAGTTATGAGCTTATACGGGGTACTAATGAATACTGAGTTACTTGGAGGTCTAAGGTTTAGTGTGATGGTGAATTTGCTGTTTCGAGTGTGAAACACACGAGAGAGGCTCTTTTTTCTTTTCTTTTTTTTTCTCCATGGATCAATCAAATCACCTCGATGCTGTTGCACCAAAATTTCATTTTTATATGTATGCAGAGGACAGACATGTTTGTTATTCCTGGTACTGCTGTGAGGCCGATTAAAAGGGCGCACATGGCTAAAATCATTCTTTCGAGACAAAGGCTTATTTAAACCATGATGTTAATGAAGGATGCTGATTGCATCGATTTGATCGATGAATGCTAAGTGGCTAATTTAGTTGGGGTGGGGGTGTCCATTTATGGGTAAGATTTAGAAATTGCAGTTTACCTATTGAATCTATGAGTACATCAAGCCATGAAGCAGAATATCTGACCTAAATTACCTTTCACAGACACGTGCACAAGCAATTGGAATCTGCTTGTCTCAGTTTGCTTTGATGGACCGCCAAATTTCACCTTCATGCTTTTGTTATGTTTCTGAGTCATGGTGAAAAGTAGGATCATCAAATTTTATGTCAGCTTGGGCCTCAAGGGTTCCAGTAACCCATTATAGAAGCATGACCTTAACAAACTCTTAACTGTTTTCTAGCCAAGTTTGTGATTAAATCATTGTTTTATGGCACAGTGGTAACAGATCTATTACCACTAATGGTGTGGCCTCCGTCACAGCTGGATCCTATTGTCATTGGACCTGAAAGTGTTGCATCCCATTTATCACTGTCATTTGTGTGGGGTAAAGAAGTGCTATTTGCTAGTCCTTTACAGGTTTAAACACGAGGTTTTCATTTCCCCGATGATGACTGACTAATGCTGTACATCGTGTTGTAACCTGCAGGCCATTTCGGCTGTGTTTTTCATGGAACGCTGCTTGAGCCAGACGGGCAGAAGCTACACTGTGCCGTCAAGTCCCTGAACCGTAAGTACAGGTTTTTTTCATCAATGTGTTAGCTTTGGTTTTAGCGGTGTTTGATGGTGTTTTTTGGCGGGTGGAGGGTCTTTCAGGTTTTTATTTCTTTCTGTAGTGTTTTCTTTCCAACAGTGATAAGTGAAATATTTAATTGCACATTTTTTAAATTATTAAACCAATGGTACTGTTTCTGACCTCACCGTTACTATGTTCTTTATCAGCTATCCTTAAGCTTGAATAAGGTGCCTGCATTTCAATTAACTTATGTACAAATACACACATATACACCAAAACCACTTCATTAGGAATACCTCTGCTGCTCATTAATGCAAATGTGTAATCAGCAACTACACAACCTTTTCAGTGAATGAACCAAAAAAGAAACAATGGGGCGGTGAGGAAAATGTCATTTTGTTGTCAGAAGTCAGAAAAGAATGGCCAGATTGCTTCAAGCTGATACAAAGGCAACAGTAACTCAAATAACCACTCGTTACAACCAAGCTATGAAGAAGAACACCTCTGAATGCACAACGTTAAATTTTGAAGCAGATGGACTCCGGATCAATCTTCTGCATCACCTAATTAATACACTCTCTGACAATATGACACACAGTTTGGATAGAGTAGTTTAACCTGCTCCCAACCAGCTTATGGGTTCACTCAAAGTTCCCACAGTGCTTTATCCAGGTAAAAAGAAAACCACTTTTGTGACTTTTAACCCAATATTTAGGCCTCAAGAGCCTAATTCAGAAAATATGTACAGTATGTAAACAAATGCCATTGGAATGCTCCAAGGAGCATAACCATGTGTCTCACTCTGAAAATCTCACTCCAAGTAAATGTAATTAATAAATAAGAGTCAGGTGTGTGCAAACTGAGGCTTCCCTGGTTAAAATGCATCATGACCCCTCCCTCACCCGGCACACACAGACTAAAGACACTGTTGTTGTCAAAACGGATTTGCATCCAGCTACAGTTATTCAATCATTCATCCAGTTATATTATATTGCATACCTATTGTATGATATCACTGCGCTCCCAATGGCATTAAAGATCTCATCTCATCAGAAGCCTGAATCCTTTTCAGGCCTGAAATGATGGTGATGAATGAGCATTCGATAGTGAGGACAGCATTAGGGTCCCGGCTAATCGTGTAACCTGTCAGTTGCAGCAAGGGAGATTGATGCAGGAACAATATGGGGAAAGGACCTGTGCAGCTGCTAGGGGACACAAACCACAGTAGGATGGTAGGATAAGAGGTAGTAGGATAATACTACTAGTAGGACAATTTTAGTGAACGTGCAATTCAATTTTGTTGCCATCAGTAGCTTAAACTGATTCCTTTATCCTAATGTAGCTGTTACTATGATATCTAGTTGAATGGCAAATATGTTTTATGACAAGCACGAGTAGTTTATGTAATAGAGACATTCTCCTCACAGAAAAACTTGAGAATCAAACTGAAATCAAATGTCTTCTCTTTCTGCCTTTGGGGTCTAACCTCAGCTGAAGGCTAAAGAGCTTCCATTTCTAACTAGATTATAGCAAAGTCAGCAGGGCTAAAGTGCAAGACACCAGAAGCAGGGATGCAATTGGCAAATGGGAATGGGTCAAGTCTGGGGTGAATCTTCAGGGAGGGTGTTTTCTTAGATGGGTTTCTATCAGCATTCTCATTCCCCAAAGGTATCTAAGGAAGGGCTTCCCACTGATATCATGACAGGAGAGTTGCACCTTATCTTACAATTATCATTCCTGCCAGTTTCCAAATGTCAAATGTTCATAAACAAAGAAAACATTTAAAGAGGGCCCATTCAGCCCCTTAACCTTTTTATTTTATTCTGGGCCTTGATGCAGCAACTAAATTCATGTTTTAGTGTGAAATAAGCTATTTTAGCTCCTCTCCCCTTAAGCCAACTTTCTTCTCATTGGCTGCCCAGTTCAAACGGAAGGGCTAATCATAAGATGGGTGGGGATGAACGGCTGTATTCATAATTTAAAGAAGAAAACCATAATAGGTCCCCTTTAACTGTATTTTATTTTGACTTTACGGGGGGAATTTTAGAAATGTTTCATGATAAAAGTCAAAAACTAACTAAGCTAACATGAAAATGATGTCAACTTATTTCTTTCTTATCAGGCATCACAGACTTGGAAGAGGTGTCTCAGTTCCTGAAGGAGGGGATCATCATGAAGGACTTCAGCCACCCCAACGTTCTCTCCCTGTTGGGTATCTGCCTTCCGCCAGAGGGCTCACCCCTGGTGGTTCTTCCGTATATGAAACACGGCGACCTGCGCAACTTCATCCGTGATGAGGGACATGTAAGGGCCCACATAAAAGCATGTTGCAAATTTCTGCACCAGAACTTTAGTTCATTTCAAGACACATTTCACAAGTTTGATGATGTGCAACAAGGTGACTGTAATTGATTCTTCTAGAACCCAACAGTTAAGGACCTGATGGGCTTTGGGCTGCAGGTGGCCAGAGGGATGGAGTATCTGGCCAGCAAGAAGTTTGTCCACCGAGACCTGGCTGCCAGGAACTGCATGTGAGCTGGCATTTACTCATTTAGCATCAAGTGATGGTGTTTTAAATATAAAAAGGCACAACACAGCAGAAGATAGAAGTAAATACAGGTGGGAAGAGAATCAAGAGAGCAATAAAGAGTAGAATAAGTACCTTATAACAATGGCAAGTAGAAAATAGTCAAAGAAAATAGTACTATAATACTATAATTAGTATAGTTAATAAGTTAATTATTTCAGTTATTGTTAAAATGAAGTAAAAAGAAAGGCATTTCCTGTTTTCCCCGACAGGCTGGATGAGAGCTACACAGTAAAGGTGGCAGACTTCGGCCTGGCCAGAGATGTTTATGACAAAGAGTATTACAGCGTTCACAACAAGAGTGGAGTCAAGCTGCCCGTTAAATGGATGGCTCTGGAGAGTCTGCAGACGCACAAGTTTACCACCAAATCAGACGTGGTGAGGACCTTTTAGCAGTATTTAACTGTTTACATCAGAACAACAAGTATGGCATTAAAGGGATAACAATGAAACTCTCTCCATGTAGTGGTCTTTTGGCGTATTGCTATGGGAACTCATGACCCGCGGAGCTCCACCGTATTCTGATGTGAACTCCTTCGACATCACGGTGTTCCTCCTGCAGGGGAGGAGGCTGCTGCAGCCTGAGTTCTGCCCTGATGCCCTGTGAGTGTGCGCACATACAGTATGCAGAAGTTAATTTAAATGGAAAACCAGTGCGAGTACAACATTTCTTTTCTAAAGGCTTCTTGATTCTGATTGCTGAGCACTTGTTGCTGTGGTATGTAAAGTGCTGACCCATTAGTGAACGAGTTACTGGAAGTGTTAAGAAAACCTTTTCTCTTGACACAGTCGAGTTTTTCCAGTTTTCTTTGGAACAGTTCACATTGGAACTGCGGTCACTTGTCAAACCAGGACTGTTTAGACTGTTTCAAGCAAACTTACCTGAAACTCTTAAAATAACAAAGAAAAATCCTTTTTTTTTTTTTTTTAACTCAGTCATTTTCAGCGAAGCTCACTTAACACTTGCTCTTATCCATTAAACTCTGGCCTGTGAAGCAAATGCCAAGAATGATCTCATACATCCCAGACAACATCATAAGGTGCATAAGTGTGTGTGGACGGGGAATGGGAGTGTTCAGGTGAGAGGGAGGCAGAGGCCCAAAATTCCCAAGCTATAGATTAAACAGACGTCAGGAGATGATGCACATCTGCAAATATTTGTGCAATGTTTCATCCACGAGTGTTCACAGGATGTTTTGGGTCCCAGATTATGGCAGACTCGTTTATAAGGAGGTGTTAGTTCCTGAAGTCTTAACAATGAATTGTTTTGGGGGGTTTTATGGTTATTTTGCTTTGGTGCAAAATAATAAAAATGTGGCCCACTCGAATTACAGATGTTAAATACAATTATCCCTTAAAATATTTTACTTTTTTTTTCACATGAACACCTGTGAGGGAGAAAAAAGCAAACCTTTATAAAATACTATGTGAGGGAAATGAAGCCCTTCTAATAAGTGAAACTGAAAAATGTCAAAGAAACAGTAGTAGCACAGAAGATGCAGGATATTTTAGAGCTACAATATAATAAATAAAGTCATTACACCAAGGAAAAATATGCAATAACTTAACCAAAGTCACATTCAAGATCTCTAGAACTGACTAAACTGCTAGGATTGCTGGGAGCCCACCACTTATTTGCTGGGCCACAAAACAACAGATCACGTGATTTGTCTGCCCAAAAAGATGTGTTTACAATATCTATTTATATTACAGAAATATCAAACATTACAAACACCTTCTAATGCTTTTTTGTAGCAGGGGCTACACAGTTCACGTTTCCTGTGACCAAGAATTCACCTCTTGTGTTTGTAGAAAGAAATGCCTCGTGGCTAATGGACATAAATAAACAGCAATCAGACTCGGTACAGAACAATCACTAAGTGTTTGTGTTTGCGCAATTTTTTTGTGTTCCCCTTATACACTGGTTTTCTAAATTGGCACTTCTTCAAAAAAAAAAATTAAAAAAAACAACTTTTGAGAATTTGTAAAGTAAGCATTTGTCTCCAATTAGTGTAAATTAATTTTCCTCTTTTGTAGAGCCCAACCATTACATCATATCATGGCGGATATTATGAGTGAATGTTGGCCTCTTACAGACATATGTATAAATAAAAAAATCAGAAAGGTGCTGTGGGCTGTTTTGATGTCTTGTCCATCACATAGCTTATACATATAACAAACATACATACATAGATTTCTTTTCACCCTAGAAATCCTGAATCAGTCAGGCTCTACTGCTGTGCAAGTTATTTCAGAAGCCACATAAACAAAGACTTCTTAGAGAGGAGCAATTACATATAATATACCCACATCAATACAGCAGCTTTTAAGTCTTTATACTCTACATCTCAGATGCTAGCTTTTGACATTTCAAACATTTTGCCAAATCACTGTACAGTGTATTACAGGTGTAACCACATGGTAATGTCCTGCCTTCATCATGATTTAATGTCTCTCTTCTCTGCTTTTAGCTACACGGTCATGATCGAGTGTTGGCACCCAAAGCCTGAACGACGGCCCTCATTCTCTGAGCTGGTTTCCCGCATCTCTGCCATCTTCTCCAGTTTCAGCGGCGAGCACTACGTCCTGCTCAACACCACGTACGTCAACATAGACAAGATGAGCCCCTACCCCTCCCTCCTCTCCTCCACCGTTTCCTCCTCCTCCTCCTCTTCTGAGCCTTCAACATCCACTTCCCTGCCATCCCGCTCCCCACTCTTCTGTCAGGTGGCCCAAGACTGCTGCATCTGAAAAGGGAAAAGGGAGCGGGTGATAGATGAGACTTGAAAGGAGGGATGAAGCAAGGAAGAAAAGGTGAGGTGATGAAGACTCTGTTTGAGAACTACTGTATGTATTTGCCAAACACTGGACACTGCATGCTGAGGGAAAACAGACCTTTCACTCACTGTGCATTGATTGTGGCCCTTTGACCTTCTCAAGCATCACCAAATGACAGTGGCCTCCAAGAACTTTAGGGCTGACCTTTTCAACTTTTGCCAATCTTTTTTGACCTTTCATTGACCCAGAGGAGCAAGAGGTCAAACGTCCTCCATCGTGTACAAGACAACGACAATGCCTCCTTGGAGATTTCCGGTAGACAAAACGGCCATCGCAGAAGCTCATCTCAGTGACTGATGCACCCACACACAAACCAGGGTAGCTTTCTACTCCTCTGTGGGTGGCATGTGCTTCAATGAGTGGATGTGGCTCAGACCTTTACTGCATCTGTAATGTGAATGAGTGACAAATGGCCACGTAGTCATGTTATATATAAAAGTCACACCTCCACAAACCATAAACATGACTTCATGTTACCTGAGAGACAATCTAGCCTGT